>NC_135501.1:34183372-34486402 GCF_052857255.1 Amblyomma americanum | reverse complement strand
CGGGTATGCAGGCAGGTTTATGATTGCAACGGTGACAGTGCTTAGCCAGAAAACCTGATGAAGCAATGGATCTTACATTGTTGTTATGCTCCAGTAATCTTTCGTTAAGACACCGACCGGTCTGGCCGATGTATCTGCTTCCACACGGTAACTTAATTTCATAAACAACACCCTGATCACATGCAACAAAAGGATTCTGGTGGTTGATTTTGCATCCAGGACGAGGCTTTTTCATTGGATTTGTCGCTTTACACAGTTTTATTAGTTTTTCTGGGGCAGAAAATACAACCTTAACATCTGCCTTCTTGGCTATTTTCTTAAGGTTGTGCGAGATCTTATGCATATAAGGGATGACCACAACTTTTTGTTTATCATCTCTTTGTCCCTTTTGTTGATTGCATCCCGTCTGCCCTTCCGCTTTTTTCTCTTTTAGAACACCTTCCGCCACTGACACTAGCAATTCACTGGGGTAGCCAGCCGCACCTAGACGGGCAGTTTGTTTCATTAGGCTTTCCTCAACTGTGTGAAAACACGACCTGTTTAATGCATTACGAAAGCAAAGCTTAGCAATACCCCTTTTCACCAATTTCGAGTGTGCCGAATCGTACGGAAGTATCGGCTTTTTTCCCCTAGGATCATAAATCCAACAGGCATGGTTGTTCGTAAACCGGAGGCTTAAGTCCAAGAAACGGATGCTTTCATCCAGAGGCAGTTCATTGGTCAATGCATAGCGCCCTTGTTGAGCGATTTATTTCTGGCTGAGTGTGACAATGTGTTGTTAACACGTCTGGACGGCTGCCAAGTTTTAAACGTGGCACGATATGTTGACGACTTTCTGATTATAATAGAAAGGACAGACCGACCTATTGACGAAACTTTCGGGAGCATTCTAAGAATATTCGAGGAGTGCTTAAACCCCCTAACATTGACCAATGAACTGCCTCTGGATGAAAGCATCCGTTTCTTGGACTTAAGCCTCCGGTTTACGAACAACCATGCCTGTTGGATTTATGATCCTAGGGGAAAAAGCCGATACTTCCGTACGATTCGGCACACTCGAAATTGGTGAAAAGGGGTATTGTTAAGCTTTGCTTTCGTAATGCATTAAACAGGTCGTGTTTTCACACAGTTGAGGAAAGCCTAATGAAACAAACTGCCCGTCTAGGTGCGGCTGGCTACCCCAGTGAATTGCTAGTGTCAGTGGCGGAAGGTGTTCTAAAAGAGAAAAAAGCGGAAGGGCAGACGGGATGCAATCAACAAAAGGGACAAAGAGATGATAAACAAAAAGTTGTGGTCATCCCTTATATGCATAAGATCTCGCACAACCTTAAGAAAATAGCCAAGAAGGCAGATGTTAAGGTTGTATTTTCTGCCCCAGAAAAACTAATAAAACTGTGTAAAGCGACAAATCCAATGAAAAAGCCTCGTCCTGGATGCAAAATCAACCACCAGAATCCTTTTGTTGCATGTGATCAGGGTGTTTCTGAAATTAAGTTACCGTGTGGAAGCAGATACATCGGCCAGACCGGTCGGTGTCTTAACGAAAGATTACTGGAGCATAACAACCATGTAAGATCCATTGCTTCATCAGGTTTTCTGGCTAAGCACTGTCACCGTTGCAATCATAAACCTGCCTGCATACCCGACCTTCACGGCTGCAAAATCCTGGCACGAAACAAGTGCACGATAACAAGGGAAATTATCGAGGCTAGGGCGATAGCAAAAGCGGAGGACTCATGTGTCAGCCCCCCGTCTATCCTTCTTTCAACAAAAGAGATGGAATTCTTGGATATGCGACGTTAAGCGATGAGTTTGGATGCTGGCTTCTTATCCGCCTTTTTTGTGCTGTTTATATGCTTTTTGAATGCTGTATGCTGTGAAAGATATATTTCGCCATGCTTCTCAGTAAAACCTCAGTTGCTAGTTCAGCGCTTGTCCCCTTCTTTCTCTCTGTGTTTGCATGTGCGCTGTTTTTCACTAAGATGCAAAACCAACTAGCCCATTCAGCTGCTTTACTGACAATGTTTTGCGGACACTTTTTGGCGGATATGACCTTGAAAGTGAGCCTTTTATGCTTTCGCATTAATAAAAGAGGCCGCTCGCTTCTACACAGACATAAAAACAACGCGCCTCTGTTGGTGCACCACAGTCGCAACTTGTCAAGTGTTTTCGAAGGCAACATACAGAGGACTGAAAAGAGAATTCTCGCTATTCCGGAGAGGGCTAGAAAATCGAAATTATACTGATATGCGTCTGCATATCCGTCGCATTGGAAAGTACATCGATCACCAGTTTTTTTATGTTCGGTAACTATTCTAAAGCCTGAAAATAGTACCGTGAATACCTCCGCCCCTGCTCCCAATCTCTGGTAGATGGTGTAGAAGGGCTGCGTTTTTTAATTGCCGGTTCGTGCGTGAATGAGCGCGAGGCTTACAATACGAACAAGTATACACGAAGCGGGTTGCCAAATATTGACACATATAAAGTACTCACCGACGTACTGGCGGTAACCGCGTATGGGACACCCCTGCACGCAGGCCATATACTCTCTGGCGGTTCATCCCAGATTATAAGCTTCTCCTTTTGCGTGCACATCAATAGTGTCTGTACACACGTTATTAAATAATACCATCTTCATTTTGGCTTTCCTGTCCGGCAGGATTCTCAGAATTTTTTTTTAACTGAAAACCTTCTTAATCGCTTTTTGTTTTGTTTTTAGTTTGTTTTCTGAGGTCGAGCAGCCGACCTCAACTTCAAAATCTGAGGTTGAGGTGAGGTTCGGTGAGGTCGCCAGCGGCCCCAGGAAAAGGGAGGTGAGGGTGTCTCAGGAGACCCCAACCTCAACTGATGTGGTCGGCAAATTTTTTTTTTTGACGTTGAGGTGAGGTCGAGATATTTGAGGTCAAATGCCCATCTCTGCCGATTACATTACGAATTCCATAGTTGCCATGTCACTGGTACTGGCATCCCACCGGCAGAAAATTTTCGCTTCATCACTAACGATGTAGTTGGGGTGTTTTTTGTTGATTTGCATTGAATGCAGGTCCTTCGCTGTCGCAGCATTCTGCAGCCGTGCCGTTCTGTGACGACGCAGAGTGGGTCCTGCTCAACGTGGGTGGAAAGCGATTCGCCACCACCAGGCGAGTGTGCGCTCCTTTAGACCAAATCTGTCTCAGCGCGTGACGCAGTCGACACCCACAGCTGCTCGTTAGACTTTACTCGCGAGTACGAACACTGATCTCGGTCGGCAAACTGTAAAACACGCATTAGACTCGGAGAAGAACGACTCTTTTCTTGCGACGACACTGGAATGATGACGACATTTTAACGTGATACCGTTAAGGCTCCCATCGTGCGGAAAATGCGGGGTCTTTGTCGGCACCCTACAGAAGCAACCTAGCGGGGCCACCTAAATCACGTTACCTTGTGACGTGATCATAACCTGCCCACCGGATTGTGAGCAAACTGCCCACCGTGGCAAGCGGCAGTTCTATTAATGTTTGGTCGCGATAGGTTGCTACGGAAGAGCAACCTGTGTCTGACAAGCCACACCGATGGCAGTGGCGCCTCACTTAACCGCTGCACCACTGCGCCAGGGGTGGTATAAGGACTTGAAGCAATCTATCAGTGCAAGTAGACGATGATCAATTCTACATACAAGAACATTAACCGATTAATGATATCGCTTCATACCCTTAAACCGGAGTTAAAGTGCCCCCCCCCCCAGCTTTTCTTAGTATTTAATTGGATAATTTATATATCCCCTCCCCTTTTCCCAACCTGCTAAGTGGTCCGACGGCGCTTCCAATCAGACAATTCATCCCCTCCACCAAGTTCGCTCTTTCCCAATCCCAAATGAAACCATGTGCGGCTGCTTTGTTTCTTGAAGGCCCAGAAAAGCCTTGCGCCCGTGCAACAGCACTCGCGAAGCCTCTTGAAAGTGGGTTGAATGCTGCTTCAGCAGCTTTGCACGCGTGCAATTACGCGTGCTGTTTTGGAGACCGCACACAGCTTCTTCTTCCTCTGCTCTGAGTTCTACAGCTAGATTCGAGTTCGGTCTTCCCTTCTTCGGCCGCGCGCCAACCGCCAGCCCCATCCCTGCCCTTAATTAATTAAAAAATACTATACCCTGTTTGTGACTGTTATTAATTAACGTTTTTCGCATTATGTTACATACAGAGGAAGCTGTTACCATTTGGTTAGAAGCGCGAACAATTAGGCACGTTTGAGCAGATACTGAAAATGGTCACGGCACAAACGGCACCCAAACGTGCCAAAACGAGTTTGGAGCAACTAATGTACCGACACATTAGACAGATGGTGAACCAGGAATTCCTGAAGCGTCTCAGCATCCTCGATTAATATTATTTTCAACTTTCTAGTGGACTTCGACTAGCCAGAGTCGTCATAAGCCGTCCGTCATTTCTGGCTCTTGCCGAGTCCTGCTTGCCGTATCTTCTCTGTGTCCAGTTTCAGGAGAGTAGGTCTCGTCCAAAACATTTTTTCGATTTGGCGACAGATGGCAACACGAGTACTCGATGACCATTTTTTTCCATTTTCGAAAATAAACGTGTCCGTTTAGGGATTAATAATAATAATTGTTGCCCTTTTATCAGCAATGTATTTTCTACCACAACTAAGCATGCAGAGCTTTTGAGGAAGTAGCCATATCAGAAGTGGCGAATCCAAGGTGGCACTGACTCAGGATTTGGCGTCCATTGATGTTGGCGCACTAAGCGGTCATGTAAGGAAACTTCTTGAACGTGGAAATAGAGGCTTGCACCTTTTCAGGAGTTCTTGTCTTCACCGTCGCCTCACATGCTTCCGGCCAGTCAGTTGACTTCCTTGCATAAAGGTAATGGGCATTAGCGGGTCTTCCTCTGCACCACTGTTCGAATTCAGTATTCACAATGGGAAACGTACTCGGCAAGGATCTCCGGTTTGTAGTGTGGACTACTTCCTGACAGAAAAGAAAGTGGAATGACACAGCCATGCTTTAGAGCGGAAGCTCTACTGCACGACCAAAGCCGCAAAAGCCGTTTAATCGCTGAAGCCTTGACCTTGAATAAACAAATAAATAAATATTGCCACAACTGGGATTCGCACCCGCGGCGGCGCGAACAGATCAGCCTCGCTGGCCACTGCGCGAGAGCACGACGCGTTCGCCGCAGCCCATCACACCTCGCGTTAAACTGCAAAACACTCTCGCGCTATGCATTGCAAATCGTCGTCTTCATCAACTTACATCTGCGGCACCGACAGATCAGGTGAGCTTCACTTCGATCAGAGCTTAAGCTTAGTCTAATATCATCGCCCGACATGCCGACGACCCAGCTATGCAAAACAATGAGCCAACCAGCCAAAACCAATGCTTTTGCACGTCTATGCGGTTTAACTACGTAAAACCCTACCATTTTTTCTCTCATCACCTTAGTTTGATAGTCAGCACTTCTTTCAGCCTTATTTATGACCACCGAAACTGCCTTTCGAATGTTTGTGTGTGTAGCCCTGAGGTGTCGTTCTTCGCGGCCTTTTCACCTAGCTTGAATGCACTGGGCTTTGTGACCGTCTTTGTTATCCATGCACCGCTCGTTTTTCTGTCAACAAGAACCTACCCTTCATTACATGCTCTTTTCAAGTTTTGCACCAGCAGCCCCCTTTGGTAACGTCAGTGAAGGTTTATCTCGTGTGCGATGAAAACCGGGATCGTCCCTTCGACTGAGTGCACTCTTCGGGGGTCGGTTCCTGTTCTCAGAAGTAGTGTAGTGGAAACGTACCACGGTTTTGCACTCTGACCTCGCTTCGAAGTTTTCAAAAGAAGGAAGAACCTCTGGACAGGTTGCTGCCACTAAGTTTCCAACGTAACCTACAGTAAGAAAAAACTAAACCGGGTAATGAATTTTCATGTGTTTGTTACTATTTACTGTATGATTTCCTGTGACGAGCCTGCTTCCCGAGATAGCTCATTTCGCACGCACTTGTTTTTTAAGGCAGAAGGCCTTTTCTGTGTTTTAATTTTGTCTCACCTCGCGCCGAAAGATTTCTGTGACTACAATCAATAGCGGGCGTTCGTTGCCTGTTGTTTTTCCTTACTTGCCGCATTAAGGGAAAATGTGTGTGTGTGTGTGTGTGTGTGTGTGTGTGTGTGTGTGTGTGTGTGTGTGTGTGTGTGTGTGTGTGTGTGTGTGCGTGTGTGTGTGTGTGTGTGTGTGTGTGTGTGTGTGCGTGTGTGTGTGTGTGTGTGTGTGTGAGAGAGAGAGAGAGACACTCGATGCTACCCATAAAAGATGGCATCCGCACGCAACCTGCCAGGCGGCGGTTAAATAAATGATTGGTCGCTAACCACGGGAATCAGAAGGTCGGAGGATTGCGCCTCATTGGTCAAGAATCAAGCAATGCCCTCTCCTGGCGCAATAGTTAGCATGGCGAAGCGCTGCTCGCCTTCCAACCTGGAAACGCACACACAGACGTGTCGCTTGGCTTCGATATAGTGATTCCGTGTTGTTTGCAGCACCCCCCCCCCCCTCCCTCTTTTCCTACTTCGGCGGCCTGTTCGTTTATCGGAACCAGCTAATGAAAGCAGAGGGAACGTGCGCTGGTGGCTAAAGGTTGCGAAGCGGACCATTGTTAAAGCGCCGCCATCGGCTGCGGCGGTCGCGCCTATTCGGCTTGACGTTCTATGCGCGGTCGCATGCAGCACGACTTCAGTCGTAAAACAAGCGGCCCTTCGTGCTGTGGACGCTGCCAGCGACTTCAGGAAGTCCAACGAAAGCAAGGTACGAAAATTTATTTCAAATTGGCGACGTTTTTGATGTCAATGTACAAAGCTCGGGCCCAGAGCAGAGAGAGATTGCGGCAAGCCAGCATGGACCAGGAGGCGTCATCTGGTGGGGTGGTGACCGTGATGATTTTTGTTTAGTGCGACAGACAGAGAATTTCACCTGACGTGAACAAGACAGGTCAACCGCGCCAACTTTTTAGTTTACGCAGGTTTTGACCCGTACTACGTCATGCGTTGGCATTTTTTATCTGTTAGGAAATTGTTTTCGTAATCGCGAAATTCGCGTAGTCTCCGGCATCTCTGCTTGTTTTGCATTTCCCGAACACGTTTGTTAAGCTTTTAGTGCACACCGCGCGAAATGTGGTATTCACGACAAACTTTTGGCACTTTGTCGATACCACTTCGCTCGTTTCCATTTGTTCCGTCAGCCCTTATTCATAAATTAACGCAAGCACGGTTACGTTTTCGTTGCGCGAATAGGCGCACTTGGTCAGGTCCGTCATCTGTATGCGATGTATACGTTTAAAATTCCAACGGATCCGCTGGTTTGCAAGCACGGCCGTTTTGATAAACAGCAGAATGTCGTCCATGGAGGTCACTTTGGATAGGTGTTCAAGCATTCAACGACGCAACCGTTCGTGCAAGACATCGCCGACCCCTTACAATTGCAAGCGCGTTTGGTCTGTGCTGCCACCAGACAACACGCCACAGGCTTGCGTTCGGTGTCGCCAAGCAGTGCCGCCATGTTGCTGCGCGCTTTCCATGATTGCGCTCTGGTCCTGGCGCATTTAAGCCCGGGTGGTCGTCGTACTCGCCGTACTTTCTTTCACGTGGAAGTCGTGGTTTCTTCCACCACAAGACATCTATGGACGATGCATGCTCTTCTTCCGGCCCTATTGAACAATTTCCCGCCTTCAGTAAAGGAAAGAAATCGTTACGATTTAAGTGGATGCCTCCAGAAAAACAAAGAGCGTGTAACCCTCCTCATCCCCCCTCCCTCGCTCTTTCGTGGGGGGTGCATAGAGAAATCACTGGGTGGACCGGGAAATTTTATGCGCTTTACAAGCATACAGTTGAGAACAAGACACAACACATACACGTACAATTTGCAGCACATGGCATCGAAAGGGTTCTCCAACAACACTAGGAGTCAACACAATGAGGAAAACACTACACGGGCAATGACCATGAAGTGTTTTCCTTTCGACCAACAACGTAGTGTATCCTTCGGCGTTTTAAATTTAGTAGACAAAAGAATTTACTACGTAGCCTATTCGCTTTTTCGCAGGGCTACTCTCTCCTCTGCGGGGCCTCGATCCGTGCTGGCTGGCCTCTGGTCCCAGGGCCGCAATGGAATCCCCGTGTCCAAGGACTCTCAGGGGGCATACCTGTTCGACCGGGACCCGCAGTACTTCCGGCCACTGTTGAACTACCTTCGCTACAAGGAGATGATCCTCGACGAGGGCGTTTCAGCGAAAGGTACGTTGTTCACGTGAAGCTTTCAGCGGGTTGCAGTGTTTCAGGTAGCGTAGTCAAGTGAAACGACGACAGTGCAGCGCGCTATAAAAACGAAAAAAGAGGAAAAGGGAGGGCGGAACATCAACACACAAGGAGTCTGCAGCTTGCGTTTCGAGCCATATCAACAATGTCCTAGCTGAAGCCAACAAGAGGAATTGGACAGAGGCGAGGCATGTAATGTGGTTCGGAAAGTGGTGTCCGAATATTCGGAAAATGGGAATGCGAATAGAACGTTGCGTACTTCTTGTTTTTATTAGATGCGAACGCCCAGTCTTCGAACGCCCAGATGCGAAAGCCCAGATTAGATGCGAACGCCCAGTATTTCGGATATTGCAGTGAGTACGAATATTTGGAACAACTAGAACAATCGGGAGTGCACTGACAATCAGCAGTTTTGTTTGTTAACGGCGAAGGTATACCAAAGCTTCGCCGACTAAGGTAAAATAACGTGGCGTCTTCATACACCGCCTTGTGAACATCAATCGATTTGTTGCCGATTACAAACTTTTGTTCTGTAAACAGAAAGTGTGTGTCCAATTTCGCTGTACGCGCTGTCGGATTTCTTCGTATCCTGCCCCTCCCCAGAACACCACGTGGCATAGATAAGCGTTACCGCACTCTTCTCCAACAGATTCGCCAAGATGTAGCCTGCCGTAACTGCTCCCTCCACATAAGTAAGATACTCAAACAACCAGTCCAATTTGCTCGGCATGTGCCGTGCACGAAAGCAAAGCCGTAACTTCTGCGCGAAGCGAACGGCAGCGAACAAGCAGCTGTGGAGTGCATACTTTTGCTACGTATACAGGAACCTAAACGCTTTCAAGGAATACAACGACAAGGAAGCAAGCTGGAAAGGAGCCATGCCAGTTTGACGCGAAAGGCACGTATGTGGTCCTCAGGTCATGCTTTGGATTATCTGCTCGTGCCATGATGGCAATGCGCATAGCTGGATGATGCTCTTAAGGAGCCGGTAAATATCAACTGCTTACGACCCTGTTCGTTTCGTTGGGAACTGTGGGCGCGGGTTTCAAGTGTGCGCTTCTCGCTGGGCACAGTGCTTGCTCCAAAAGCGTGCATTGGATTTGAAGAGGTTCGCTTTAACTTCAGTGCAGAGAGCACAAGGGAAAAGATTCTAATGCGCGACTGATGGGAGGCCAGAGGCAGCATGGAAAGACGTCAGCTGTTTATTCGCATGTTACAATGGCATGGCCCCGGAGGCTGCAGTGAACTGGTCCGTGCACTTTCCTCTCACAAATGTCCGAAAAGGAAATAAATCACAGCTGCGCACACATTCACGCTAAGCAGATAGAATTTGGCTCCGAAAGGCATCAGCACCCTCCTAAAACTGGGATGCCAGCAGCTGCCATTGCGTCCCGCAACTTCGCTACTCAGGTGGCTGTGCTTTCGTGGTCACGACATGTTCCATGCAGGTGTGTTGTTGGAAGCTCAGCACTTTGGCGTCCAGTGTGCCATTCCAGCGCTGCAGAAGCTAAGCAAGGTAAGACAAACAACCTCTTAACCACAGTCCCAAGAAACGGGTGCCAGCTATAGCGTTACCCATTCTTGCTAACGGCGCGAAGGAAGGGCCACCAGGACACAAATTATGAAGCACAGTATAGCGAAACATTGTCTTGTCGATGGTTGTCGAGAGATGCCTCGATGTGGTCTGTAAAACTGCGATATTATGGCTGTTCTATCATTTTAGTTTTCTGCAATGTTTAAGTCTGCCTGTCTCAAGAGACAGAATGGCAAGGAATGTACATAGAAGCAGCGATCGTATTGCAGTTTTTTAGGCCTCGAGTCAACTATGAGCACACGTTGACGTCACAAATAGCATTCGGCTGTTGAAACCGAAAATGAAACAGCACGGTAGAAAAATTGGATCATAACTTATTTAGCGGTCGTAGGCGAATACCACGCGGTGATTCATTCATAGTAGTTTCTTCAGCATCATTGTAGAGAAGAAAACATGCCACCAAAATTAGGTGACTGTTCTCCTTTAAGAGTGCACGTTGTTGGACGAGTCGGTCGTACACACTTAAGCGAGGGAAGTGCGCTAAAAAAGACACAGACTAGAAGCGCACACGCGCCCGTCCTTGGGATCTTCTCGTCCGTGCCTTTTTTTTAGCGCACTTCACTCGCCTAAATACTCCTTCAAAATGTTCTGGTAGTCTGCTACACATACATATATTAAGGAGCCCAAGGTCAGATTTCCAGACGCTCCGGGTTTTACCGACTGTGAGCAAACTTGTAACATCAAATCATATCAAGAGAAAAACAAACAAGAGAAGACAGGTGGCTCAACAGCCGCGACCAAAAAAAAAAAATCTCGTGCACTAGCTGCTACAGAATTCGAAAAAAATAGCTTGAAAATGATGGAAGTAAATTGCTTCGAATGGCAAAGAACCAGAATAGGATTACGAGTAAAAAATGACAGAATTTTAACGCCGTTAAACCAAGTATGACGTGCGAAAACACTTGGCTTCGAATTAGCTTGATTATTGCTTAAACACTACCACTACGTCCGCATCTCCAGTTGAATTTTTTTGAACTTTGGTACCCCGTAACAGTCTCCTAGCACCACCGTATAAAAATCGTGTTATTTCAAAGGTCTGAAGTTGAGGCTTCTTGGATCCAACGGCTTTTTTCAGGATTGCTAGTGAACTAGTGCTTTCGTACCGAAAGAGTGCGAATTTACTAGGCAACGTGGCGATCGGCGCCGCCCCGGTTTAAAGAGGGTGCAAGCAAGATCTGCCTCTATCTGTGGTTTTTGCGGGAGCTAAGCCACGCCATAGACGTCCATGTAGTTGTTGGCGAAAGTACTGCCTTTTTAAATGAGTATTTATTTTGTAAGAGAGACAGTTGGGGTTTGATGCCCCAACGTCCAGCGCCGATGAAGCTGATGAAGACGAAGCAGACGAAGCTCCAGTTGGCGCTCACGAACGCTGGTCTATACTGAACAGCACCCTTATAGCAAAGATTGTGGCCGTCCACATTAATTGTTTAATTTGCGTTTTTTTTGCAATTTATTAATCTTTGTACTCTCAAGGACTTTTTGAAGGTGTCAGCATTGGCTATGGTGGCGGGGGAGGCAGGGAGGTGGTTTGCAGGGGCGAGCAATGATGTAACGCGCAACGACAAATCGCAGCTCGTGCAAGCAGAATAGCAGTGGTTTCAGGGATAATTATGGGTGATTAGCAAAGAAAGGTGGACATATGAGCGGCGCTCATTTCCTCAGGCATTTGAGTTTTGTTGGCGTTTCATATCGTTGCTTTCCTTTGTTTTAGTGCGCTGGCACTTACAGTGGCCATTTCCTGCATTTAGCGGTTGCGTGTCTGTCTGTCTGTCTGTCTGTCCGTCCGTCCGTCCGTCCGTCCGTCCGTCCGTCCGTCCGTCCGTCCGTCCGTCCGTCTGTCTGTCTGTCTGTCTGCCTGTCTGTCTGTCTGTCTGTCTGTCTGTCTGTCTGTCTGTCTGTCCGTCCGTCCGTCCGTCCGTCTGTCTGTCTGTCCGTCCGTCCGTCCGTCCGTCCGTCCGTCCGTCCGTCCGTCCGTCCGTCCGTCCGTCCGTCCGTCCGTCTGTCTGTCTGTCTGTCTGTCTGTCTGTGTCCAAATCTGGTTTAGTGGCAGACTGCTCATCTGCCCATCGGGTGGTCGGCAAAATGCCCACCGTGTCAGGCGGCACCTCAGTTTTGAGCGGCTGCTCGGGAAGAGCGACCTGGGTCGCAACCAAATCCAAGCAACCCAAGGCCCATCGATTACAGCACCTGCAATAGACGGGCAGTGGCGCATCGCTTGAGCGCTGCATCACTGCTCCAGGAGTAGTAGGAAGACTCCTAGGGATCTATGAATGGAGAGAACGACCGATTCCGTATATATCGGCACTGACTGAATATCGCTATCTGAACAACCACCATCCGTGAGCACTGGATCTGAACCCCGGAACCAAAGGGAAAACCGATCTTCTAGCGGGCCTAATTCGCATTTGGCCTAACTACGCAAATAGATCATAATTTTTTTAAGCCGCCGCGGTGGCAGAGTGGTTACGGCGCTCGGCTGCTGGCCCAAAACAGGCGGGCTCGATCCCGGCCGCGGCGGTCGAATTACGATGGAGGAAAAATTCTAGAGGCCCGTGTGCTGCAGGCTAAATAACCCCAGGTGGTCGAAATTTCTGGAGCCCTTCACTACGGCGTCTCTCATAACCTGAGTCGTTTTTTTGGGACGTTAAACCCCCATAAACCATAAACCATAGACCATAATTTTTCCTCTCTGTTTTTGTTTATAGCGTGCCATATTCATGCATGGATATTCAGTTTTTTTCTTAATGAAGTTCCGTGATAGACAGCGCTTGTCCCGTATGCTCCCTCCGTGTTCGTCCACCACGCAGTTTTCTGTCGTGAATGATGACTTTCAAAGTCTCGCTGCTTGCTGGCGGGGGCTGGTGCACTGTGCTTACTGCTGACTCACGTGTTTTTCAGGAGCCAATCGCATCGCGCCCCACTAGAGTAGTTCTGTCTTCGACCGGAAACACGCGTTCACTGACTAGGGAGGATGTCATCGAAGCCCTCGGCAAAATGCCCTCTGCCCAGGTTCGCTTCCAGGTGCGTGTCCTCCCCAGCATTGCCGCGCGATACTCAGGAGTTCAGAAAACGGCCAATTGCATCCGAGTTTGGTCCTATTGTTATAGCTGGCACTAAAAAAAGGATGCGGGTATTTTCGGAGTTTAGGGGAAAATCGACTAACCTTTGCGACCGTATACACGCTGATGCGGAATACAATCATGTATCTAAAATGAGGGGGAGAAATACGACTCGGTTGTTGGCCTGCTGGAAACGACGCCCACAATTCTCATCGCAGCAGGGGCGCTTTACAGCGATAACTGTTAAGGGCACATCATTCCGGTTCTGCAGTGTCGGCGTAAAACCCCACCAGGATGATTGGTCAATACATCGACGTCACACATCGCGCCATTTGTAGGTGGTATACTAAGTTGTTAAGAATCAGTGACGTCACGAGGGACGCTGCCGTGACGTCACTCGCAATCTGCCAGATGGAGCATGACGTTAACGCCCCAAATGGCTGTCGCTGTATCTCGCCTTGCTCAAGGGCAACCATCCTGTGAGTGTTATTCATTTTCCTCCATCAAAATTCCGGCGTCCCTGTGGGATGGAAGCCAAGAACGCCGTACGGGCAGCAGCACACTAGAGCCATCGTGGAAAGTTTGGAAGACGTGAGGCCACCATTCGCTTTCCATCGTAGCGCAAAAAGGCGGTGTCGTGGGCGGTGGCACTCAAGCACACAACCACGCACTCAACCCCCCCCCCCCCCCCCCCCCCACACACACACACACACACACACACACACACACACACACAGTGCACTGCTGCACAAAATCCGCACGCTTATTCACAAAGGCTTGTTTGCTTTATATACACCGTGGCAATCGTCCATCTGACATCCGCAATAGACAAAGTAAAATTTAAAAAGCAACAGAAGAAAATGAAAAGATGATCTGTGCCGTTAGCCGATGCTTAGGCTTGTACACTGCGCGATTGAAACACTTGTGGCTGGTCGCCTTCATTCAGCGAATGTCCTTTCACCAGCAAGCATAAGGATGTTCTCACGCGCGAGATTATCGAGACCTACAAAACAGCCAGCGCAAAAGCGGCACGTCGCACCCTGCGTGTCTGCAGAGGGCAAAAGAGCTAAAGTATCTTCAGTACGCTCGTTGACAGCAGCTTGTATTTTCCTCGTACCTTTGTCTTGGCCCTGCCGTGCAGGGGTCCATTCGACCAGTGCCTCGGTATGAACGCGCATGTTTACAGATGAAGGCGTTGTAAGTGCAATGCTGCGTGTGTCGTCTCCCTTGACTGCCTTTCTGCGCTGCAGTCTCTGGATGAAACAATAAGCTCAGTTGTCTACAGAATGATCTGCATGCACTGTGGCAGCCGGCAACAGCAGCTTCGATTAGAGGTCTCCGCAGCTTATGCTAAACCTGGGACTACGCGATTGTTGTCAGAAGTTTCTTGCAACAAATCAGTCGGCTGTTTTTCAAGGCAATCTACTAATTCGGCACTGACACTGTTCCTGATGCCCATATTTAAGTGTTAACTAATTCGTCTTTACTGACACAATCAAGCTCAGTTATACGGCTGCACTTGTAACCAATACTCGCTTAATCCAGTAAAAAACACGACGTGGCCGTCACAATTTACAATGGGTTATGACGCGGAATTCCAGCTATAGAACGAACGTTCGCGGCCACAAAACTCGGTTACAGTGAACATGCAGGCGCCAGGGCACACTGCGCTGTCTTTTTTGGGGACTCTTACATGGACACCATCACTGCTGTCAGGTATCGGGTGAAAAGGGCTTGGGATGCACGAAGAAACGAAAAAAAAATTGCAGATGGTTATGCATGGCTAAGCGCGGAATATGATGATAATGACGAAGTGGTTTTATTAAAGGAAGGAAAAGGCTTTCTCTAGCCCGGGAATCTGTCATCGATGTTGAAGAACCTGCGCTTGGGAGCGGAAATGAAGGATTGCAAGAAAAGCGAATGAAAGACGCTAGGGGACAGGAAGAAAACTATCACTAGTTACGGTGGGCACTTAAGGTCCTTACGTGCTAAAGGTATTTGACTTAAAGGCCTTTACTATAAGAGTCTTTGGCCTAAAGGTCTTTTACGTAAAGGCATTTACACGGAAGGAATTTACCATGAAGGCCTTCACTCTAAATGTCTTTAACTTAAATTGTTTTGACCAAAAGCATTTGACATTAAAGCCTTTACCACAAAGGAATTTGACCTACAGGCCTTTATCTTGAAGGCATTTATACTAAAAGGCATTTTCAACCCAGGTGTAGGCCTACACCTCACCAAGGCATACCTCGGCATCATAAGAGGTGGCTCACTCACGTTCGCACACACGTTCACTCGCGCACACACCACTCACTGACACTCACTCACACTTGCACTCAAGTTCACTGATACTCAGAGCCACTCACACTCATTCACCCACTCGCACTCACAATCACCCAAACAAACTTATGTGCACTCCCACTGTCAACCACTCACTCACACTCATGTGCACTCGCACTTTCAACCATTCACTCATTTCCACTTGCACTCATATCCACTCACTCACGCTCATATCTCACTCATTCGCACTCACATCCACTCACTCACGTTTGTGTTCACTGACTGGGAAGTTGACAGTGCATGCTTTTGTGTGGACGGCACCCGAGAGTTTTCTTTTTCCTTGTTTGCTGAGGACGGAGCAGATGGGAGATTTACTGCCGTCTCCAGGCATGCGGTGACTCCCCATCGTAGCCTGGCCCGCACAAGTGTGGTGATGGTCCTCCCGGGGCTTTGTCTCGCTCCTTAGTCAATTTTCACAGTTTCATTGCAGGAAGGAAGTGGTTGCTTATCGCGCGTCCTCCACAGCCCGAAGCATTGTTGAGCACGTGTCCTCTAGCGCGTACTGCTGAGACGATGAGTTGCTGTTTAACGTCAGCTAAGATGCTTCGACACGCTTTTGAATGGAGTCTAACTTAATAACGAACTTGCCTGTACATTGGCTTTGGACGGTGTCTAAGTCCTAATAACCAGTTTGCCTTGACAATGATGTGTCCGCAAATCGGCATGAACACACTGAACGTGCGTTGTGATGAATACGTTTTGCGGCGTGAGAAGTTCAGCGCTTTTGCATGGGTCGAGTGCGTTCTTGAACTGCCGGAATGGGCTGAAGGTACAGATATGCCCCGCGGAATAGGATACCAGGGAGAGGGGCCATTATCAATCTCTTTACAGCAGCCTCTTGAGCTTACTTTAGGGCGTGATTGAGAGCTGGGCTGTCTTCATCTAACCAGAGCAGGCATGCTGATTTGTGGACACGCCTCAAGTGTACGTTGTCTGCGCTGCACATAATCCTTGTATAAAGGAGGCTTGAGGAACCGGAGTGGTGTTCTCGCTTGAAGCCGGTGTGTGCGGTGACCACGTCTGCAGCTGCGTGGGCATAGACGGTGCTACCACTGCACTTGATAATTGTCCCGTAGTTCGCTGAGCCGTTGGCTGAAGAAACTTCTTTCGTGAAACAACGCATATGCAGCTAACTTATCGTTCATTTCGCAGTGCATGCCCTTGGAAACAATGGCGATGAGTCTACGTGCTTGCGCAGGACATTACTAAAGAAAGACCCATTTAGTTCTTAGAGAAAACCACAGCATCCTTTACAAAGAGTTCATTATGTCCTGATATCAGTGCAGAAAGAATTGCTCAAATTTCAACGTGCAACTAGAATTTATTGCAGTGACAATACTCATAGCACAAAGACAAGACGAAATCGCACTTAATGCGCCATTTCACCCGTGCAGTGTCGAAGGTCGGGCAAATCTAAACCGCGCTTTGCACACACGCTGCGGAAACTTGCATGCAGTTGTTGAGTTGCCAGCGTAGCCCGAAGCAGCGTGAATTGCCGGCTTTGTCGTCCGCTTACTCGTTGCAGACAGGGGAGGAAATTTGGGACCACAATAAAAGAGAGCTCCCTTCTTTCTCGTCACATTTTTGGCCATGGTGTCCGTCGAATGATTTTATCTTCGCTGTAGTCTCGGTGTCAGCAGTTTGAACATCAGCGGTCGCTTTCACGAAACTTTTAGGCGAAACGAAAACTTTCGTCCATAGGCTCATTCTTATTAGCTTTCATTCGCTTAGGGATTTTCTTTTGTAGTTTTTTCATACCGAAAAGCTTACAATATTCAGAGGCATTGTATATTGGATTCATTTCCCCAGTTTATAACAGAGTTCAAACTGTAGTCCCTGCCAATATAAAAGGATCGGACAATTTGGCTGCCACGTTTTTTTTATCCACGGCGCCGAATATTCCCGCTACATTTCGTCAACATCGGCACGAAACGAGCATTCCTGGAGCAGATTAAAACATTAAATTTTACCATTTTTGGCTGTCTCCTTCAGCTTGAAGACATTATGTCCCATGCTATAGGCTTACAAAAAAAAAACCTGTTTGATTTGCGTCGTAGGGCACCTTCAATTACATTATAGAAACAAGAATGTCTCGTATTACCGAATAGCGCGCTTGGTATTTGCGTAGTTTCTTGTGTTGAACCGAGCCTGTGCAGTTCGGGGTCCGGGCCAAGTTGTTCGGTTTCCTCGGTGGGACAAAGGATCGTTCAATCAAATAATTACGGCCAGTGCAGAGCTCTACTATATTCACACCCGGGCATGAAAAAACTTAAGTGCCCACTGCTGTACTCGAGATCCCACCTTACGCTAATTATTGCCGATAAGCTGACGTTTGTTTCAGCAGCAAGCATTAGAACTCTACGTATATGAGCTCGAGCTGTGTAGAAGGCGCGACAAGACACCTGTGTAGGTATACCTTTCTAGCCGTGGCAATGAGAAATGCGATCAAAGGGCCGGCCACAATAGCGCTCGTCCTGTGTTGTCTCTGCACTTGCCTGTCTTCATGCGCTATGTCTTTTTAAAAAGTGATGTATCAGCAAGCCCAAAGTTCTACCTTATTAAGAATCCCTAGCGACTCATTGTGCTCGCGAACGGCACGCTGAAGAACTAGCAAGGCGAGCAGGAAGGAAAGTGTTGCATTCCCGGGCCAGCGGAATCCTCTGCCTCGGTCGTCCAAAGACACCGACATGCTACCTCACCCTCCTGTGCCCTCGGCAGTGGATATTTTCTCCCCTCAGCAGTCAACCACATTGAAAAAGCTAAGCGGGCACCGTCATGTAGAAACAAATGGGGAAGACTTGTATGTCACGTCCACGCACCGCTCACACCACTCAGTCACATCCACTCACGACCGCTCACGTCCACCATATGACCACTCACATCCCTCCCAAACACTCATATCCACTCACGATCACTCACTTCCTTTCACATTCACGTCCACTATATGACCACTCACATCCCTCAAAACACTCATATCCACTCACGATCACTCACTTCCTTTCACATTCGCATCCACACAGGACAACTCACGTTCACTCAGCGCCGCTTTCTCA
Source organism: Amblyomma americanum (assembly GCF_052857255.1). Classification (NCBI taxonomy): domain Eukaryota; kingdom Metazoa; phylum Arthropoda; class Arachnida; order Ixodida; family Ixodidae; genus Amblyomma; species Amblyomma americanum. The sequence continues at coordinate 34,468,075 of NC_135501.1, read as the reverse complement.
TACTCATGTCCATTCGCACTCACACTCATGTCCACTCACACTAACTACTGCTCTCTCTCTCTCTCTCTCACACACACACACACACACACACACACACACACACACACACACACACACACACACACACACACACACACACACACACACACACACACACACACACACACACACACACACACACACACACACACACACACACACACACACACACACACACACACACACACACACACACACACACACACACACACACACACACACACACACACACACACACACACACACACACACACACACACACACACACACACACACACACACACACACACACACACACACACACACACACACACACACACACACACACACACACACACACACACACACACACACACACACACACACACACACACACACACACACACACACACACACACACACACACACACACACACACACACACACACACACACACACACACACACACACACACACACACACACACACACACACACACACACACACACACACACACACACACACACACACACACACACACACACACACACACACACACACACACACACACACACACACACACACACACACACACACACACACACACACACACACACACACACACACACACACACACACACACACACACACACACACACACACACACACACACACACACACACACACACACACACACACACACACACACACACACACACACACACACACACACACACACACACACACACACACACACACACACACACACACACACACACACACACACACACACACACACACACACACACACACACACACACACACACACACACACACACACACACACACACACACACACACACACACACACACACACACACACACACACACACACACACACACACACACACACACACACACACACACACACACACACACACACACACACACACACACACACACACACACACACACACACACACACACACACACACACACACACACACACACACACACACACACACACACACACACACACACACACACACACACACACACACACACACACACACACACACACACACACACACACACACACACACACACACACACACACACACACACACACACACACACACACACACACACACACACACACACACACACACACACACACACACACACACACACACACACACACACACACACACACACACACACACACACACACAGGCTATGAGGGACGCCGTAGGGACGCACTGACATCGCACACTACACGGGCCTCTAGAATTTCGCCTCTATCGAAATTCGACCGCCGCGGCCGGGATCGAACCAGAGTCTTTCGGGCCAGCAGCCGAGGGCCATAACTACTCAGCCACCGCGGCGGCCCGCCTTTAAATAAGTTATCCTTAAAGAAATTCACCATAGCTTCCACTTTATAGTGGTCGTTTACCCAGGGAATGCAAGATCGACCAAACCCATTACCGGGCATGCTACTTGGTTGGGCTCTTTTTCGCTGCGGAGGACACTGATTTTTAATTCTGCCTGAATGAAGCAAGTACTTCAGTCTAACATGTTAATAAAGAAAAGGGACGATTTACTGCCACGTCATGCGTTGAATGTCTGCACAAACAAGCAAGCTGCTTAGACGAGTGAAGCATTTTACACGTTGCATTAGCCATGCAACACGTGTCGATATTAAAAATTGGGAGGGTGTGCTTATTTTCCTTCTTCAAACGGGGGGCACCGCGAATCTTTATATGGCGACTCATAAAAAGAGAAATCTTGTCGCGCCTAGAAACACAAATACGGCAAGGGATGATGCAATCTGATTCTGTGCTGGAGCGCGTTCGTGAGTTGGGTCAGTTGTCGCATGCGCTGCATGCGATTATCACCGATTCCTATGCAAGCCAGACAAAACATCACAAGCTGAAAAAGATGGAGCGCCTACTTCGTCAAATCTCGTGCTTGCATACCTTTGGCCTAGGGCAGATAAGCGGTTGTGCTTGGCGGACATCGGAAATGAATGCGAGCTTCAGCAAAAGGCTCTTTTTCAAGCACTGCGTCCGTTTTAAACTCGCCAAGTGCCTCTGGGCTTTATTTGTCACAAAAATTTGCACTAGTTATTTTGAAGCTTGGTCAGTTGGAAAGTTTCTTGTACTCGAAAACTGGCCACCGCCACTGTAGCTATTTGCAGCGTCTCAGTTATCTTCAACGAAAGGCTGTCATCGATTAGCGCCCAGGAAGCGCGCCGCCCTTTAAAAAAAAACAAAAAAACTAAGCGCCGTAGATGAAGGAATGACCATATTGGCGGGTACAGATTTAGATAGCGGCTGACATATGCCCCACAAGGCGCCGCGGTGGCGGAGTGGTTACGGCGCTCGGCTGCTGGCCCAAAAGACGCGGGTTCGATCCCGGCCGCGGCGGTTGAATTACGATGGAGGCGAAATTCCAGAGGCCCGTGTACTGCGCGATATCAGTGCACGTTAAAGAACTCCAGGTGGCCGAAATTTCTGGAGCCCTTCACTACGGCGTCTCTCATAGCCTGAGTTGCTTTGGGATGTTAAACCCCCATAAACCATAAATATATGCCTGACAATAAAATGCGGCCTTTCATCGCGTGACAAGCTAGGCCCAAGAGCACGGTGGCGATCGCCCCGTTGATCGCGATGCACAAAAACGGGCCAAGCAAGGTCAGAGCATGGCCACGCTCTTGGCGACTCGCGGATTGCACGTAGACAGGGCATCATAAAAGTCCGCCTGTAAGGTACCACCTATATTATGAATAGTCCACTTTCTGCGAACATCCGTACATAACAAACAGGCAGCGCGTAACTGTCATGTTCGTTATAAGCGGGCGTGACTATTTAAAATTTCCTGAACGAAAATATACTGCTTAGTAAGCCATGTGACTATGAGCAGCCAACTCGGTTGGTTCCGATTTCCCAATGCACTATACGTCTTATTTTCAATGATTGTCCTTTGCCTGGTGCTTTTGTAAACTTCTAGGCTTTGAAACCTGTAGTCTTGTATGCAGTATTTAATCCCTTTTTTTCTGTAATCTTGTAACGGGTTATATGCAAGCTGTTACTGTTGCCTTGCTGTCAAGCTGTGTTAAAACAGCTTTTTCTCCACCCTCCCTTTTCACTTTTTGTGTGGAATAAATAAATAAATGTTCAAATGTTCAAATCACGGTTATTTTCAGCTCGGGCAGCCGATATAGAGCGTTTTTAAAAGGAGCTCGCTTATTGAAAGCCTACAATGCCGTAAATGCGGCTCTTCGAGGATTCTTGGCCCAGAAAAGTTTCTTTCTCTGTTTTCCGCCGCACACTGTCTCGATGCGTGGTCGGTTGCAGCACCTGTTTCTTCCACGCCCAGGGCACAGACCTGTCGGGCGCCGACCTTTCGCGGCTGGACCTGAACCACGTGAACTTCAAGTGGGCCACCCTGCGGCAGTGTAACCTGGCGTCGGCCATCCTAACGCACTGCTGCTTCGAGGGCGCCGATCTCAGCGAGGCAAACCTCGAGGTGCGGATGCTGCATGATCGACCAGCATTTAAAGCTGGTTGTGTACAGATGGCAGAATGATGTTTTGCTATACTCGGGTACAACTCAAGAAGGAAACGGCAAATGCCGCTCAAAGAATGTCCTCCAGCCAATAGCTTTGACCAATTTTTATGCCGTCACGGTTAATTCATGCTTCAGCCCTTGTCAGGCTACAGGGCGACATGAGATTACCTGTGCGTGACTGGAGCTTAACCACGAGTTAACCACTACGTCATGTGAATCGGTCGACGCTGTTGGCTGGAGGGTCTCCTCTGAGGGGCGTTTGCCGCTTTGTCCTTGAGTTGTATCCGAGTGTAAGCAAGTGCAACTCCCTTGACCTCCCCTAAGCCGAACAACACCGATGCCGACGTACGCGGACAAGGAGCTGCCTAAAAAGGACAGTGAGGACAATTTCATCAACATTTTATTCGGGGGAAAAACCGATTCTTGGCTCTTTCTATCTACAGTGTTGCTTGAAGGACAGCAAGAACGCAATATTTGGCTGTCGAGATATCATCATCGTCCTGACTAAGCCCACTGCAGGGCAAATGCCTCTCATGTCTCTCCAATTAATCCTGTCCTTTGCCAGCTCCGATCAGCGAATCCCCGCAAACAGAATTTGTTTTACCGTCAGCCGCTCAAACTTATTACGTCACAACCGAAATGACACTGTGATGACGTACACGAAGTGGAAGGCCATGTAGTCTAACCTCGGTGGTTCCGCGAATGAAAACTGCCTTGCCACCGCAATCTGGTTTTTGAAAGCTGCCGATGGTGGCGGCACCTGTATTGAATTTTTGTAGCCTTTTCTAGCTTATAAATGCTCTGTATTCGATTAGTGTAGTCTGATGCTGGAGTGCAGTATTCCATAATACAGGCTGTCTTCATCGCATCCTCAGTGTCCTTTTAGACGTAGCCTGTGGCCCTCTTTATTCGCTAACTGAAATCTACTACACATTCAGGGTTCCCTTAAAAACATCGGACTAACACCATTCCCACTTCGAGCTGTTTGTCAACTCACTCTCGCTTGCCATCCGGTAGTCGTCCTGGTTAGTTTAGTTGGTAGAGCGAGTGCTCCGGACTGACGGTTGTCCCGGGTTCGATCCTCGGACAAGGAAGAATTTTGCTCAACCGGGAAGCTTCCAAGAAAGCTGCTTAGCCTTCCTTTGTAGCCGTATGGCTGCTCTCAGGTGGATGCTAATGGGTAGTTATACCCTAATATAAGCTAATTTCTTGCAGAATTGACAGCCTGTACGGCTGCCAATTCTGCCAGTATATATATATATAAAAAAACAGAAGGGATGGTGCAGCCTGCTTTCGCATCCACGAGTGCGTTGCCAGGAAACGTAAGCGAGCCTATATTCTCATCTGTTTTTCGTCCTTCCAGAAGGCGCACCTGATCGCAGCCAAATTCACGCGTGCCGCCCTGAAGGGCGCTACACTAAAGTCGTGCACCATGGGGGACCCCACTGGCCCCTCGGAAGACAACGCCGACTTCAAAGGTATACGCACTTCTTCCACAGTCTCGGCCTCACTGAACCTCAGCAGTAGGGCTGCCAGAATTTCAGCTTTCATCTGGAACTATGCAAACGACGCTGGAAAACGCTTATCGCGACGTTAGTTTCGAAACAAGCTTCAGGGCTATTTTACAGCTTTGACATCAAACATGACGTCAGTGCAACACGCAACGGTAAATGCTCAAGAGTGACGCCACGGGTGACATTAATTAGAACATGCGTGGTCTACTCTAAAACGAATAAGCGAGTAATATACAATAACGAGGAATAACGAATAAGCAATTACATATTGAAAGCCACAAACAGCTTTGGCTGAATCTCTTCTTGCACTTGGGAACAGTCCTATGAGTTTTTTTCCACGTGAGCCCCAACCGCCGTGTGGCGCCTCGGTATGTGCAGAGGCCAACCTGCTGGGTGCTGTGCTGGACGACAGCAAGATGTACGGCGTCAACCTGAAGGGCGCCATGCTGAAGAACGCCAGCATGCGCAATTGCGACGCGCGCAACGTCAACCTTACCGACGCCAACGTCGAGGTGAGCGCCGTATGTCGTCCACTGGAGGTCCGCCAACGTTTATGGCTTGTGTGCACGCTGTGCGAAGAGCTTTACGATGCCATGTCAGACCTCTCGGCCTATCTTGAGAGCTATGGCTTATTGGTTGGAGCTACTCACTTACCGTCACTAACACCGGATTATATTTTTTATTTTTATTTCGATATACTGTCAACCCCAACGGGGGTTTTTGCAGAGGTGGACGCACGTCAAAAAATACACAACTTCCAGATAAAGCAGTTGTACATTGAAAAGGATGGGTCTACTTAAATCAAGACAAGAACAAATAAATTTGAGGTAATAAGTTATACAGAACAAAGTATATATCATCAACATTTTAACAATATTTAGTCAGTGAATATTTAGATTAGTGACGTGACGGGCACCGGTTCTGCTGGCAACTGTGAAGACATTAATTCAACAATACCTTTGGAGGGCTCTATTCATTTGCCTGCTGAGCCGCAGGATGCGAGATTGAAGACCTGCTGAATTTTTATGGAGGCGAGATGCGCAAATGGGATGTTAGTGCATGCTGAAGCACGCCAAGTTACTGCCTAGTCCTCCACTACAGCGCCTTTTATAGTGCGTGAGCAAAGTTATATGTTAAGCCCCACATACCATGCCGTACACCATTAAAGTCGTCAGAGAGCCCACGACGAGGGCAGCGTCAAGGTTATGTTTAGAAATATGAGGCGTTGGTTTTGAGAGGTTTCTGAAACTTTTTCGTTTTTCTTCAACTGCTGGTGATGACGATTAAGCTTTGTTTTAAAATTTGTATCATAAATTAAAAAAAAAACGACTCCTGCAAGCCACAGAAACTACGGCATGTTTTTCTGGCAGCTGAACGGTGGCCGGCGAAAGTGAAAGGTTACAGAGAGAAAGGGAACAGAAGGAAAAAAGGCAAGTACCGATAGGACACACGATTACATAGCGAGTTGGAAACTGTTTTGGAAGCAACGTATGCACATCTAGGAGTAGCAAAATACACGAAAGTTAGCGCTCTATCTCAGCTTTAATGCGTTAAAGGCCCCGTTGCTCAGAAAATCCGGGTTTGGCGTTGTCGGCGTTGGGAGCGAAAAATAGGGCGGCGTAGGGTGGCCCTAGCGGCCGCTCGCCGGAGAAGCAACCCAGGTAGGCCACCAAGGTCACGTGGCCTTGTGGTGTCATCTAAACCTGCCAACAGGATTCTGAGCGAACTGGCCACCGTGGTAGATGGCTATTAATGATTGATCGTGAGAGGTTGCCCGAGAAAAGCAACCTGGGTCCCACAAGCCCCACTGGTGGCAACGCCTTCCATCGCTGGGCAGCGGCGCATTCCTTAACCGCTGCGCCTTGGCGGAAGGAGTGTTGGGAGCACTTCCGGGGACCTATGAATGGGGAAATTGAGAATGACAAATTCTGCATGTAAGGGAATCGACTCATGCTTAAGTGCCCCTCCAATTTTCTATCGGTGGCCACAAAAGGCTTCGGCTTGTAACGGAACTGTAGTTGTGTTCCTTCCTTTACAGTCTCTGTGCGTGTACGCGCTTCAGCAAGAGCGCGTTTTAAGCCGTCCAGCATAGCATGATTTCGTCCTGATTTCTCCACATACTTCCTGCATTCAGACGTTTTATGAGACTCGCTGTTTACTGATTACGCACGTCGGAATTGCCAAGATAGCACTGGTTCCGAGATTGTGTATATTTGCTGTATATTCAAAGCAAGCAGGCGACCAAGCAAGTCTAAACCAAGCATTCTTGAACTTACAGGACTGCGACTTTGGAGGGAGCGACTTGAAGGATGTGGTCCTCGGAGACTGATCTGTGCAGCTGGATCCTCACAAGCATCTTTGGACAGAAGTCCTTTGCATGCGTGAAATAACTGCGCAGCGCAGACTGCAATTTTTGGCGTCAGTTTTTTTTTCTTTCCGGATAATGATCTAAAACGTCATATCACTTCGAATTTTGATGTCTGCTGACGGAAGTGGATCTTCGAAACAGAACGAAAGCAATAAGGGCCCACAAGCCGTGCCAAGGAGACAAAGCAAATAATGAGTGGTGAAAAGGTTACAAGTTCAAACAAAAGATTGAACCCTGTTTTGAGGTTAAGCGGGAAGGGGAAGCATATCGTGCTAAATTAATCAAATGAGTAACGGCATCACCACGAACGAGGAATGGTAATTTAATTCGGCGTACAAAGTTACCTACGGCTAGAAGTTTAACGGTGAATACTGTCACGTGGTGGTGAAAATGCTTTGGGCAAAGGACGAGCAGAGTGGCGAATTCAAACTCGACCTGCGCCCACAAAGAACGGAACAGCTCTTCTGTGGCGGCAGCATCAAGCGTGCTCGGGGGCCTTGAAGAGAATCCCCGCTGCTCTCGGCTGCGCTCAATGTAAAGCTGTCAAAGAACCTTCGAGATAAGGCGCCAACAGTAACTACATGAATCCCGAACCATGTAGGAGCTGTTATATTTATTAATAATTAACTTAATTATTGCAAGTCGCTCCAAGGTATATTGTTGTAGGGCGAATGTTATACGGGGAAAAATGCGAACAGTGCTTAAGGGAGCAATGTATCGTAGAAACAAAAGCAGATAAACACGCCATAACCGAAATTTCTTCAAGAAGCAGTGCAGAATGAAGCGTCTAGATGCGACAGTAAGTTGTTGCAGACGTGAAAACTACCAAGAATGTTTACTACATTCGAATCAGTGCGAAAGCACGCATTTTTTCCACGTAGAAGATGACGATGAGCAGGCAGATTTTGTCATCTTCTATGGAAACCTCTTTGTTTATTCAACTACACCTTGGCCAATCCCCCCGTGTGGGTATGTGCCATATACCTGGGGTGAAGAAGAAGACACAGCGCTCTCGCAAGGTGAACAGACAGCGGAATATTTCTCAGGGTTGGTACTCAATGAATTGTTTTCTACGCACTAAAAAGCAATACAAACAATACACTGGAGAATGCAACACATGGTCAGAGTCTTTGGCTGCACGCTATCACATTGATACCATCTAAACATACGAATTACCTGTCACTTGTCGACACTACTGCCCGAGGCAGTTTGTTCCATTCAGTAATTGTGCGGGGAAAGAAAAAACCACTAGAACACTTTTGTTCGGCAGGAAATTTGCCTATTTTTCTGCTATGGTCACGTCTTTGTGACGCGAGGGCAGATGGCTTTAGGAAACCCTAGCGGTTATATGGTTGCGATCAATTTTATATATCAGTGAACGCCCAGCTACGGTACGGCGGATATCAAGCATGTGGCAGATGAGCATTTCCTTCAGGGTGGTGACGCTAGTGTTAATCTGATACTAGTTTGTTACAAATATTGCTGCATTACTTTGGACGGCTTATAACTTATTAGCTAGGTTTACAGACTCGGAGTCCCAGACCGCAGCTTTATATTCTAAGATAGGGCGCACATTAGAAAAGTGTGAAACCTCTGACTTCATGATATGATTTCCTGAAGTTTTTTTCAGAAAAATAAGTTCGCGGCCAGCTCTTACTGTCACGTAGTTAACTTAGTTCCAGGATCGGATAATTCCCAGGTATTTTGATTCCTCAGTTATTGCTATTTGCTGACCAGTTTAAATAGTCGTTTCTTATGGTCTCGAATTTCTATAGAACCATACGTGGTAAAAATTTAAGAAGTAATGGGGTCGACATCTAATATAAGGCTTGGTGTCTACGTGATTGTTAATGTACATATAAATTGCACAGTATCTATAAATCTATAAATGGCATATATCATGTATGCAGTTATGTAGTTATCTCTTGGATTCTTGAATTTAGAAGGAGAAGACAAAGACGAGGGATTGGCTAAGTATTGGGCGGCTGGTCCTGTTTTCCTTTTTCTCCTGTGCCTTTGCACCTTTTTGCTTGTGTGGATAACGCACGCATTGAGTTTGTAAATCTGAGGTAATGTCTACGCAGTCTCCCTGCCAGGGGAGCTCCCCCTGGTCGGCTTCCCTACCGCCTCATGAGATGTCTCTGGAAGCTTTTCAACGCTCTGACGTCCGCAGCATTCCTGTGGCGCTGTTGCCAAAGTATGGTGGCGCTATCAAAATTAACAATCGAGGGCCTGTTCGAGCTGCTCTCGAGGCGGCCACTTCCCTTTATGAGGCAATCACTGAGGTAAGGCAGTTTGGACGTGGCGGGATTCTGTGCCGTTCACCGGACCCACAGACTGCGGCATATTACTAGCGTTAACATACAAAGGACAAAGAGCAGAAACACATAGGACAGACGCTAGACTTCAACTGCCGTTTATTGCACACGTAGGAGAAGAAATCACTATGCGCATCTGCGCATGCTCGATATACAAGACAAATTTGATTAACACGATCGCTGGTTATCGCCGACATATGGAGTACAAAAGAAAAAAGAAAAGTAAATTCACAATAGATTGAAGCGCGTGCTTTTTGCCACGCAATTTCTTTGCTCGTGAGGGCTATTGAAGCGGAGCTCACGCATTTCTCTCCTGCTTTATCGATACAGGAAGCCTCAAATATTTCCCTATCAATCTGCTTGTCGAACCGCCTCAGCACGCGAGTGCTACGAAAAAGAGGGGCGCACTCTTTCTCCTCTGTTTCGCCATCTTTCGTCGTTTTGCACTTGCGGCAATGGGGTGCCAAATGGCCATCTCTCATCAACGCTGCGATTGTTCTATGCTTCCGCAATCTTTCATTCAGGCACTGGCCCGTCTGGCCTATGTAGCACTTGCCACAAGACAGTGGTATCAGGTATACCCCTCCGATGATACAGTTAACAAACCGCGTGCGAACGCTTGGTTCCACAGGTTCTGGCTTCCTTGGCTTTGTTCACAATGCGAAACATCCTGGACATTTTGAACGGCGCCGAGAAAACGCGTACGCCGCACTTTCCTGCCACCTTTTTGAGGCGATGGGACAGGCCATGCATGTATGACACACACACACACACACACACACACACACACACACACACACACACACACACACACACACACACACACACACACACACACACACACACACACACACACACACACACACACACACACACACACACACACACACACACACACACACACACACACACACACACACACACACACACACACACACACACACACACACACACACACACACACACACACACACACACACACACACACACACACACACACACACACACACACACACACACACACACACACACACACACACACACACACACACACACACACACACACACACACACACACACACACACACACACACACACACACACACACACACACACACACACACACACACACACACACACACACACACACACACACACACACACACACACACACACACACACACACACACACACACACACACACACACACACACACACACACACACACACACACACACACACACACACACACACACACACACACACACACACACACACACACACACACACACACACACACACACACACACACACACACACACACACACACACACACACACACACACACACACACACACACACACACACACACACACACACACACACACACACACACACACACACACACACACACACACACGCGCGCGCGCGCACAGGATGTCCCTGGTGGGAACCATCACTGCTGATGTGTGCTGACTTACGTCCATGCCTTACCTCTTTGACAAGGCTATCGGCGACGAACGTGAGTGCTGTCTGGGAAGCCAGCACTGCTAAGACGGAGAGCCTGTTGTTTTACACTGAAGTTCACATTGTGTTCACATGATTTCTGAAGGGCGGCTCTCGAGCAGTTCAAAGCTATTCATCTCTTAACAATTTTTGGATGGGCTGAATTATAGCTTACGATTGGCTTTTTTGACCGAGGACAATATGTCCAACAGACCGAATGATCATTAAAGCTAATGTTTAAATCAAGGTACTGGAAGCATCCCTCAATCGGAACCTCACGAGTTAATCTCAGTCCCTTCGCACAATCTTTAAAAACGTTAAAAACGCCCTCCACAATGCAATCTCTTTCCTCAGGCGCCGCTATTTTACACAGAACAAGATAATCGTCGTCATATCTAAATGTTTTTGCAACAAAGGTCTTGTCAGTGCGCGAAAAGATTTCTTTGTCTATACAGGCTAAAAACGGATCGCTTAAAACTAGAGCAATGCACGACCCAATGCATATGCCTTGCTTCTGTACGTAGGAGTCAACGTTAAAACCAACAAGAGTAGATGAAAGATAGAAACTTAGCCGTTCGAAGAAGTTGTCAACTGAAAAACCAGAAGAATTCTGGAAGGTGACTGGACCATGGGACTCGATGCTCTCTAACAGCGATACAGAGCTCTGCCTGAGGTATGGAGTGGAACAGTTCCTCCACGTCAATAGAAAACCCGTAACGCATACCTGCGATGTCCTTGTATGTCGAAAGAAAATAACCTCATTCTTGTTCCTTGCAAGAAAAGGATCATTCAATTGCAGCAGGTTAAGGCTGCTTCTGCAGGAACTTCGAGAGTTCACCCTGCCAGCAGCCCTACTGAGTGACAATAGCTCTCAGAGGTGTCCCTTCCTTATGTGTCTTGGCTGAGAAAAACAAGATTAGCTTGTCCCTTTTCGTGCCCATAATACTTCTGGCGAGGCTATCAATGCTCATTTCATGGCACAGGGCCAAGGCTCTTTTCTTCGCCTTTGCCGGGACACTCTTGGAGTGCACAAGTTTTTTTTCCACAGCTCTGTATGCTTTTTCACTGAACGTTGATGTAGGCATAACAACAAATCCCCCTTCTTGATTGGAAACGATTAACTTGAGATCCTTTTCCTTTAGAAATTCTACTGTATCTTTTACCGCCAATCTTAAGACTAATTTCTGCGGTTTTGAGGGGAGGCATTCCACAGTTTCTGAGACACACCTACTCTTATCATCGCTGCTAGCGCGGCTTGCTATGTGCCTGACCATGCCTAAAAGAGAAACAGGCGATTCCTCAGGTTCAATGCTAAATTTTGGTCCGAGTTTCAGCACTTCCTCGACTTCAGCAGGTAGCGGTTCCTGTCCAATGCAAGTTATCTGCGCAGACTTAGTAGGCACTTTTCTGCTACAATTTTTCCAGGCAATAAGAGTTGGAAGGCACTGCTTCCACAGAAAATCACAAACATGTGAAGCCTCGCGAGTTCTTTTCCTAAGCACAACTTCACAGTCATGCTGAGCACTCACTTGCGACGACGAGACGACACGCAGGCAATCGTGCGAGTACCTTACTTGCCGCCACAGTTCTGACCACATAATCTTGACGATGCGTCTTGCATGTTGAACTGAAGGAGTGCAGGGGAAAACTAGGCTCGAACTTCCAACGGAACCAAGCGATTGTTCAGCGCGAAGGTGAGAATCCTGGCACGGCACGTTGTGATGGCTAGCAATTTCACATGTGTAGTTTGGAGGTCACGTAAAAGAAAGTGGGGGAGAACAGGGCCCAATGTACTAGAATGGAGCGTGATTGGCATGATTGTAATTTCATTTCGGCTACTTTTCAACGCACAATCTCGCAAGCGAAAGAAAATTATGAATCCGAGCATTTTGATTTCCTATCAAAATCAGGAAATCGTCGCGCACTTTTCGTATTCTTAAGATCGCGGAAAAAGATTCCGGTTTCAGAAAATTCACCCTCATGTGCTTTGACCCCGCAAGAAGCAATAGAAACAGCTGAGACAATTGCCAAAGGATTAGATCAGCGTTTCGCCTCTGTACTTCCTTTGCGCTCCGCGTTTATGGCGTCAGTGGACCAGCTTCAGCATGTCCCCCTGGCCCTGATAGGGTAACATAAAAAATGTTAAGGATCCTCTTTGAGAAGTCTCCTAGATCATTATTGCAACTGGTTAATTTTTAATCAAACATGCATGGGTTCCTCCTGAGTGGAAAATCGAAAAAGTGATCCCTTTAACTAAAAACAGTGGTGGTGGCTATTCCCTGGATAATATTAGGCCGATTTCATTGACATCAAACGTGGTTAAGTTAATTGAAAGGGTGATACTCTTACGTGTTTCGGAGTTTGTGGACCGCAATAATATCCTTAGTTCCTGTCAAATTGGTTTCCTTCAAAAATATTCCATATGGAATGCTGACACCATCTTGAGAGTACTATTTTTTCGCGGCACCATAAAATGCATGCTGCGTTGGTGACATTAGAATGTAGCCAAAGCTTATGACAGCGTAGAACACTACATATTATTGCAAAGATTACATACTCTGCCGTTTCCGAATTACTTACTTGCGTAGATATCTGCGTTCGTTGAAAACTGACAGTATTTCGTATACTAAATGGCGTCAATTCTGGGAGATATAAACAACCCAGAGGTGTTCCACAAGAGAGTCCTCTCGCCTGTGCTCTTTATTCTAATGAGCTCCATTCCCAGCCATCAACACATTCGCACGTGCGTCTATGCGGACGACACTGCATTTTTCACTGCTGCAGCTGACATTCAATCTCTCTATATGCGCCTGCAATCGTACCTAAATTTGCTTGAAAGTTTGTTGTGTGATTTACGTCCCACCTTAAACGTAAACAAGTGCGCTGTACTTGTTTTTCAAATGAAAGATCCTGTTCATCTGTCTCTCATTTACCAGTGACAAAATATTCTTAAAGTTAAGTCATTAAAACATATTAGTGTCATTTATGATGACAGCCTCACATGGCGCTTTCACATTGACCATGTTGCAGCGAAATGGGCTCGTGCTGTGGGCATGCTGCGTAGATAAGTAATCCCCGATCTGGAATGCGGAGAGATGCACTTTTGCTGATTTATCTTTTGTATGTCCGACCAATTTTAGAATTTGGATCTGGGCTGTTTTCTGGTACAGCTGCTTACAAAATTCGCTCGCTCGTACTTTTGGAGCGGGAAGCGCTTCGGTTGTGCCTTGGCCTTTCACCAATTTGTGGCCAATAATGTGCTTTGTATGAGGCCTGTATTCCTCCTTTATTATCTATATTTCAATTACTTACTGTCCAGACGTACCTAAGCATATATGAATAAGATTTACACTGCTCTTTGTCTGTTTTTTGTTGCCAGCCGACTTCCTTTTTTGGAGTCCACTGGCCTAGATTTCATACCCCGCAGGTAGTCGTGGTACAAAATTTGCTTGATCCTTTAAACATTCTTTTGTATAACATCCTTCAGACAAAAAACAGTGGATCCTCAGTAAAATTGTCTATGATGACATTTTCCTGCAAAGCGCTAAGCATTTTCCATCCCGCAGTTTAAATGGTTTATTAGAAGACCATTTACAAAGCATACCTATTAGCTTAACGATAGCTACTGACGCCTCACAAAGTGATGAAAAGGCAGGGGCGGGAATATATTGCCCGCTTCTAGATTGGTCTTTTTCTGTGCGGCTTCCCGCCTACACCCTAATTTTCCAAGCGAAGTTTCTGGCGGTGGTGCTTGCTCTTCGAAAAAAAAAAGAGCCAGCTTTCTCTTCAGTGGCTGTCATTACACTCACTTTCTTTGCGTTCGTCCCTTGCTTTGGCTGCGGATTCTGCAATCTTAAACACCTTACATTCATTACTCCCTCCGCATTTAAGCCTTGTTCACATGATATGGGTGCCAGGTCATAGCGGTGTGACACAATGAAGTTGCGGACTGCCTGGCAAAGGCGTCCCAGAATGGCCCCATGCTACCTATCGCACCGGCCACAGCGTACATCACAGCAGCGAGGTTTCGAAGGCAGACTTTATTAAGAATGACAACTGGATCTCTTTCAAGATCTGATGATTACCTGCACCTGAAGTATTCGTGGAGCAGGCAATCATGCCATTCATGGCAGCTTGAAGTATTTTTACCAATGCTCCGCTGCCGGATCCCGCCCTTAAATTTTTATATCCAGAAGTCTGGGTTAGCGCTTAATCCCGTCTTCGTATTCTGTGGTGAGCACGAAACGATATACCATTTTTTGTTGTTGTTTTGTCGCCGGTAGACCATGACGAGAAGACGGTTTTTAGAGAAACCACTACAACAGCTTGGCCTTAGTTTGAGCAGCCCAGTTATATTATTTGGAGCCACCATACTTCGGTACAGACACAAGTCTGTTTTTACCGCCGTCCAAAATTTTTTAATGGAATGAAATCGGCTACCTTGGATCGGAGGTCGTGGGTTCGGATCCCACCGGCGCCATGGTTGTTTTTTCTCCTCCCATATAAGTAATTTTCTTTAAGCGATAGATTAAGTAATATTATCCCAGTGATTAGGTCAACACACTAAAAAATTAAAATCATCCCCATATGCACCGTGGTTTCGGTGACTGTTGGCTCCTTTCATAAGTTTGTCAAAAAAGCCCCTCATTTCCTTTACTTTGTTAATAGCTTAACGAGGGCCTCGGTTCTGGCAGTCTTGATGCCATAGGTGGCATAAGAGGGCTCTCGGACAGTTTCCGCCCCCGCCGTTAGATGACGTTCCACGTCACACTCGCGGTATTACAGGACGTGCTATGTCCGCCGCTATGGACGAGGGGGGGGTTGGTGAACACTCTCAAGGTTCGCTTACACGCAAAGCATAAATACCCACGAAAGCAGCAGATTGGACAGCCGTCGCCGTAGCTCAGTTGGTAGAGCACCGGACGCGTTATTCGCAGGTCGTGGGTTCAGATCCCACCGGCGCCATGATTGTGTTTTCTGCTGCTTTATCAGTAATTTTTTTTAAGCGATAGATCAATAAAAGTAATATTATCCCACTGATTAGCACAACACATTAAAAAATTAAAAACATTCCCCTATACACCGTGGTTAAGGTGACTGTTGGCTCCCTTCATAAGTCTGTCAAACGAGCCCCCCATTTCCTTTACCTTGTCTGCTAATAGCTTAACGAGCGCCTCGGTTCCGGCAGTCCTGATGCCATTAGGTGGCATAAGAGGGCTCTCGCACAGTTTCCGCCCCCGCCGTTAGATGACGTTCCGCGTCACACTCGCGGTATTACAGGACGTGCTACGTCCGCCGTTATGGACGAGGGTGGCGCTGGTGAACACTCTCAAGGTTCGCTTACACAAAATAAACCTAAATACCCCCGAGAGCTGCAGATTGGACAGTCGTCGCCGTAGCTCAGTTGGTAGAGCACAGGACGCGTTATTCGGAGGTCGTGGGTTCGGATCCCACCGGTGTCGTAATTGTTTTTTCTGCTGCGTTATGAGTAATTTTCTTTAAGCGATTGATTAATATAACTATTATTATCTTACTGATTAGCACAATACATTAAAAAAAATTAAAAACATTCCCCTATGCACCATGGTTTCAGTGACTGTTGGCTCCCTTCATAAGTTTGTCAAACGAGCCCCTCATTTTCGTTTACCTTGTCTTCTAATAGCATAACGAGGGTCTCGGTTCTGGCAATCTTGATGGCATAGGGAGCATAAGAGGGCTCTCGCATAGTTTGCGCCCTCGCCATTACATGAAGTTCCACGTCACACCAGCGATAATGCAGGACGTGCTGGGTCCGCCACTATAAACGAGGGTGGCGCTGGTGAACACTCTCAAGGTTCGCTTACATCCAATAAACATAAATACCCCCGAGAGCAGCAGACTGGACAGCCGTTGCTGTAGCTGAGTTGGTAGAGCACCGGACGTGTTTTTCGGAGGTCGTGGTTTCGGATCCCTACGGCGCCATGGTTGTTTTTCTTCTGCTTTATAAGTAATTTTCTTTAAGCGATAGATTAATGTAAGTATTATTATCGCACTGATTAGCACAACACATTAAAAAAATTAGAAACATTTTCCCTATGCCGGTGGTTTCGTTGACTGTTGGCTCCCTTCATAAGTTTGCATATATATATATATATATATATATATATATATATATATATATATATATATATATATATATATATATATATATATATATATATATATATATATATATATATATATATTGCCACCGAGAAACGGTTGACGTAAGCAGGGCTGGTTTACTTGCTTTAATTAGACGCGCAAGACGTTGGAACGCGCAAGGCAGCAGGCAGCACGAGAGATGAAGAAGACGAAGCATCTAGCCCCGAGATGGCTCAAGGCTTGCCAACTACCAGGAAATGCAGTTTAGCCGCTGCATGGCGCCACTAGAGTAGTTAGTAGCGTAGCATTGCTCCCCCTCTCTTGAAAACACCGACTCGTTGTGGTAGCAATTGCAGGCAGGACCACAATTAGGGCAGTCGCACGTGTCTGGCGTGTGGTGTAGACACGCGCGAGGGGCTAGCGGGCGTGGTACGGCTTCATCCGAGCGACGTGGACAACTTCGGAGGTCGGCCGTCTAGAAGAGCGAACTGTTCCTTGGGGGAGAACTTCGTAGGAAACTTGACTGAGCTGGCGGAGCGCCTCGTAGGGGCCAAAGTATCTGCGTAGAAGCTTCTCAGAGCGTCCTCTCATGCGGACTGGGCTCCACACCCAGACTTGTTCGCCGGGCAGGTAACGCACATTTCGGTGGCGGAGGTTGTATCGCTGAGCGTCGTGAACTTGCTGGCACCGGATGCGCTGTCGAGCAAGTTGGCAGGCGGCCTCAGCGTAACGAACAAATTGGGCAGCACCCATACCATAGGGAGTAGCGCTAGCTGGAAGCAGCACTGCATCCAGCATGGTTGTGGCTTCGCGACCATGTACTAAACGAAATGGAGTGAAGCGTGTCGTTTCCTGGACCGCAGTATTATAAGCAAAGGTGACGTAAGGGAGTATGGCGTCCCAGTTCCGGTGGTCCGCGTCGACATACATAGAAATCATGTCGGCGATCGTCTTGTTGAGCCGTTCGGTGAGGCCATTCGTTTGAGGGTGGTAAGCGGTTGTTTTGCGGTGACTGGTGCCGCTTAGGCGCATAACCTCCTGCGTAAGGGCAGAGGTGAACGCTCTTCCCCTGTCAGTTAAAACGATGGTGGGTGCACTGTTACGAAGCATAATGTTTTGAATGAAAAAGTTCGCAATTTCGTCAGCAGTACCACGGGGAAGAGCTTTAGTCTCACAGTATCGGCTGAGGCAGTCGATGGCGACCACAATGTAGCGGTTACCCAGAGAGGACTCCGGAAATGGGCCGAGTATGTCCATGCCAACTTGGTGGAAGGGAACCTGAGGCGGATCAATAGGCTGGAGTAGGCCGGCTGGCTTAGTCGGCGGCGTCTTGCGACGCTGGCACTCGCGGCAAGCTCTTACATAACGTTTCACAACTGCAGCAACCTTTGGCTAGTAGTATTTTTGCCGTATTCGTGCCAAAGTTCGACAAAAACCCAGGTGACCAGAAGATGGGTCATCATGGCTCGCCTGCAGGACTTCGTCGCGAAGGGCCGTAGGCACGACGTGTAGATAGTCAGCTTCTGTTGGACTGTAGTTTTTCTTATAGAGGACGCCGTCACGTAAACAGAACGACGACAGCCCGAGCGAAAAGATTCGCGGGGGAGACTGAGCGCTTCCTTCTAGATACTCAATGAGGGGCCGTAGTTCACTGTCGTCCCTTTGGTGTTGTATGAGGATGGATTGTGAGACGGCACCAAGAAACACAGAATCGTCGTCGGGGTCAGCTTGGTTGTTCTCGATAGGAGCACGAGACAAACAGTCGGCATCACTGTGCTTCCTACCAGACTTATAGACGATGGTGACATCGAATTCCTGTAGTCGAAGGCTCCAGCGTGCAAGCCGTCCCGAGGGATCTTTGAGGTTCGCCAGCCAACACAGCGAGTGGTGGTCGCTGACGACCCTGAAAGGGCGGCCATATAGGTACGGGCGAAATTTTGTTACTGCCCACTCAATGGCCAGGCATTCTTTTTCGGTGGTGGAATAGTTCGCCTCAGATCGTGACAAGGTGCGGCTCGCGTATGCGATTACGCGTTCGAGAACATCCTGCCTCTGCACAAGGACCGCACCGAGGCCGACGTTGCTGGCGTCTGTGTGTAGTTCAGTGTCGGCTGACTCGTCGAAGTGTCCAAGGATGGCCGTACTTTGGAGACGAGTGCGGAGGTCTTTAAAGGCTTGCTGTTGCTCCAGGCCCCAGAAGAATGGTTCAGAATCTTTCGTGATTCGCGTGAAGGGCTCAGCGACCTGGGAGAAGTTCTGCACAAAACGCCGATAATAGGCGCAGAGACCCAGAAAGCGGCGCACACTGCGCTTATCGGTGGGCACAGGAAAAGCAGCCACGGCAGCAGTCTTATCGGGGTCTGGGCTAACCCCTTTAGCGCTCACGATGTGGCCCAGAAACTTCAACTCTTCGAAAGCGAAGTGACACTTTTCGGGCTTCAGAGAAAGACCGGCCGACCGAATTGCTTCGAACACAGCGCGCAGGCGTTTCAGGTGCTCTTCTAACGTGTCAGAAAAGATGACAACGTCATCCAAGTACCCGAGACAGGACTGCCATTTGAGGTCGGCAAGAACGGTGTCCATCATCCTCTGGAAGGTTGCAGGAGCCGAGCACAGGCTGGAAGGGAGCACCCGGAATTCGTACTGACCGTCCGGTGTAATAAAGGCGGTCTTTTCCCGGTCGCGTTCGTCCACCTCGATTTGCCAATAGCCGCTTCGTAAATCTAGCGATGAGAAGTACTTGGCGTGGCGCAGCCGGTCCAGGGAGTCATCAATACGCGGGAGAGGATAAACATTCTTTTTAGTGACTTTGTTTAAACGTCTGTAATCAACGCAGAACCGTAGGGTTCCATCTTTCTTTGCCACTAGAACAACAGGCGACGCCCACGGGCTCGTCGACGGCTGTATCACGTCGTCCTGGGGCATTTATTGAACTTGGCGGCGAATGGCATCGCGCTCCTTCGAAGAGATGCGGTAGGGCGGTTGACATAACGGCCGTTGGTTGGCGTCAACTATAATTCAGTGCTTTGTGAGCGGTGTCTGCCTAACCTTGGAGGTCGAGGCAAAGCAGTCGCAGAAAGACTGGATAACACTTTCCAAGCCGCGTTTCTGGTTAGTTGGGAGGTTTGGGTTCAGGTCAGTGTTTATGGGAGTGGTCGGTTCCTCCACTGATGCCGGGGCTCCGGACAAAGCGTGCTGTCCCTCGAATTCGTTCAGGTCCTCGAAATACGCAATAGCTGTTCTGCCAGGCAAACACTGAGGTTCACAACCAAAATTGGCCACCAAGAGTTCGGTTCGGCCCTTGTTCAGTTCAACAAATCCTCGAGCAACACTGACTTGCCGACCAAGGAGCAGCGACATGTTGGTTTCAGCGATGCCACGAATTTTGGTGCTGTTATCGCACTCTACAGTAACAAACATGCTGGATCTTGATGGGATCAAAACGTGGTCGTCACAAACGCATAACTTAGCCCTGCGTGGCTCGGTATTGTCGTCGACAGGACCTTGGGTGGAAAACGACACGATTAGCTCCTGGAGGTTGATAACGGCACCGTACTCTTGAAGGAAATCCAAACCGAGTATGAGGTCTTTGGAGCACTCGGATAACACAGCAAAGCAACCAGGGAAAGTAACACCGCGGATCTGGATTCGCGAAGTGCAGACACCGATCGGAGTTACCACGTGGCCACCAGCTGTCCGGATCTGCGGCCCAGACCAAGGGGTCAGAACCTTCCTCAAGACCGTGGCTAACCGTCTGCTCATTACCGAAAAATCGGCGCCGGTATCCACGAGTGCGGTAACGTCGTGGTTGGCGGATACCGGAATTTCGGCGGAGGCCAGTCGGTCGCAGCGCGTCGTCGAGGTAGTCGGGTCAGGTTGTCGTCGGTCGGAGCGTCGCGGCGAATCGTCGGGTGGGGGCTCTTGACTCGGTCCAGTAGCGGCAGTCCTACCCCCGGAGGACGCCGTCTTCAGTTTTCCCGACGTGGGGACGTACCTCTGAACTGGCCAGAGGATGACGGGCGGCCGGGCGAAGAGAACCGCCTCGGGGATGGCGATCGGGACTGTCGTCGCTGCGAGGTCGAAGATTGAACGTTATGAGCCAAGTACTGTTCGATATCCCGTGGTCTTTCACCGTAGCGTGGTCGAGGTGCGTCAGGTGAAAACCCCCTTAAACCCATCCTGCGGTAGGTGCAGTGGCGGAGGATGTGGCCGGGCTCTCCGCAGTGGTAACAGAGCGGCCGATTGTTTGGCGTACGCCAAACGTGAGCTTTGCTCACGGGGGGCCTGAACTCCTGCGGCACGGAGGGTGCTGTTGCGATTGGCTCCTGCAGGTATTGCACAGGAGCGATGGGGGAAAAGGCTCGCATCGCTGGCCCGGGACTTCGTAGCGCCTCGCTGTACGTCATAACGGAGGGTGCCGGGTGTGGAGCTGGGGGTGGCTGCACAACTCGTCGGATTTCTTCGCGGACCACGTCCGTAACGGCAGCGACGCTAACCTGTGGAGCTTCAAAGCGAAGTTTCGCCAGTTCCTCGCGCACAAGGCTTCTTACAAGCTCCCGAAGGTCCTCGGCGGGCAGCGACGTAGGCGTGTACTGGGACTGGGAAGCGGCTGCTACAGTAGCCTGACGTCCGTAGTGGGCGCCCCGTTCCTGTAAAGAGCGCTCGATACCCATTGCCTCCTTGGTGAAGTCGGACACTGTTCGAGGCGGGTCACGGACCAGTCCGGCAAACAGCTGCTCTTTTACGCCACGCATAACTTAGTGGCGTACCTTCTTGGCTTCGGGCATAGCAGGGTCGGCCCGATTGAACAGTCGGGTCATGTCCTCGATGAACATCGCGACGCCCTCGTTCGGCTGCTGTGATCTCGAGCGGAGGGCGATTTCAGCTTTTTCTTTTCTTTCGCTGCTGGTAAATGTCGCTAGCAGCTCTCGACGAAAAGCCTCCCAGGTGGTAAAGGAAGCTTCGTGGTTCTCAAACCATGTTTTGGCCGAGTCCTGCAGCGCAAAGTAGACGCTGCGCAGCTTGCGCTCGCCGTCCCACTCATTGAAACCCGCCACTCGGTCAAAGCTGGCCAACCAGTCTTCGACGTCCTCGAACCTGTCCCCGTGGAACGGTGGCGGCGATCGAGGTGCGTGAAGGACAAATGGCGGGGCATTCCCGGAGTGCTGACTTGTCTGGCTAGCCGCGGTGGATGTCATGGCCCTTACCGGCGCTGTCAGTTGGCCGAACTCGGGTTGTAGGCCTCGCAGTCAGCGGCTCGCCTTGTGGACTGGTGTTGTAGCCACGCGTTGAGAGCTGACGTCAAAGGTGTCTTCGAGGTCAGCGTACATGGGCCGTTACCCCGCACCTCCACCAAATTTGTCACTGAGAAACTGTTGACGTAAGCAGGGCTGGTTTACTTTCTTTCATTAGACGCGTTGGAACGCACGCAGCACGAGAGATGAAGAAGACAAAGCATCTTGCCCCGAGATGGCTCAAGGCTTGCCAACTGCCAGGAAATGCAGTTTAGCCGCTGCATGGCGCCACTAGAGTAGTTAGTAGCGTAGCAATATATATATATATATATATATATATATATATATATATATATATATATATATATATATATATATATATATATATATATATATATATATATATATATATATACGGGGTGTTTCTACGAACACTTTCTAAAGTTCCTGAAAATATCGGGTTCAGTGTAGCAAAAATTAGGTGTAGGATCACACACTCTGCCCAGGAGGACACAATATTTATTTATTTCGTTTACCCTCACAGCCAGAGGCATTGCACAGGGGAGTGGTTACAAAAAATAAAAAGAAACAACACATAAAGCAGCAAAGAAATTAGTAATACAGAAATGATGGCTCCTAGTCATAGAATATTATCTAATGGGTTATTGATGTGCTGAATATTAGAATGTAATATAGTACATACAGTGCATCAATGCAGTGAAATAAACACATTTTGTTAGTGCAACAAAGAGAATGAGATGGCCAACTTATACAATGTTATACAAGCTGTCTATACAGCTTTTTTCCTGGCTGTCCTCGCAACACCTAGTTGCGGAAATAAACCTTCAAACCTTCAAACAATATAAGACAGTATGTACAGTTCAGCAATACAGTGAAAAAATCGCAGTACAACAAGTAAAAAAAATAAAAGAATCAGATGCTCCTACTTATACAGTGTTCTCTAATGTGGTCTTGAATTGTTCGTTGTCAGCAATGGTAGCGGTTGATGAGGGAAGGTGATTCCACTCAACAGCTTTGCGCGGGAGGAATGACTGAAACATGGCACTGGTTTTGCATGATGGAATTCCGACTTTGTTACTGTGATCTAACCTTGAGGAAGTGTATTGGGGAGGGGAGATCAGTTCGTCGCGAAGGGAGGGATGATGAAATATCCTGTGAAAAATCCAAGCAAGGGCTTTAAGGCAAGATGCTAACGGTTGCAAACTAAGATTTAGTTTCATTGCAGAAATGCTGGAAGTTCGGTTATAATTGCAAAGAATAAAACGAGGAGAATTGTTTTGTACCATTTATAATGAGTGAATTAGGTTTTGTTGAAAGAGATCCGAAACTGCTGCAGCATACTAGAGCTTTGAGCGGATCAGTGACGTATATAACAATAGTTTTAAGGAAGAAGGTGCCTTATAGACATTACGTTTCAGATATCCCAGCATGCGATAAGCATTATTAATTACCAAAGAAATGTGAACGGACCAAGTGAGGTTGCTAGTAATATGAACACCAAGATATTTGTAAGATGAAACAGGATCTAGAGGGACATTATTAACGTGGTAGGAATGTAGCTGACTAGAAGTTCTTTACACACTCAGAAATTTACATTTTTTAATATTTAATTCCATTCACCATGATTGACACCTATTAGAGATAGCGTTAATTTCTGCTTGAAGAGAAGATATGTCATTGTCACTTATAATTTCCCTGAAGATCACGCAATCATCTGCGAATAAGTGAATATTAGAGGAAACACAATAGGGTAGATCATTAATAAAAATTAAAAAAAGAGGACCAAGTAGAGACCCTTGAGGTACGCCAGAATGTACTCTACTAGGCGGCGAGGTTGAGTTAGCATAAACAAATTGTGAACGGTTAAAAAGAAAGTACTGGAGCCAAGCAAGCAGTTTGGGATCGATGTTAAGTCGATTGAACTTAAACACTAGAAGATTATGGCATACTTTATCAAACGCTTTCGAAAAATCTAAAAATATACAGTCGGCAAGTGAAGAGCGGTCAAGGATGACGTTTAGCTTATGCGTAAATGATACTAGTTGTCTTTCACATGAATATGTCTTGCGGAAACCATGTTGCAATGGTGAAAAAAATGAATTAGTTCCAAGAAAGCTAGTAAAATTTGAGGCAAGAACATGTTCTAGAATTTTACATAGAATGCAAGTGAGTTAAATAGGACGGTAATTTTAAGGACAATGCTTTCCACCTGATTTATGGAGTGGGATCACCTTCCCGACCTTCCATTCAGCAGGCAAGGAACCTTTTTCGAGCGACTGCTGGAAAATTACTGTTAAAAAAATTGAAGAATATCTGCTCGCGTTTGTCAAAAATTTCGCATTGATGCAATCGTGCCCATGAGCGGAAGATGGTTTTAGGGGTGAAATTATTGATTCGACGCCTGCTGCTTCAATGGTTATGGGAAACATTGCTGGGTAATCGTTAACGTCCGTGGATTGGAGAGTAATATTGCTGGTTGGAGGAAAAGTTGCGCAGGAAAACTTCGTTAAGTACGAACGCACATTTCTTAAATAGAATAACATTTTAAGAGCTGTCAATCAGGGTTATCATGTCATCAGCTTTGGGGTTGACGACACGCCAGAATTTTTGATGTCGGTTTTAAGCATTAATGGCAATGTGTTGAAAAGAAAGTTATCCTTGGCTTGTTTAAGCGCCGTTACATACTCGTGGGTGGTCAGTTTGTATCTAGTCCACCGCGTTATGAGAGAAGAACCTTCGGCTGATTTATTGAGACGCTGTTTTTATTAGACAAGCGCTTGAGACAGATGTTGTACCACGGAGCGTTATAGTTAGATGCGAGGGTGCTAACGGGGTTGCATTTGTTTGTAAGTTCAGCAATTTTAGAAGCAAACATATCCATGTTGGACTGAACACTACGACTGTCAACGTCTGTCAAAAATACGTCAAGAAAGGTGGATAATTCAGAGTTAATGGCTTCAAAATTTGCATTGGCGTAATTGCGGAACGGTTTGAATTTTTTAACAGTTTTTTGTCGCAAGATATTCAAGCTGAATGAAAATACCGAGTGGTCGCTTAAGCCGGGTAAGTACGTGATTTCGGAAACAAGATCAGGCCGCGATGTTAATACAAGTTCAAGGGTGTTTGCAACGGATTCCATAATTCTTGTAGGTTTCGTAACAAGTTGTGAAAACGAGAAAACAGCACATATCTAAGAAATCATTGGCTAATGACGAAAAGGGCTGTAAAGTTGGAGATTCAGTGCTCCATACTACTATCGATAGATTAAAATCGCCAAGCAGAAATAAAGGTAGTGTGAGATAACGGCTTGTAACGATGTTAATGACATTATGTACCTCATTTACGAAGTTCGATGGATGATATGAGGGCGGTAACGAACACCAATGATTATCTTCTGATGGTTTAGTTCAATGACGGCCCAAACTGTTTCTAGGTCGGTAGAGATGTGAATTATTTATTTATTTCAGTATACTGCAAGCCAGAGTTGGCCCAAGCAGGAGGGGCATACAAGTAAAAAAATTTCTAAAAGAGCACCAGCTACAAAACCGCGAGTCAGTAAACAGGGCACAAAACCAGAGTCATCAAACAAGATACTGGGAGCCATACAATAAGTTCTTGAGCTCCTTCTCAAAATCCCTAGACTTACATAGACCCGAAGGAAGGCCATTCCACTCCGCGACAGTGTTCGGAAAAAAACTGTTCTTAAACCCACTAGTTCGCGCGAAAATTGGTGCTAATGACTGCTCATGTACATGACGTGTTCTCCTAGTGCTCGCCAGCTTCACACAATCAGGAAGATCTGCCTTCAGATTTCCAGACATGTAATTATGAAGCAGTACTAGACGGGTAACTTTTCTTGTTATTGCCAAGAACTGTAAATTACTCTTTCGAATTAATGCAGTTGGAGAGTCTATCCTTCTATATTTCCCATAAATAAAACGAACTGCTTTTTGCTGAACACGCTCCAGTTGAGCAATGTCTTTCTTGTTATGCGGGTCCCACACTGCTGCCGCATATTCAAGTCGGGACCTAACACAAGCCTTGTATGCAGTGATTCTGGTGCTCACGGGAGAGTTTCTGAGTTTTCTTTTAATAAACCATAATTTCTTTACTGCTGATGAGCAGATGTCAGCGATATGAGTGGACCAAGTAAGTTTGTTCGTGAGGGTTACTCCGAGGTACTTATAGCTTTCTACTTCTAAAATGGGATGATTGTGAAGTATATAACTGTGAAATCTGGGCACTTTTTTCCTTGTGATTCTTAATAGTACGGTTTTGTTTGGGTTAATATCCATGCCCCAGCGCTCACACCAGTCCGCAATTGCTAATACAGTTTTTTGAAGTGACAAGTGGTCAGAATCACCTACTACCTCTTTAAAAACTATACAATCATCGGCAAACAGCCTCACCTCTACATCCTTTTCAACAATATCCACTAGGTCATTTACATAGATTAAAAATAACAGGGGTCCCAAGACACTGCCTTGAGGAACCCCTGAAGTCACATGCAGCATGTCAGAACAAGAGTCCTGGATTGCTACAAATTGCTGCCTATCAGTAAGATAGGCATGCACCCACTGAATTATAAATAGGGAAGTCCAATCGATTCAAGTTTAAACAATAATTTTCCGTGAGGCACCTTGTCAAATGCTTTACTAAAGTCAAAAAATAAGACGTCTGTTTGTCCGGAAGCATCCAGCACTCTTGAAAATTCATGCACTACAGATAGAAGTTGGGTAACAGTAGACATACCTCTCCTAAAACCATGTTGGTAAGCTGTTAAAATATTACGGTCCTCTAAAAATTTTACAATATAACAAAAAATAGCATGCTCTAACAACTTACAGCAATTATTCGTCAAAGAAACAGGGCGATAATTGGTAACTAGTTGGCAGTCACCTTTCTTAAGAATAGGGACAACTCGAGCCTTACGCCAATCAGACGGTATAACAACTGTTGTCAAGGACAAGTTAAACATATCAGTTAAGTATTGAGATATTTGTTCCGCGTAGCGTTTAAGAAATGAATTCGGAACACCATCGGGTCCGGAAGATTTTTGTGTGTTAAGTTTAAGTAACAATGCTAAAACTCCTTCGCGACTAATTATCAGTTCGTTACTACAAACAGAAGAATAATCATTACTACAAACACACTGAGGTTTAAAATCATCTAGCTTCGTGAAAAACACTCTGGAAGTAATTGTTAAAATGCGTTGCAATCTCATTAGCGTCTGTTATAATCACCTCGTCAATTTTTATCTTCGTAATTTCGTGCCTGGAAGGATTCAAATGGCGCCAGAACTTTGATGGGTCCGACCTCATGAACTCTTCAAGCCTGTTTTTGAAAAAGCTATTTCTGGCTTCTCTTACTTTGTCTGCCATCTTGCTTTTTAATGACCCAAACAGTGGAGTTCCTGTCCTGTGCTGTTTCCTAAGTCTTTTAAGTTTCCGTTTAACATGAATTATCTCTCTATTAATCCAAGGATTTTCACTGCGTTTAACGACTTTCTTGAGCGGAACAAATTTGTCAATACAAAACTAAACTGCATTGCAGAATTGTGTCCAACAAACCTCAACATGTGAAATCTTTCGAAATGGCTAAGAGCACGCCACCACCCTGTCGCTTTGTTCGGTCACAACGATACAGTGAAAAACGATGAGCAGTTTGAAAAATCTCATGATCGTGAACCTGTGAATGCAGCCACGTTTCATTAAGCACTAAAATATCGGTATTGCAAGTATCTAAGACAGATGTTAGGGAAACGGGCTAATTCATGATGCTTCGAATATTAGTAAAGAAAAATGATACGTCGGACGCGCCTCGTCCACTTCCCCTCACGTTTTCCTAGCTTGAGACGTGTTCAGAATCAGCTCATCTAATTATCGAGGTAATTAACAGAAACCCAGTAATTAACCTTTATACTTATCGTAGCTGGGTGGTTAGTCCCAATTGGGACTTTGATGCCGTGAACAAGACGACGTCATATCAGTTCTTGAAACGAAAAAAAAATTGCTAGAGGCTTGCAGTGCGAAGAAACCTGACGCTCTTTCCCGCACGACACCGAAACTGCGAGCACAGGGAGCGCCGGAATTATGGCGCAAGCGAAGCGTTCGCTGGTGAGGTGGTTGTGACAACTTTACTACCACAAAACAGAAGGGATTATTTGGGGCTGGGGCGAGTCCAGGGTGGCCTCCAATCAGAGGCCATCTCTTGACTCGCGTGATGAGGGCCAGTTGGGTCGTTTTTCTTGAACTGGCCAAGAGCTTGTGCCATTCCTCCACCGAAGGAGCTGGAGAGAGCGCCGTAGGAGGGGGTTTGCTAGCGGATTCCTATAAAATTATGATTTATGAGGGTTTTATGTCCCAAAGCGACTCAGGCTATGAGGGACGGAGTAGTGAAGGGCTCCGGAAATTTCAACGACCTGGGGCTCTATAACGTGCACTGAAATTGCACAGCACACGGGTTTCTAGAATTTCTCGTTCATCGAAATTCGGCCGCCGCGGCCCGGATCGAACCCGCGTCTTTCGGGTCAGCAGCCGGGAAATATATAACCTTGGGGTGCATGCGTCATGTCACAGTAGTGCGGGCATTCATATTCACCATTTGTGATTAAACACAATCGGTAGGGGCTAAGAATTGTCTGTTTTTAGGCGTCTGAGTGTCGTGGCTTGCGCCCTGTCCAGGTCAGGGTGAGGGGTGGGATACGTGCATCTTACCTCGCGATAAACGTTTGTAATCGCCGCGTACGAGCAAGGCGCCTCGGCGGGGGTGTCCGTTTCTGAGAGGTCTCCCGTCCGCCGGTCCGAGGTTTCGCACTGGTCATCGCGGATCCCCGCACAAAAACTATTCTCAGCCACTCTAACAGCGCCATTCAAAATTTTGCCCAAAACTCGGTAAGCGCGCTCGCAATGCGAAACCTGCGCAACCGAACTCTCTATCACAGCATCAATCCCGTATGGGTTCCGGCTCACGCGGATAACTCCGGAAGCGAGGGGGCCAACCGTCTTTCCCGAGGTTTAATCCGCTGGTGGCTTGTAATGAATGCGGCGCCCAACCCGAAACGCGTGCGCTAACTTTCCTCGCTAGAGAACTTCGGCGCTCAGCTTTGACCGCGGCCGGTGTTAACGACTGCTTCGTCGTTCGGAGTAAGGAAAGTTATAGGCATCGTCTGTAACGGGAACGCCGCTATCGGCCTTGCTCAATTTAAAGCTGACGGGTAACTTTCGAGATAAAGCTAGAGATAAAGCTAGAACTTTCGAGAATAGCTAGATAAGATAGAATCAGGTCCGCCTGGGTGCGTTCAGTCGAGATAAATCTGGTCGCGTCTTGCATCGCAAACAAAGCATTAAAGCGGCGTGCGGGCGGCTATCTAGAATGAACAAACACTGCAAAGATTCGCGGCAATATATGCACATGAAAATTTGCGACTTGCATCATGCAACACCTAGATAACCTCACTGCAGGAGTGGATGCGCACTGTTCAAGGTGACATTTTTTCTGGAACTGTCTGGCCTTGCGGCCTCATCCGAGGATAAGCGTTGAAATGTGGGGGAAGACCTAGGAGACGCTACGTCCGGTGCCGACGGCCACACGTGTCCACCCTCTCTCCCCACCCCAGTTTCAGAAATGTCAGAGTCGTTCGGTAGGTAAAATCATATCGTTCAGCATGTTAATTTCCATGCTTGGACAGAAGCAGCCACTTCGACCTATACCAGCCTCGAGAGAAGGACCACAAGGTTTCATACTGAAATTAGGAATTTGGTTGCATTGGCATATAGAACACTGTTTGCATTGTGGTAGAAGTGTTAGTGAAGTGGCGGAAGAGGTGGAATCCAGCCTATCAATTCATCTTGTGCGTTAAGCTCCACGGAAAGAGAAAGCTAATTGAAGACAGACGCTCGAAGCATCCGGGTGATTTTGCGTGCAGTACACCAGGAATTTCCTGATATCTGCCGAAGGAGGGAGATACGAGGCGCATGGATTTCTACCGGAGGCAGCAGCGGTGGAGCATGACTCGTCCCAAGCTCAGACGTTTCACAGGGCATTCGAAGATCACTAATTGGGACACGTTTCGTAAATCCCCCCCACTCGAAGGAAGGATCACGAGCATAACACAGTGGACACGACATATATGAGATACTCATGCTTGCGCTTCTCAAACCATAAAACGCTCGACTGCCACTCCTGAAGTCGATTGACAGTTGCAATACAGTCGATACAGTTGCGGGAGAAGAAAATGAAACTCATAAGACGTTGGAAAAACCAGAGACTCAATAAACGACTCCCCCTGAGCATTGCCTCCATCACCAAGAAACCTCAGCAATAGTCCACCCAACTTGCCCAACAGAATTGGGTACAGTTCTGTGCCGCCTTGAAAGGAACCCTCAGTATTGCTCAAGCCTGGGCCATCCTCCGCAATGTCACTGAACCAGACAAAGCCATATCGGCCACGAATCGTACACTCCAAACAATATCTCAACAATTCCATGGGACCGACAAGGAACTCAGGGGCGCTTTGTGGACGCGTTTCATTGGCGACACTCCAATACCACCTTGTCTAACCACCTACAACAGCCTTCCAAAGCCCGCACTTGATGCCCCAATAACAATATCCGAGGTTCAAGCCGCAGCCCGTGCATCGTAGCACAACACCACTCCTGGAGCGAATAAAATCCCAAACACTATTATTCGTAACCTTAGTCATGCTCATATCAAAGCTCTCACTGACTACTTCAATGATAAACTCTGGGAGAAGGGCATTGTACCTCAGGATCGGCGTCATGCCGAAATAATCACCATTCCTAAGCCCGGCAAGCGGCCGCCACTGGATTCCCTGCGGCCCATCTCCCCGACACCAAATTTAGAAAAACTCTATGAACGGGTCGTCCACACACTCCTCCGAAATTACATTGAAGACAATGATCTCTTCTCTCCTACTAAGGTTGCGTTCAAGTCAGGGCTTTCGGCTCAAGACACCTTCCTGCTTCTGCGAGAAGTGCTTACCAGCATCCCCAGAGGTCAGGAGGAGGAGGATAAACCTTATTTTCTTCGACAAAGGTAGCAGTTGGTGTGGGGTTATAGCCCCACCAAGTGGCCATGATCCCGTGGCGTTCGGCGACTTCTAGGGTTCTTGTCACAACCCGAATCTGTGTGTCCGAGTCGGAACTGAACAATGCGGCCTCCCACTGGTCTGGATTCGAGAGCTGCAAAGCTCGCAGAAGGGAGTCCTGTGGGCATGCCCAGAGTATGTGGGATAGAGTGGCATACTGGTCACATAGTTGACAGGAGGGAGAGTAGACCCCAGTGTATATGCGGGCATATATCGCGGGGTTGGAGAATGTGTTCGTTTGGAGTTGCCTCCACACAACCTATTGGGGTTTGGTTAGAGAAATATGTGCGGGGGGATATAGAAGTCTACCTAAGCGGTAGTGCATAAAATGTAATCATACGATCTCTCCGTAACCATGCATACACATTCCGGTCAACGAATCCTTGGGCATGATTGTGGGCCTCATCGTTTCCTGGATGGGGCAAGTGCGCAGTTATCCAGACCAATTGTATCGGGCGGAGTTGGTCGTTGGAGGAGCGGAGGAGAGATAGGGTGGCGGGGGAGACCCGGTCTTTGGCGAAATTACGAATCACAGATTTAGAGTTGCTAAAGATGGTTTCTGCAGAGGTGGAGACCATCGCCAAGGCTATGGCCGCCTCCTCGGCCTCTTCAGACGATCTGACGGGAATGGAGCACGCAACCAACTGCCGTCCAGAGTAGTTTACAACCGCGAGCGAAAAAGCATCGCAATCACAGTATTCGGCGGCGTCGGCGTAGACCACTGCCTGATCTGTTAAATAGTTTTTATGCAGAGACTTAGCCCTGTTCTTGCGGCGAGCGACATAATACTCTGGCTGCATGTTTTTCGGGAGAGGGGTAATGATAAGGTTGCTGTTGATATGGGACAGAAGCTGGGCCTTGTCGGCGACAGTCGCTTAGAAGCGTATTCCAAGCTTGTCGAGTATGTGATGCCCCATGAAGGTGTGGGTGAGGCGCTCGTACTGAGCGGTGAGATGAGCTTCCGAGAGCTCCGTCACAGTGTTGTGGACCCCTGATGCCAGTAGTTTATATGTGGGGGTCCGGTGGGGGAGATGGAGAGCCGCTTTGTTTGCCTGTCTAATAAGGCAGTCAACGCGGTCCCGTTCCTGGCAGCTAAGGTAGAGGTAAGGGAGGGTATATGTGAGGCGATTGATAACAAACGCCTGAACAAGACGTCGGAGGTCAGCCTCTCACATGCATTTATGTTTATTAGCAATGCGACGAATCAGACGAAAGGTCTGCGAGACAGAGACTGAGTTTAGCCAGGGTGTCAGTGTTTCTCTGATTGCTCTGAATGAGAAGCCTCAGTACCCTAATGGTGGATACTTCGTGTATGGGTTGGCCACTAGCAATAATGCAGATGGGAGGATGGCCGTGGAGGCCGTGTTGACCTCGAATGAGCAGCAGCTCGAACTTCTGAGGTGAGCACGAGAGGTCGGTTCCGGCTACGTGGCGCACAATGACCGCTTGTTGAAGTGTGGATTCTTCCTCTGCATCGTTGCCTGTTGAAACCCAGAGGGTGATATCGTCGGCGTATAAGGTATGAAACTGCCGGAGAATAGCGTTGCGTCTAATTTTGAAGGTAGCATGAGCAAGGCGACATTGAAAAGGAAGGGGGAGAGAACGGATCCTTGGTGGTGCCATTGCTACCGAAGGTTATAGGGTCAGAGAGGAGAGAGCCAAAGCTAATTTTGGCTGTACGACCAGAGAGGAAGGTGCGTATATACTCGTAGTAACGGGGACCAGGACTTAGTAGGGAGAGGTTAGCGAGAATAGCTCCGTGCGAGACGTTGTCAAATGTTTTAGTTAAATCAAGCCCTAGAATGGCCTTTGTGCCCGCTTTGGTAGAGGGGCACAGTATCTCTAGAGAGCTGGAGCATAATGTCTTGCGTCGAGAGATTCGAGCGGAAGCCAATCACGGTGCGAGGTAGAAGATCATTATCTTCAACATTGTGATTAAGATGGTTGAGAATGACGTGCTCCATCAGTTTCCCAGCACAGGAAGTGAGGGAGATGGGGCGGAGGTGTTCGAGAGCTAGTCGTTTGCCTGGATTCGATATGAAAGTCACGCGTGCATGATTTCATGCTGCAGGGATTTCGCCCTCTCTCTAGTAATCATCCATGAATGCAGTGAGAGCCTCAATGGACGGGTCATCTAAATTACGGAGAGTTTTGTTGGAAAAGCCGTCCGGTTCCCGGGGCAGAGTTAGGGCGGAGGTGAGTGAGAGCGAATCTTACCTCAGCCTCCGAAATTGCGGGAAAGCGGAGCACACCCCTCTGTGTTGTGCAGCAGCTGGCCAGAGCCGTCATACACGAGGAGCTCCAGGACCATCTCCTCGTGTGCACCGACGGCTCAGTGGCCCGCGACAGCTGCTCCCTTGCGGCGGCGGCCACCATCCCCGCCCTGCGACTGCACAGCCAGCAACACGCAGCCTTCCTGGGCTCTTCCACCATGGCGGAGTTGATGGGAATTAGGCTCGGGCTGGACTTGCTGCTCACCTTCGGCGCTCCGCCGCCCAGGAGCGCTCTGCTGTGCGACTCCCGCGCTGCCCCCAGCCGCCTGAAATCTAACGGCCGCGGTACCCCACTAGTGCGGGAAATTCGCTCGAAGAAGCTGACGACCTCGCGACCGCTGCACACCAACTACCTGCCAGCGATCTGCCCATTGCGCTGGAGGACGTGCGTGCGGCCATCCATGACCATCTCCGAAAGCAGCACCCCGACCCACGTATTGCGGGAGGTGAGCGCATCGACAGTGTCACCGGCTGTCGCGCACTTACACGGTCACAATGTGCAATGATCCTCCGCGCGCGCATTGGCTGCGTGTGGCCCGGGGAACGACGAGTGCGACACGGAATCGCGACGAGTAATGTGCGTGACGGATGCGGTGCAGTGGAAACACTAGAACACCTGCTCCTTCACTGTGCCGCGTTCGCTGATGCTCGTCGCGATATGCTCGCGGCCATAGGGCGCAGGGCATACTACCAGACTCCCTCAAGACGCTATTGTGGCCGCAGGGCAGTGCGCGCACTCGTGAGCGAACTTTGGTGAGCCTCTGTGCATTCCTCGAACACACGGGCTTGACGTCCCGTCTGTTCTCTGTCAGGTAGTTACACGCAGTCACCGAACGCTCCGCGAGTTCTACCTTGAACGATTGATAACTGGACGCCCCACTCTAGTTGTAACCAACACAGTGCTGTGCGCATGTGTGATTTAATTCCTCTAAAATGAACTAATCACGCGCACAACCTGGACACATTTCTTATTGTGTAAATAGTTTGTACATATTATTTCTCCCCCTATCCTCTTCCTGTCCCCTCACCTCTTTCATTTCATTTCTTCATTCTGCCTGCTATCCTTTATTTACGCTGCCCCAGCTCAGGTGCTTCAGTATCGATGGTAGATGCCGGGGCTTGCAAAAATCTTTTCCTTCCTTTTTGCTATTATTTTTAATAAAACCACTACCACCACCTCCGAAATCTTCGCATCGAGGGCAGGGTTGGCACCATCCATGTAGGGGGGCGAGGGTCCGGGGAAGTAGTACTGAGATACCGGACACGAAGTTGATCGAGAAGATCCTGGTCTGAGCCGGGGTGTTGATGGACCATGCAGGAAACGCTGTCTCGTTGGGATGTTTTGCAACCGTCCGCTTCTAAAAGGTATCGGAGAAGGTGCCGGGTGCAGCTTAGCCCGAGCTGGCCACGCATGTTGTCACAAACTTGACCCCATTTTGGGTAGCCAATGAGAGAGTGCGCGCCTCAATCTGTTTTTCTATCTGAGCTATTCGACAGCGCAGCGCTCTATTGTGACGTTGTGTTTTCCGCTGGCTTTGCATGCTTTCGCTGGCCTGCTATAGGTGGAGGAGACGGCTATCTGTACTGGATTGATCAGCCGTGGCAGGTAATTCCTGAGTAGTAGCAGAGACATCTACCTGGAGATGGGAGATCCACTTGTCCAGGTAAGTGATCCGGTAGGCGCGTTCTGAGCACGTAGGGAGCGTAACTTTTCCCAATCTGTGATTAGGCTCGGGCGACCTTTCTCACGGTACAGAGAAGTATTGAGGGTGGTCGCGAGGATATAGTGGTCACTGACAAGGGTATTTCCAGTGTTCAGCCACCGATCGATCCGCATGTTTTTGCAGAATGTTAGAGCAGGTTAAGCGTCGATAGACGCGCTGTTTTCTAGGCGGGTGGGATTGTGAGGGACAGTGGCAAGGATGAAGCCAGTTCCTGTGCCCGTAATGACAGATTGTTACCCTTTCGGTTGGCGGCGCGCTAACCCCAAGCGGGGTGGTGGGCATTGAAATCTCCAACAATGAGGGGACCTGAATGGTTGGCGAGCTTTTTCACCGGGAAAAAGGAGGGTGAAGCCGCGTCTTGCCTTTTGGGGAGCTATAAAGGTTAAAAATGAAGGGGCCTTGGTCGTCCTTTTTTGCGAGGGAGGAGTTCGAGGAAGACGCTGTCTACGCCAACGTCGTCTAAGGATTGTTGGACGGCGGGCAGGTTGCGTTGAATCAAAATAGCGGTGTCGGGAGCGTTGACATCTAGGGAGGAGTATGGTTTATAGCCAGTTAGTTTCACTGGGCCATCAGTTTCCTGGAGGACGATGATATCAAGGGGATCTCCGAATTTTGGACGTATTGCTAAAGGTTGCCTCGCTTGCGGCGAAATCCCCTACAGATACATTGCCACACGTTGAGTAGGTGGCGGGGCGCCATGGTGAAGTGTGGTTGAAGCTATGATGGGTTTGGGGCTGGAGCGGGAGGCAAGCGATCGTATGGGTTAACCCGTGTCGTGGGGAGGGCGGACGGTGCGTCTACCCTAGCTTCAAGACCTCTGACGCTTGTTTGGAATTGTTGCATGAGGGTGTTAAGTTGTTGGATTTGCTGCTGTATTTGTTGTTGAAATTGGTGCATTTGCTGTTGGATTTGTCGAGAGAACTCAGCAAACTTCGCTTCAAGCTTAGCATCAATTTTAGCCTCTAATTTGTCTTCTAGGCGAGCCTCAAATTCCTCGAGGTCGGCAAAATTAACGTATCATTCTGAGTGGGAGGTAGCTTTCCGCTTAGAGGGAGGACTCGAGGTAGTATCTTTTGGTTGCGGTAGGCTGGATGTGTGCGCCGGAGGCGAGGTGGTGGGAACAGGTTGAAGGGATAGAGTGAGATTTGTTTGAGATGGTGGGTCGGGTGCAAAGGGTGAATGGTTTAAAGAAGCGTTTTCTTGTTGTAGTCTAAATTTGCTAGCTTTAAGGGCTGTTATCTCGTCGCGCAGGGCTTGCAGGTCTGAATCGTGAGACTGAGACTGCTGAGAGTGAGAAGCCGCGACTGCTCAGCTCACCTGATTTTTCGTGGAGGACTCTGCGAGGAGACAACCTGGAGTACAGGGGTGGGAAGCATTGTGACCGAATCCGGCTGGAGTGCTGGTAAGAGGAAGAGGAGCGGTGGGAATCCATTTTTGCCGAGGTGTTCTCAGCCCCTTGGCGAAAGGTCCAGGAATGATGGGAATGATGGGATGTGGAGGCATTGTCTGAGTTCGCAGCGTGTAGCTGGCGTTGCAGTGCGACAGGAGGCACTTTGTAGCGGCGTTTACACTTGGAGGAACCAGTCTGGTGAGAACCAGAACAAACTTCACAAGTGGGGGCTCATTTATGGGCCTGGTAAGGGTCGCGAGCTCCGCAGTGTGGGCACCTGGAGAGCTTGGGAGAAGGGCAAATGTGCCCTCGGTGTCCCGTTTTGCGACAGTTAAGGCAGGCTTCCACCTTGTTCTTGAAGATGTAGCAGCGCACATCACTTTC
Source organism: Amblyomma americanum (assembly GCF_052857255.1). Classification (NCBI taxonomy): domain Eukaryota; kingdom Metazoa; phylum Arthropoda; class Arachnida; order Ixodida; family Ixodidae; genus Amblyomma; species Amblyomma americanum. The sequence continues at coordinate 34,430,523 of NC_135501.1, read as the reverse complement.
TGCGTAGGAGACTTGGCAAGGGACCTTGGTCCCTGTTAAACTGATGACAATAGATTGGGTCTTGCCTAAACGGCGGGAGTAGAGAATGCAGTGTTCTGGATTCTGGGGTATCAAGTACGCCATGATTTCGTCCCGCGTCTCATCCACGTATTGGTGCTGAATGATACCTCGGGCGTATGCGCCTGGTGGGGCAAAATAGGTGGCAACTGAGTAGCTTGTCGGACCGAGAATGATTGCCTTGAGCTTCGTATAAGTGATGGCGCGGTCCCGGTTCGGGGTGTTGAAGGTGAGGGTGTTGGGAAGGAAATTCACCCGAAGGCGGTCCTCTCCGGTATCGGAGTGGGTTATTTCGGCCTGAGGTGATTGCTCTGCGAAGAACGTTCTCGCCCCAGGCACGCAGATCGATGCCCCCGCGAAGGCGAATGATAACTTTAAAGTCTTCAAGAGGGGGATGTGGCAGTGACGGAGTGCGCCGAGGCAGCTTACTTGAGGAGGAGGGAGATGGCTGTTGGGACGCGGTATGCTGTGCGGATGCGGAAGGCGGCGCTGGCAGCAGTGGCTTGGGAGTGCGTTTCGAAGATCATGAAGCCACGGAGCCGGGTTCGTAGCAGTGGGCTACGTAGGTCCAGTCCGTGGGTATATACTCTTCACGGGCTAGATACTCCCCCTCCATGGTGACGATGCACATTCTTGGCGAAACACTGGGCCCGGCTGCGAAGCGGAGCCTATCGCCAGCGGCGGTAGGCCTAGCCAGGCTGGCGCTGGGCTCGGTGGAAACAAGCATCCATGTAGGTCACAAAAACGAAGTTCCGGTCCCGAAATTAGGCTGGGCAGGTGCCGGGCACCTTCATGAACTTCTGGAGACACAATAAAATTCAGCAGAAGGTAAAAGTCGGTTAAAATAGGAACAATGGCCGGAGCCCATACACACACGCGTCTGCACACCAGGCCAGGAACGCCGACCCTCTCCCCCAGAGGTCAAGCACATCTCATCTTGGCCGTAGATTTAAAGGGCGCCTTGGACAACATATGTCACGAGGCCATCTTTAAAGCCATAAATGACCTTAACGGCGGTGAAAAGGTCTTTGCTTACGTGCGTACGTTCCTCACGGGCCGCATGGCCACGATCGGCATCGGTCAAACCCGCTCCGACGTCAAAGATGTGCTAAACAAAGGCACGTCTCAAGGAACCTATCATTTCTCCCCTGCTTTTCAACATTGCTATGCTAAGGCTATCGCGTGCACTACAAGCACTTCCAAATGTAGGATTTACCATGTACGTGGATGATATAACTATATGGGCCACAAAGGTTTCCCTGGGCCAAAAAGAAACCACCCTACAATCAGCAGCCAGGGTCGTCCCGGACTTCGCCTCTCAAAGCAGCCTCCACTGCACCCCGGAGAAATCGGAGGCCATACAAATACATGGCCTGAGGTACGTCTCTCCAGGTCCCATAAGTCTCACGATCGAGGGTCAAGTCATCAGGGAAGTTAACCTGATCCGCATTCTTGGTCTTTGGATACAGATCAACCTCCGTCTTACCCACACCATCCAGACTCACAAAAGCACCGCCAACCAGATAGCTCGCATGATAAGCCACATTACCAAGCATAGCCAAGGAATGCGAGAAGAAGACACTCTTCTGCTGGTACAACCCCTGGTACTTAGCCTTATCACATACGCACTGCCCTTTCACACGCTAACAAAGAGAAAGGAGAAGAATGTTGACACCACCATAAGGAGGTATTAAAGACGGCCCTCAACCTTCCTAAAAACACCTCGATGAAGCGTCTGACTGCACAGACAATCTTCAACACCTTTACGGAACTAACAGGAGCTATCCGTGTATCTCAAACACTCAGCCTTCAGATCATCGAAGCAGGACTAGCTATACTACGCCGAGTAAGCACAGTTGTGGACATCCACGCACTAGATGCTTAATCATCTATAGAAAAAACAACGCATGAAATACATCGGCGTGGCCCCGATACCGAAACATGTGCTTAAAGACGTTCACACAGGCAGACGACGAGCGCGGGTATCCTACCAACGCCGACGCCTAGCCAATTCCCCGAACGTGATTTATGTTGCCGCCGCAGCACACCCGGACCATGTCAAGTACGCTGTGGCGGCCGTGGACCACCGCTTCTCTACTCTATTCACTGCTTCTGTAAGAGCCGAAACACCAGCGGCCGCGAAGATCGCCGCTGTGGCCATTGCCATAAGGCGTTACGAGTCCCAAGGCCAAAGCGCTTATGTGATAACAGACTCACAAAACGAGTGTCGAATCTTGAGAGGCCGAGTTACCAAGAAGGTATAACGAACGCCTCAAGTTTCAGCGTCTTCAAAGGCGACAGTTCCCTCCACCTCATAGGAATGAATATAGGCACCCCAGATGCCATCTCTTTGCGGCAGATACAGACGAACACACTTCCAAACCTCCATAGACTACATCTCATACACCCAACATTATACTCCGACACCTGTCTTTGGTTTCAGGCCCGCCTGCACTCTTCCACATTTCGTAGGGTTGTGGGGCCAAACCAAACACTCTACAGACGGAAAACACGTCTTTTGAGCGGTGGGAGGGGCTGCTCAGCAGCGATAACCTGGAGGACCAACGGACCCTCATACAACAGGTCCGCAGGGCAGCTCAAGCCAGTGCAGCCCTGGAATGAGGGCCCCACCCATTAGCTCGTCCAACTCTCCTTGACTTTAATGAAGTTTTTCCTCCTCCTGCTTGTCCCATTGTTATTCGTCTACGCATAGCTCCCTAGGGCTTTTGACTCCATGCACATGATCTTGGAGCGAGCCTCTTCGATTTCCCTCAAATCCTGATTCGTCTCACCGCGGCGGCAGCTCTTCGATGGACGCTAAGTGCTAAAGGCTCCGAAGTACTGCGCGGTGCCAGTGCACGGTCGATATTATTCAGGAGCCCTCTTGAAGGCACATCATATCCCTTACTTTTCTCAGCCTCTTCTCTCTTTACAGCGTGGTTGAGGAGTCCACAGAGTAGTGAGAGTGTTGCAGCGCGATTTACTGCCATCAAAGACCACCCATTTTCTTCTCAAGTGGCAGTAATTGAAGTGACAGCGCGTACCAGTAGACGGTGTTTTATGGCGAACGGGTTGGCTTCATTCCAACATGATTTGTTGTGCTCGCCGCTGACAGCAGTTCAAGCTCACATGAGATTGAGGACACGTGACTCGTGCACTGGTGGAGTTAAATGTTGTGATTTTGCCACTTAGAAAATTTTTTATACGTAGTCAAGTCTTCGACAGAATCCTGTCTGGCAAAAGGGAAGCATAGTGGCTGAATAAAATGTGTACTCGCCAAAAATGATTTTAAATCATGACGGTTCGGGACCCCCATGAGTCCCTTGTTCACAGTGATGATGGCGGAATGGACTGAATGGGGCGAGAATGAGAGGTCTCGAAACGTCTTGTTTTAAAGCCGTTTTTGGTGAGAGTATGTTTTATTTAACCACCAAAATTTTCTATACCATAGCGCCGGTGCTAGAAACGTTTTCGCACTTTTAAGAGCATCCACGGGCAAGCAGTGCGATTGAATCGGAGGGAAACGTTAGCATGCGTTCTGCAATTTCTTCAGCAATTTGTAATGAAAAACTTGACACCAGTACTGGCTTGTCTTTCGCTTTGACTAATTATTTCATTGCATATTCTGACATTTTTTCTGGAATTTCATTTCGTGTATTTATATTTTCTGTGCGAAACCTCTTATTTTACATGCTCCAATTTGAATTCTAACTATATTAAAATTTGTGGCGTTTTTTTACTCCTTTTCCTCTTTTAACCACGGCTCACGCATTCAAAAATGGCATGTAAATGCCAACGGCTCTCTACAAATCGGCAGTTCCACTCACGCTCAGAAGAGCGAGGTGATGGGCTAGTTGGTACTGCATAACGATCGAAACACCGCGATACAAAGAACAAGCACTAGTTCAGACTAGCGGTCCTGTGCATCTATTTAGTGGCGGTCGCCCATGTTTCTCTGGCTACTTCAGTCTTTAATCAAGCAGGGGCCGTAATGAAACCGATAAAACGCAAACTCATACAAAACTAGTTAACCAGCGTGCTCATGTCCAAGCTTTCTTGTTCATCAGTTTTTAATTCTGCGGTACCTGTGAAACCATGCAAAATACTCTTATGAATATACTACTGGAGGCGGTCTAGCCTTCCAACATGCATCAAAATCTTTGAGTTAAAGTTTGTCTTGTGGCCTCGCGGAATGATTATTACTGTCAGAGAAAAACATTTAGGTGCGTTTTTGCAGTAATCGTGAGGCCGCTGTGGGTTATCGCAAAATAGTTAACATATTAAATGTAGGCCCTGAGGTCGCTTTGAGAAGTTTTTAGTGTTCAATCTTTTGATAAACAAAACTCGTGCGCTCGTGAATAACTTCTTGATGGGAAAACGAGCTTGTCCACAATTTCAGGGTATGCATCAACAAGATTTATCTCCATAAATATCTCTTAAACAAAGCTAATGAAGCGTCAGATAAGCCATTCCAGGATTTAAAAAAGCCTTTCTTTTTATTCTGGCTCATGCTCTCTGACCACCTTGAACGGTGTATGCCGGTTTCGCATCCAACGCTTTCCTTACGACAGGTGCAGCACCGCGTTTAAACCAACTTCAGGATATGTCAGCTTTCTTTTTCGCGCTATCATGGCACACATAGTTAAAAATAAGCGAGTTATCAATCACTGCTACCTGCACGTGCAAATGCCAAAACCTGCATCCACTGAAAATACGCCTAGAGATACAAATTGCTGAACTTGGGTCAGTGGCATTTTGCTAACTTGGAAATTTTCCAAATAACTTCGATCGTGTTCGTCAGTAAATTCGACGTAGAGGCTAGCTCCCTATCTCAGTGCAAAAACGAGTAGGGATAGCAGTGTTTATAGCAACTTCGATCCTTCTGTTATTTTAATAAGCCGTCGCTACTCTCAGTGCCCGCTAAAATAAATGGCTAGTGGTTAGCATTGCTGAACGCGGATTATTGTGCGAAAGCGCGTTTTTTGCAGGTGGACCCCACCGCCAAGTTCCTATGCGAAAGAAAACATCAAAATACGAGCCGCATTGCAGAAACCACGTCCGCTGATGTGATTTCATTTCATTTCATTTTATTACATTAAAGGCCCCAAATAGGGGTGTTACATAAGTTGTGGCAACAATTAAAAGCGCAGATTCACAATAACAGGAAAGTTTTTACATTTTCATCGAAAAGACTTGAGCAAGTGGTGATGGCAACGTTGTTTGGAAGGCCGTTCTAGTCTGCGGCTGCACGAGGAAAAAAGGAATTAGAAAAAGTGACGGTGCGTGAGCGTGGACGGGCAACTTGTAGGTGATGGCTGATGCGATGAGATATGCGTGCTGGGGGAAGAATATAAGGTGCGATGTGCATAGGGCTGTCGAAGAATTTGTGAAATAAAGACAGGCTGTCAGTGCGATGGCGGAGCGATAAGGGTGATAATCCGGATGCTGTTTTTAAGGAGGAAACGCTGATGTCGTAAGAGTACGATGAACGAATGAAGCGAGCAGCGCGATTTTGAACAGATTTGAGCGCATTGATTAGGTAAGCTTGATGAGGATTCCAAATGGGCGATGCAAATTTCTGTTTGGGCCTGACGAATGATTTGTAAGCTAATAACTTTACATGTTGGGGAGCATGGTGAAGATGGCGCTTGAGGAAACATAGCGTCTTGTTTGCTGACGATATTATGGTAGTAACATGCAAGCTCCAAGAAAGATCGCTAGAAATTGTTATGCCTAGGTGGGTTTATGACTGAACTAGCTGTACGGGAACTTCTGATATTTTGTAAGAGAAAATTAGAGGATTGCGGCGGCGGCTGATGGACAGAAGATTACATTTACGTCGGTTAAGTTCCATTAGCCACTTATTACACCATTCCTGAACAGCATTGCGATCATTTTGAAGAGAAGATTGGTCAGCGGTGGTGAGAATAGCACGATAAAGTACACAGTCGTCAGCGGACATGCGTATGTTGGATATTACGTTTGAAGGCAGATCATTATTGTATACAATAAACAGTATAGTGGGCCAAGCACAGATCTCTGTGGAACGCCCGACGTTACTAAGAGTGAGTTAGAATTCTTATTGTTAACGGAGACAAACTGCGAACGATTAGTTAAAAACTCTTCAATCCACTTCAAAATATGGGGGTGCAAATTTAAGTGGGAAATTTTTATCAGCAGGCATTTATGGGGTACTTTATCAAAGGCTGTTGCAAAATATAAAAATACGATGTCAGTTTGTATATTACAATCAAGATTAGCATGCAGATCGTGAACGAACGTAGCAAGTTGGGTCTCGCAGGAATAACCCCGACGAAACCCGTGCTGAGCAGGTTGAAAAAAGTTGTTCGAATCAAGGAATGCCATGATATGTGTATATATGACGTGTTCCATGATTTTGCAGGGAATACTAGTTAGAGAGATGAGAGAGTAATAAAGCGGCGAGTTCTTGTTACCTGATTTGTAGGCTGGAACGACCTTCCTAATTTTGCAGTCTATGGGCAGTTGACCTGTGAAGAGTGAATGAGCCAATAACAAGCACAACAGAGATGAACATATATATCTTTGGTATTAATCAGTATTTTAGCGTTGATATTGTCAGTTCCTGCAGAGGATGAAAGTTTAATGTTTTCAATTAGGGACGAAAATCCTGCTGAAGAAAATATGAGAGAAGGCGTAGTATCTTGAATAACTAGGACGCTTGGAGGAAATGTCAGATCTGTTTCATTAGTAAACACGGAAGAAAAGGCTGCGTTGAACATGTTGGCGCATTCTGTTTAGCATACAGTTCCACCCGAACCATCGGTGAGGGAAATAGTGCGTGTGTGCGGGGGGTTAATGACTTGCCAGAACCTACGGTGGTTAGTTCACAACATTTGAGGCAGATCGGAGTTGAAAAAGGTGCGCTTGGCTTCTCGAATACTTGATAGGTAAGTTTTTTCGGCTGCGTAATATTTGTTCCAAACGTTCTGACTAGGAAGGAACTTGGCCGATCGGAAAATGCGCTTCTTTTTATTTTCAAGGCGTTTTAGTGTATTTGTGAACCATGGGTTTTGAGGGTTAGTTCGTATATTTATGTTCGGAATAAACCTGTCGACTAAACCGTCGATTTTCCTTTTAAACAAGGACCAGTTATTATGAAAGGATCTTTGATGAAAGTTAGATATAAATCCTGGCAAAAATGCGCGAAGTTCATTATTTATTTCTGTATAGTTCCCTTTATCGTATAATCGGATAGTTCTTTTAGTTGTTGAGCGTAAGGATTGTTTAATCGTGAAGCCGGCATGTATGACGTGATGATCACTGACGCCTGGTAGATACGTGATGGAATGAACGCATTCAAGGTTATTCGTTAATAATAGATCTAGAATATTTGCGCAGTCTTCGGTTACACGAGTTGGCTCGGATATAGTTTGAATGAGGTTAAAATTAAGGCAAACGTCTAGAAATTCACTAGCATCCTTATTACCTGTAGCGTTTAGATTATTCCAATCTATACTCGGAAAATTGAAGTCTCCGAATAGGAGAGTGCATGTATTAGGGTGTTAGCTTTAATTTCATTCAATGCGTTATTAAGTTTTTGACGGAAATCTGGGCTGTTAGGAGGCTTGTAGCAAACGCCGATCACAACTGATTTAGATGAAGCGTGGCATAAAACCTATATTATTTCTATATCTGATGAAAGGTTAATGGCTGAGCATGATAGATCTCGATCGGTGGCAATCAGTACCCCACCTCCCCTTCGATCTGGGCGATGTTTGCGAAAAACACAGAAATTGGGCAAGTCGGCAAGCACTTCACTATCGGAAATATCGCTGTTTAGCCACGTTTCTGTCAAGACTAGGATGTTACTGGCAAATGAGGTGGCGATATGGGAAACAATGTCCCGCTTTGAAATGAAACTTCGCACGTTAGTAAAGATTGCTGACGATGAAAGGGCTTCTTGGTGTACATGCATAGAACAGTCTGTCGACAGAAGCTGAGATGGTTGCTATTTTACCTCTTAGACTGTTTGTGATGATTCATCAAATATGTAGCATTTAGGACCAATATTCAATGTTTTGAAGCGCAAAGCGGACTTATCAGATACCGATTTGGCAAATGCTACAAGATGCTTGCGGGCGTTACGAACGGGAAGGGAGAAGTCTTCGCCAATACTGTAGATGGTGCGTTTGAGCTTATTGCCTAAAGAAAGGATGCTTTCTTTAGTTTTCGATGAGGTGAATTTAACGATGATTGGCCTGGTGCGATCAGTGGAGTGGCGCCCGAGGCGGTGAGCACGATCGATTAGATTGGGTTCGATGGCAAAACCTAGTTGAGTGGAGCAATGGCGAATGACTGTTTCTTCCGAGTCTGCACACGTTTCAGTGCGGTTAGTGTCAGGAATGTTGTAAAACATGAGATTGTGACGGCGAGTCCGATTTTCTGCATCGTCCATATGTGCTTCCAGTTTGTCGACCTTGCAGGTAAGTTCAGTGTTTAAAGATTTTAGGGCGCCTTTTTCAGAATGGAGAGTAGAAAGCGTGGCGTAGTGTGATTCTAGAGTGTTCATGCGCTTGTTTAAGTCGGTCAAGGTTGTTTTGGTAGTTTTAAGTTGGTGTTTAATGTCCTGCAGATCAGAAATTAATGTAGCTTCTCCGGTAGTTAGCTTCTGGAGCTCAGAAAGTATGCTGTCGTAACGGTCGGGGCCTGGGTTAGTTTCAACATCGCCTGTCAATAGTAAAAGAAAACGAATAACACGTGAACACACGGCAGCAATACTACAGCAGCACTAGGGGCTCGGCAGCTGCATTAAAAAGTAGTTACTGGTTTTTTTAGCAAATAGGGAAACGTATTACTAACCTGCATTGTGAAAAGTAGCGAATTAGTAGCCTGCGCTGATGCACAGTTACCGAGCCCACAGAGCGGCGGCGATGACAGCAGAGGCTTTATATGGCTGAGAGAATTATCAGATGATGTTCTTGGTGATGAGACTGGCCACTGATGGTCCAAGATAACGTCCTCTGGCGACGATGAGGGTAGGCGATAGGGCAGCAATGGTGATGGGGCAGGCGGATGAAAAGGGCCTTTTTCAAGGAATTTCGGGGCGGCGGTCAAAACTGATGCACAGGAGGCAGACAGTAAAGCGGCGAAAAGCAGTTGTGCAGCGAAGGCAAACACCTGCATTGTGAAAAGTAGCGGATAAGTAGCCTGCGCTGATGCACAGCTACCGAGCCCACTTCCCGTTTTTACAGCGAAAGCAACTTCCCGTTTTTACAGCGAAAGCGGTAATATAAACCTACTTTGTACATGATATTTGGTAGAAGCAATTCAGAGGGTGCAGCGGCAGCCATGTAACGCGTTGGGTGCACACCACCACCACGTACTTTAAAGCGCGATTTTCAGATGTCAACCAACCGATATGTCGACCATATATCAGCCGATATGTCAACCAACGCGATATGCTGGCGGCCTATAGGATGCAGGGCATATTACCAGACTCCATCAAGACGCTATTGTGGCCGCAGGGCAATGCGCGCACTCGTGAGCGAACTTTGGTGAGCCTCTGTGCATTCCTCGAACACACGGGCTTGACGTACCGTCTGTTCTCCGTTAGGTAGTTACACGCAGTGACCGAACGCTCCGCGAGTTCTACCTTGAACGATTGATAACTGGACGCCCCACTCCAGTTGTAGCCAACACAGCTGTACGCGTGCTGTGCGCTTGTGTTTTAATTCCTCTAAAATGAACTAATCACGCGCACAACCTGGACACATTATGGTGTAAATAGTTTGTACATATTACTTCTCCTATCCTCTCTTCCTGTCCTCTCACCGCTTTCATTTCATATCCCATTCTGCCTGCTATCTTTTATTTCCACTGCCCCAGCTCAGGTGCTTCAGTACGAATGGCAGATGCCGGGGCTCACCTCAATGGTGACATAAGGAAAGGGATAAAAAGTCAACGCAGCACTCAATTGAGGGTGCATATTTTGTCCACTCGAATCCTGTCGCAAGCTAGTCTCCAACATGACTAGCACATGTGAGCTATATGCAACGATAAATCGTGTGGCACCACCCGGATGTTATAGGACAAACGGTTCCTCCACAATTTTGGAACGAATTTTGTCGAGAAACATCGCGGCGGCTCATGGGGTTCCGCCAGTGACGAGCATGCATAGACGAACGACATGAATAGGAGTATCTGAAGCGGCGATGCTCGGATTTATATGTGCGTGATACTGCGCATCATGGTCACCCAGTTTTTGTTGATATAGGTGGGATTTTATTTACCATTTAAGTGTATACACACAGATACATGTTATCGGCTTATCTCGTAATTGGCCAAGTAAAGCTTTGCCATTATAAATATCGACGCGGATCAGCGGACGAAGAGACAATATTCAATTGAAAACGCAATCAACATTGGTAGCTTTCGTCGCATGAAACAAAGCTCCACAGCTCGATTTAATGTGTTCATTGCGGAGCGCATAGTTAACGTGGTCGCTAGTTTCCTGCGCACTCTCTGGGTGCTCAATTGACGGTGTGCGGACGGCCCAGGTTCCGCGCTAGCCGTAGCGCAGGTACAGGATGGAACCGCGGCTGTGACACCCCTTCCGATTTTAGACTTTGTTTAAACAGCGGAAGTGACGATGAACACGCTGTCGCCTTTTAGGTTTCCGTAATTTTCGAGCAAAGGTTTTCTCCGCATATCGATATATGCCATTTTCACCCTGACATAGCGTTTGTGTTCTGTGACAAGGATATTTTCAGCTGAGACATCAATCCAGGTCATCATTGTTTGCATGCCTGCATCAGTGTTTCTTTTCAACTGAAGGTAAAAACCTTGCGAATATCTTCTCTAAGTCTTTTCTGCCCCGGAATAGCTAGGCTCAACGCTGACGACTTTACATGAAGACAAACCTCGGGATTACCACAGACGAAGCTAGGTCTTCTGGCGGAGAAGGCGGCAGGTTGCTTCATTATGCATCCAACTAGGTGTTCATCAGATTAGAGGGTGATTTTTTCATGACTTTGAAACGATGAAGACGTTCAGCTATATCGGAAGCCTGACTAACGTTAATAACGAGCCTCAGCGCGAACATGATGCCGTGATTTTGCTCAGCGGCTTTCAGTGGTGAAGTTCAGGTGCTGCCTCTTTATTCAGCAAACGCTATTAGAGCGGTCACCCTGCTACGATGCTGGCCGTATCTCTTGCCAGGCGTTACACATTCTACGTTCTACAGCACCCTCTTCCACATCTCGCTTACTTCTTTGGGCTCCAGCCCACGAGTCGCTCAGCGGAAACGCCCAGGCACACACACTCGCTCGAGATCTCAGCTGCCGAGCCGAGAGTATGATCAGCCACCCTGCTTCCGCTGACACTAATATCCCACGCGCTTCACTATCTCTACTCACCACTTACACGGACATACTCCAGCACTACAGACTCCAAAGGTGCACATATCCTCCCGCACACCGCGATCTAACAAGGCGCGAGGCCGTCCAATGGCGCAAACTACAAACTGGCAGCTTCCCACACCCCCTCTTATACAGCAAGATCTTTCCGGAACAGATAGCCCCCATGTGTAAACACTGCTCAACTCCGGCCACACTCATACACATGGTGTGGACATGTCCACATTACAACAGAGACAACGCAAACACCCCAGAGACGTGGGAGTCTCTCCTGTGTACTTCCAAGCCAGCAGACCAACGCTGGCTTATCCAGCGCGCGGTGGAGGCCGCGGCATCCCAAAGGATCCCCGCCGACCTCCTCTAAGTCAGCGCAACCGGTCCTTTGACTGGTCCCCTGTTTTTGGGCGCAATAAAAGAGTTTACCTACCTGGTCTTTTATTTTATTTTATTTTATTTATTCATACTGTTAACCCTCTGCATGAGGGTCATTACAGGGAGGGAAACATATATAGACACAAGTGCAATTCTCTTCGCTAAAAAAAAGAAACACTCAAATGCACAGAATTACAGATTTGCACAGCAATATTCCAGGAACGCGTTCACACCTATCACAAATTTTTCTACATCTGTTTGGTCCACAACGTCACTTGGTAGTTGATTCCAAATTTCTACAGCATCGGGAAAAAAGGAGTAGCGATAGACATCAGTACGTGTAATAATAGGTTGTAATACCTTACTGTGATTTTTCCGAGGACAACGCTTCAGGGGAGGTGTAACATAGTGATGTTTATTAACTTTGACTTTATCATTCATTATCAGAAAAAAAAGTTTCAATTTCTGCTTTGTTCTTACTTCTAGTGATTCTAACTGGCACTCTTTTAGCATTGCTGTGACTGAATCAGTGCGGCGGTATTTAGAGCATATAAAACGTGCTGACATCCTTTGCAATCTTTCCAGTTGCCGTTTTAAACCCTTTTGATGAGGACTCCACACTGCACTTGCGTACTCTATGATTGGCCGCACGAACATCTTGTACGCAATCAATTTAATTTCTCTAGTCGCATTCGGCAACTTCCTCCTCAGGAAACAGATCTTCTGTTAGGCTTTTAAATAGACATTTTCAATATGGCTGCGCCAGTCAAGATTATTTGTTAATGTTTTAATTTAATATCATTTCCCATTTAGTTTTTGAATGTATAAAATATTTTCTCTCCAGTTGATTTGTGCCTACTGACTGCGAATGAGAAACACATTGTTTGCCCTAGACACATTCTTGCCCTCTGACAGAGGGCGACACTTTCGGACTAAGGCCCTGAATTGAATGACAGCATCATTTAGGTTGCTGAGGGCGCCGTGTTTGTGCGGAGCATTGTGAAATTTCAAACAGCGTGCTTTAATAATAATTGGTTTTTGGGGAAAGGAGATGGCACAGTATCTGTCTCATATATCTTTGGACACCTGAGCCACGCCGTAAGGAAAGGGATAAAGGAGGGAGTGAAAGAAAGGAAGAATAGGTGCCGTAGTGGAGGGCTCCGAAATAATTTCGACCACCTGGGGATCTTTAACGTGCACTGACATCGCACAGCGCACTGGTGCCTTAGCGTTTTTCCTCCATAAAAACGCAGCCGCCGCGGTCGGGTTCGAACCCGGGAACTCCGGATCAAACAGCGTGCTTTGAACTAGAGATTTAGCTGTGGCGGGGCTCCGAGGAGGCACATGACTTCACAACGCGCTCCTGGATCGCCACGCCTTTCCTCAAAATCCAACTTTCAATTTTCAGTTTTCTAATCCAACTTTGACCCGACCGCGGCGGCTGCGCTTTTATGGAGGCAAAACGCTAAGGCGCCCATGTGCTGTGCGATGTCAGTGCACGTTAAAGATCCCCAGGTGGTCGAAATTATTCCGGAGCCCTCCACTACGGCACCTCTTTCTTCCTTTCTTCTTTCACTCCCTCCTTTATCCCCTCCCTTACGGCGCGGTTCAGGTGTCCAACGATATATGAGACAGATACTGCGCCATTTCCTTTCCCCAAAAACCAATTATTATTATTATTATTCCAACTTTCAATTTTCAGTTTTTTATTTCTTCTTTCCGACCCGCCGCGGTGTCTCAGTGGTTAGGCGCTCGGCTACTGATCCGGAATTCCCCGGTTCGAACACAACCGCGGCGGCCCCGTTTCGATGGAGGCGAAACGCTAAGGCGCCCGTGTGCTGTGCGATGTCCGTGCACGTTAAGGTTCCCCAGGTGGTCGAAATTATTCCGGAGCCCTCCAATACGGCACTTCTTTCTTTGTTCTTTCACTCCCTCCTTTATCCCTTTCTTTACGGCGCGGTTCAGGTGTCCAACGATATATGAGACAGATACTGCACCAATTCCTTTCCCCAAAGACCAATTAATATTATTATTATTTCTTCTTTCCCTACCTCTTGTATCCCTTCCTTTACGGCGCGGATCGGGTGCCTAACGAGATATGTTAGACGGTTACTGCGCCATTTGCTTTCCTCAAAAGCAAAACGAAAGGAGTGAGCCGGCGGCGTTCATAGAGTTCATTGGCGTCGACAAAATTGCAAAGGCCGTTTATTAGAGGTGCCGTAGTGGAGGGCTCCGGAATCATTTCGACCACCTGGGGATCTTTAACGTGCACTGACAACGCACAGCACACGGGCGCCTTAGCGTTTTTCTCCATAAAAACGCAGCCGCCGCGGTCGGGTTCGAACCCGGGAACTCCGGATCAGTAGTCGAGCGCCCTAACCACTGAGCCACCGCGGCGGTGCAATAAAGAAGGGAGTGCAAGTTAATAATAATAATAATTGGTTTTTTGAGGAAAGGAAATGGCGCAGTATCTGTGTCATATATCGTTGGACACCTGAACCACGCCGTAAGGGAAGGGATAAAGGAGGGAGTGAAAGAAGAAAGGAAGAAGAGGTGCCGTATGGGAGGGCTCCTGAATAATTTCGACCACCGGGGGATCTTTAACGTGCACTGGCATCGCACAGCACACGGGCGCCTTAGCGTTTTTCCTCCATAAAAACGCAGTCGAAGAGTGCAAGTTTGTAAGATTAACCTTTAACAATCAATATAACCGCACATCACCTGATGGCCGTCTTGTATTTTGTTTCATTTCACGTTTTTGCTTTGGTCAAATGCGTTCCCGATTGGTTTTTAATGGATGTCTTAACTGCTCGATAGGATCGATGAAAACATTTTAGAAGAAAGATAAAAGTAATGGCCCATTGTCTTCAATATTTTCATAACAGCGTCTTTGAATTCTGTAATTTTGAATATTGTTTTTCCAGAAAGCTGGACATGATAAGGCCTAGGGGCGATGGTTGTATTCATTCTAGTCAACCCAACACGAACCTTATCTCTTGAAACCAGGTGACAAATCATGCGACCCAACATCATCAGGTTGAGATAACGAGCCACAAAGGCTGTCAATGCTGCCAGCAAGGTCAAAGATCCCCCACCCCCCTCCCCCGATGCTCCGTTCTTAGGCGCGACTGCAAATGAGATTCAGACTCACTCAATGACCGCACCTTAATCAGATCGTGCACTGTCTGGCAGTACAACCTCCGCAATGCGAATGTATGCTGCCTGCTCTCTGAGAAAGCGATGTGCTCGTCAGATCTCCTCTGAATCCAGTTGCGAAGGCCCCCGCGGAAAGAGCCCATTTGATTAGCACTGCGTCGCCTTAACCACTCAGCCAGCTAGTCTGACAGATCGAGGGTGTTTTACAAGGCATGTCGTAACTTGAAACCAGATATAGCGAACACTTCGAATATGACGAAGGTGTAGGGTGCCGTAGCTTGAGCCGGATATAGCAAACACACCGGATATAGCGAAGGTATAGTATGTGTATATTGAAACCGAAAACAATTCTAGAAGCGTGAGGCGATCGTGTTGAGCTGGAGAGCTGTACTGGACGACAGAAAGGCTTTCGCCTTGTTGCACGTCAGGTGACTTAAGTGCTCCCCTGAATTGTTTTCATCCTCACTGACTGGGTGATGCACCGCAGACACCTTACACGCGCCAAAAAGGCATGCAGCAGTCTTCTTTCACTGCGTTAACAAATGAAACAGGAGGAAGAGAAAGCAATATATCATTCTCATTCTCTCGCAGTGCTTCTCGCTGAGAAAATAATTCCGATAAATTGGCTCCGGCTTACCTCCGCTAAGCGCGATTATGCAAGCGAAAACTTTGTTATGCGTGGTTGTGGCGATCTGTGTTGCTAAACCAGGATAGACTCAACCGCTTCGTCCGTCGCCGAGGCCGAAGTTGTGGCGGAGGCAAATGCAGCAGCGGCAGCCTCCAAAGCTCGTTGCTGCCGCCTTTCGGCATCCTTCAACCGCCGCTGAGCCAGTCAATTAAAGCTCCCGTTTTTTTTGTCGGTATCTGCCAGCAGATTGGCGAATTTAATTTCCCCGCCTATAGCTAAACACAAAGCATAATTGGCAACGTCAGCCGGATGTTCAGACTCAGCCGTCGTCTACGAGACTATTCCGATGGCGTAGACGGTCCCGGCCGGCACGCTTCATCCATAGAAAAAAACTGCGAGGTCACTTAAGTGCATGCACGTGAGAGCGGCGCTGTCTCCCTCTCAGGCGAATGGCGGGTCACGTGGTTAGTCACCTGGACAAAGCTGGCCAGGCGGCGGTCGGCGCAGCGTCGGCGGAGCGCGCCTGCAACTGCGACGAGTCACGTGATACATCACGCGGCTAACACTTGCACTCCTCCAACTGAAAGTCAAATGTACCGCGCCGATGACGTTGGGTTCACGAGGCTAATAAAACTTTCTGTTTAAAAAGGTCAAACTTAAAACACGGGCGCGTACAGAAATTTACGGAGCACGACAGAAAATGATACCAGATTTAAATTATTCGCCGATTAGTAGGATTTCCACTAAAAAAAGCGGTAATGAAGTAAACTATGCCTATCTGCTCACGTTACCGGAACGGTAATAGCTTGTTCCGTCCGCGACCTGTGGTGTGCATGTGCCCATTTTGTAAAAAAGTGCACGTTTGTATAAAACTTGATTGTCTCTTTTCGCAGGTCAACCATTCCCGAAGACTAAACAACCAACCACTTAAAGCGTAGATTTTGTGCAAGGCGGATGGCAGTGTGCTTGCTGCCCACTGCACCTGTATGAGAGGCGCAGGCGAGACGTGCTCCCACGTTGGAGCTTGCGCCTTTGCTATTGAAACTGGCATTTGCATCAGGAACACCGTTTTCGTGCGCAAAGAAAAAACGACATCTTGCTGTCTGCTTGTGTTGAAAATGGTTTTGGTTTATGGTTTATGGGGGTTTAACGTCCCAAAGCGACTCAGGCTATGAGAGACGCCGTAGTGAAGGGCTCCGGAAATTTCGACCACCTGGGGTTCTGTAACGTGCACTAATATCGCACAGTACACGGGCCTCTAGAATTTCGCCTCCATCGAAATTCGACCGCCGCGGCCAGGATCGAACCCGCGTCTTACGGGCCAGCAGCCGAGCGCCGTAACCACTCAGCCACCGCGGCGGCTAACTTGTGTTGAAAAGGTACATGCAGTTTAAGCGACTCAGATACATAAACTTTACTTCTTCGAGAACACAGTTCTCGTGCACAAAGAAAAAAACGACATTATGCTGCCTTCTTGTGTTGAACAGGTACATGCAGTTTAAGCGACTCAGAGATATCAACTTTATTTCTTCAAGAACACAGTTCTCGTGCACAAATAAAAAACGACATCTTGCTGCCTGCTTGCGTTGAAAAGGTACATGCAGTTTAAGCGACTCAGAGACATCAGCTTTACTTCTTCGAGAGCACAGTTCTCGTGCACAAAGAAAAAAACGACATTTTGCTGCCTGCTTGTGTTGAAAAGGTACATGCAGTTTAAGCGACTCAGAGACATAACTTTACTTCTTCGAGAGGACGGAAGCAGCAAATCGATGTCGTACGCGCAGAAAAACATCAAAAGAAGATTACAAATTCCAGGTCCTTCACCAGAGGAGCTCAATGAACTTCACGATGAGAAAGCAAAACATGATGTAGTGCCCACGCTCTTCTCTGCGCTCAAGTAGAGTTGTGATGTGTTTGAAGAACCAGTTCAAAAGCCAGTAGCACACCTGATAAATCTGTTCACGGTCGATTGTTGAGGCGAAAGCTCTGAGGTTCACGTGTAAAGACAACTGATTTCGTGTCTACGTTCACTGTTTCTGAGGCCACTGTGGAAGAAGTAGAATCAATAACAGAGCAGCAGAAACCTCTAAATAATGAAGACTTTTTTGCAGGAGAGGAACAATAACTTCTTCCTCTATACAAAAAGTGTGTCGTACTAAACGGAGGAAATCCTAGTGTGTCTTTGATTAAAGATATTTGCTGCCCAGTGGTCCAAGGTGCGAAGACGCCAGTTATCATGTGGGGTACGAATCATGACAAGGATGCCTTAGAAGCTTATGTTCAAAGTGAAACCGCCAAAAATGACAATTTCAAATTGATTGTGCAAGTGAGGCCTATAGCTCAGTACTAGTTACCCTTCAGTTGGTGCTATTCCAGACGCTCTGCGGTCGTGCGACTGTTGTGGAAACGGTGTTGTAGAGTTGAAATCCCCGTGCATGCTTAGAAATGCAACTGCGTTTGCGGATGAGAACGCATGCCTCGCCGCATGCCTCATACCTCGCCGCTAATCTCGAAGCCATTCAAAACCGCGCAGCACGATTTATTACCTCGAACTATTCAAGAAATTCCAGCGTCACCTCAATGAAAAGAGACCTCGACTTGCCGTCCCTCGCATCACGCCGCATCATATCTCGTTGGTGCCTTCTTCACACATTCTATTATCACCCACGGTCCAGACATGAGCTAACAACACCACTAAGAAGATCTTCCCGTTTAAGCCACAGCCAGTCTCTAGCACGAATTTCCACCCGTACCCTTGCAATGAGTACCTCCTTTTTCCCCCATGCAATAGTCTTATGGAATTCCTTACCCGATAACATAGCCGAATGCACAGACAGAAAACAATTCCGCAATAAACTAAAACTTCAGCCATCCTGAATAGACTGTCCCCTTTGTACTCTTTTGTTACTTAGTTTGGTTCCATTTCTGCGCCTTGGTGTAATTTTCTTTTGCGCTTGCTTGTTTGCTGTTATTTGACTTAGATGTATGTCTGCATTTTTTACTGTATTTTTTTCCTTGCTTTTGTTTTTGCTTGCCTTCATTGTATTTTGTATTTTGCTCTTCACATTTTTCCACCTTCAAGATTTTGTACATCATGTTAATTCGGCCCCCCCCCCCCCTTATGTAATGCCCTCGGGCCATTAAGGAGAAAATAAATGAAAATGAAATGAAATTGGACCATGCGGTTTCAGAGAAGCCATCCATATTATTATCAGGTATAGACGAAGACGGCTGTGTGCCAAGTGAAATATTGTGACTTTGTGTTTACAGCGCCAAGACTTCTTGACGTAGAACGCATGAAGTGCGATAAAGGCTTTTGCGAGAACATCTCCTCTATCTCAAGAAGGTTTTCTATGAGCGTGGTGCTCTCTGAGCTTTATGCTAATTATTGCACCAATAATAATAACTAATAATAATAATTGGTTTTTGGGGAAAGGAAAATGGCGCAGTATCTGTCTCATATATCGTTGGACACCTGAACCGCGCATAAGGGAAGGGATAAAGGAGGGATGAAAGAAGAAAGGAAGAAGAGGTGCCGTAGTGGAGGGCTCCGGAATAATTTCGACCACCTGGGGATCTTTAACGTGCGCTGACATCGCACAGCACACGGGCGCCTTAGCGTTTTCCGTCCATAAAAACGCAGCCGCCGCGGTCGGGTTCGAACCCGGGAACTCCGGATCAGTAGTCGAGCGCCCTAACCACTGAGCCACCGCGGCGAGTATTCCACCAAGTCAAAGTACAGTTTTGGCACATCTGCATTGCGTTAACAAGCCTGTTGTTTTTGTAACGGACCGAGAGAGGCGAAATTGTTGCCTGTGACAATGAGGCATGCACATACATGTGGTTTCATTTTTCCGGTATTGGACGGACACGAGCGTCTAGAACAAAAAAATGGTATTGGCTGCAGTGGAGAGGAGACAAAAAGAAGTAGTATGCTTAAGGTACTTGTAGTGGCGAAGTCTTTCGAAAGCTTCAAACTGTTGTCTTGCTTTTAAGTAAGCGCCGCTAAAGTGCAGCTGTTTATTGCAGATCAGTGTAAGGCGAACCCTACCGGCAGCTCACCACAGCTGCATTCTGCAAATTTTGCGAGCTTCCAACAAAAACAAGCGAATATGTAGTTTGACAGCCTTTCATTTTCTGCCAACGAAGAGCTAGCCATTGATTCCACAAGTGTAGGCAGAGTAATAAGATTACTGCTCAAGTGCTGTTAAAGTATATGTCTGTTAAAGCGCGCATCTGTGGTGCGAGTGACGGGACATCAAGGCGTTCTTCTTTAAACGCATGATTCACGTGATCTTACCCTCTTGCGGGCTAAAGCAGTGATCTCTTCCCAGCACTACAGCCCGTGTCGAACAGACAAGGCCCCTTGGCAGGTGCGTCGAGGAACGCGCTGCCAAATGCCTTGACTGCCCCGTGCGGACAGAATTGGACGAATGAGCAGTTGAAAGAAATGAAAGAGGCGTGTGCCGCAGAAATCAGTTCAGAGTCCAAAACACCAAAAAGCAACGGCGTCTACCAAGCGTAATGAAAAAAATGGCGTGCCAACCCTGCTGCTACGGTTTTTCCCTTTAGTAGAGCCCTGTGTGTCCGCACCTCTCTCTGGCCACAGCTATGCAAATGCCTGGTGTAATGCGCAACATGCAACATTCACACTGAGACTTTGAAGTTTTGCTTAAATTTTTCCTTCGCCTCGTGTAAAAAAAACGCGGGAATTTAAGTTTTGTGAGAACAAAAGATACTGGCGTTCACTTAAAAAATTTCCGCAGTAAGTTAGGCACTGACCTAAAAAAAGCAAGAACTGATTATTAGGCGATAGTTCTCGATGTCTGATGGCTCGAAGGAAACATGGAAGACACTTAGCGATCTTCGGGGTAAAAAGAAAACCAACATACCGCCTCACTCCACATTCTTGGTTCGAACTATGACGGCGCTTACTTAGCAAATGAATTTAGTAGGAATTTCTTATTTCTCTTTCTACCGAAAACAAATGATGGCCTTCATGAAGATGCCTCAGTGTATATAACTAGTAAACATAGTAGTTCAATGTTTTCTCACCGTGTACTGACTATGATATAATGAGCATTATTCACTCTTTACGGAGTAATACTGCCCCAGATATCCGTGGCATAGCTTCAGTCCCGATAAAAAAGTAGCAGATGTGATTGCGTTACCGTTAGCAGATTTAATAAATCTAATGTTCAAGACAGGTACATTTCCACACCAGGTGAAAACAGCTCGTGTCACGGCCATTCATAAAGGGGGTGACATTAATGATTTAAATAATTATCGGCCGATGTCCACTCTTTCAGTTCTTGCTAAGATTGCAGAACTTGAACATACGCCTTGCACAGCATATAGACAAAAACCATGTTAATGTTATGTCCAAGCAACAGTACGGATTTCAAAAGAACAAAACAACTGAGGCCGCTTTACTGGAAATTAAAGACAAAGCTATATGAAAACATAAAAAGTAAACGTTTAACAGTTGGCATATTTCTTGATATGAGGAAAGTGTTTAATTCGGTCAACCATAAGATATTCCTGAAAAGATGCAGTGTTATGGTGCACGCTGCGTTCGTTCAACTTTGTTTTCTAGTTACCTTGAGAACCGACTTCAGACAACTATCACAAACGTTATTTCTTCTGATATAAGACAGATTGTGTCTGGTGTGTCACAAGGCCCAGTTCTGAGAGCGACGTTGTTCTTACAGTATAATAATGATAGTGTTACAAGTGGACGAATCATGAACGAAGAAGTGGCGGTGCGCGGAACGACGACGACGTTGACAGTTGGTAGCTGGGCGCTCGGTTCTGAGCTGAGTGCTGGCCTTCTCAGAGCAGCCGCCATATAGACTTACCAACGTAACATCCCCGTAACACCTTTTGGTGGAGGTCGCGGGTTCGAGCCGACATGCCGACGACCCGACGAGCCGACGAGACGACGGGCCGAACCGGCGAGATGACTACCGACCCGGCCCCTCCGTCTGCGCCTGCCACGCCAACTGTTGTCGTAGCCCACCCTCGCGACCCGGGCACATTCTGCGGTACAGATGGCGTGGACGTCGAGGACTGGCTCTCGCTTTATGAGCGTGTTAGCCAGCACAACAGGTGGGACGCCACGCTGATGCTGGCCAATGTAATATTTTATCTCGCCGGCACCGCACGCGTCTGGTTCGAAACCCACGATGAAGAGATTGCCACGTGGGATGCCTGCAAGCAAAAGCTCCGCGACCTGTTTGGAAAACCAGTTGGCCGTCAGCTTGCTGCCAAAAAAGAACTTGCAGCTCGCGCCCAAACGGCCACTGAATCATATATTACATACATTCAGGACGTCTTGGCACTGTGCCGAAAGGTCGATCCCAACATGGCCGAAGACGATAAAGTAGGCCACATTCTTAAAGGCATTGCCGACGATGCCTTCCACCTTCTTCTATGCCGGGACGGCTCTACGGTTGACTCCGTTCTGCAGGTGTGTCGACGCTTCGAGCAGGCCAAGCACCGGCGCATTGCACACCGCTTCGACCGCCTGCCTAACACAGCTGCCAGTTCCACGTGCGAGGATCTGCCGACACTAAGGCAGCCTTCCAACCCCGACAACGTGACTCGCATCGTGCGCCGTGAACTGGAGGCGCTGGCTCCTGTTACGCCCAACGCGCCCTTGTCGGACAACACCCTGGCCACAATATCCCTTATTCAAGCTGTCGTCCGCCAGGAGGTCGCCAACTTGGGCATGCCCTCCAGCCATCGTCCCGTCGAACCTCGGAGTGCGAGCCCCATCTCTCCCGTGGTCGCTACTGCTACGGCCCGCAACACCTTCGTCCCCCGTTACACAAGGTATCGCAATCCGGATGAGTGGCGTACCCCTGACGACTGGCCGATCTGCTTTACGTGCTCGCGCGTAGGCCACATCTCCCGCCACTGCCGCAGCCGTTGGTCCGCACCTCCCCGACCTTTGCCCTACGTCGACCGCCGTTATGACTATGGACCCCGCCGCTTCACGCCTCGGAATGACCCACCCAGCGCCGAGTCCACACCGCCTCCTCGTAGAACCAGCCGCTCTCCCTCCCCAACAGCCCACCGTTCCCGCTCACCTCTTCCGCACCGCAGTTACTCACCGTCCTCTGCAGGCCGCTTCGCGGGAAACTAGCCAGTGCAGCTCCCGGAGGTGATGCTGCATTGGTGCCCCGACCTGGAAATCCTCTACTGATCCAGTCTTCGCCCTGTAATCTGCTCGACGTTTTTGTGGACGGTGTTCCTGTTTCTGCCCTCATTGACACTGGTGCCCAAGTCTCGGTTCTTAGCTCATCCTTTTGCCGTCGCCTCAAAAAAGTTCAGACCCCTGCCGCTTCGCCCACCGTTCGCGTTGCCGATGGCAGCACTGCTGCCGTCACTGGCCTGTGCACTGCCCGCGTCACTCTTGCCGATCGTCATCTCAACAAGGTCACGAAGAAAGACGTCTATCCCCTTCCGCGCATAGATGATGCCCTGGACTGTTTACATGGCGCCCGCTACTTTTCTTCCATCCACCTTCGTAGCGGGTATTGGCAAATCTCTGTTGACGCAAGAGACCGCGAGAAAACAGCTTTCGTCACCCCTGATGGCCTTTACCATTTTAAGGTCATGCCCTTCGGCCTTTGTAACGCCCCTGCCACATTTGAACGGATGATGGACTCGGTACTCCGGGGCTTTAAGTGGACGACCTGCATTTGTTACTTAGATGATGTAATTGTTTTCTCGCCCTCTTTTGAAACCCACCTGCTTCGCCTTTCGTCCATCTTGGCACTTTTCTGCCGCGCAGGCCTTCAACTCAACTCAAAAAAATGTACTTTCGGCCGCCGCGAACTCAAAGTCCTCGGCCATTTGGTGAATGCGAGTGGCATACAACCTGACCCTGATAAAGTTCGTGCCGTCAGTGCTTTTCCCTGTCCCCGCTCGCCCAGTGATGTCCGCAGCTTCATCGGTCTCTGTTCCTACTTTCGCCGGTTCGTCCCGAACTTCGCAGCCGTCGCTCGCCCTCTCACCAATCTGTTGCAGAAAGGCGTTCCTTTTTCCTGGGGCCCAGAGCAGGCTACTGCATTCTCCAGCCTTATCGCCGTCCTCACCAACCCTCCTGTAATGGCCCATTTCAACCCGTCTGCCCCGACTGAACTTCGCATCGATGCCAGTGGTCACGGAATTGGCGCCATCCTTGCTCAGCGACAACGCGGCCAGCACTGCGTGATTGCGTACGCCAGCCGTCTTCTTTCTTCCGCCGAGAAGAATTACTCCATCACAGAACGCGAGTGCCTGGCTCTTGTTTGGGCCATTGGAAAATTCCGCACATACTTGTTCGGCCGCCCATTCACTGTTATAACCGACCACCACGCCCTGTGTTGGCTCTCATCTCTCAAGGACCCTACTGGCCGTCTTGGCCGGTGGGCATTGCGATTGCAAGATTACACCTTTTCCGTGGTTCACAAGTCCGGTCGCCTCCATCAAGATGCAGACTGCCTGTCCCGCTATCCCGTCGATCCTCCTTCTACAGACTGTGAGTCGGATGCCTGTGTCCTCTCCATCTCCGACCTCTCCCACATTGCCGACGAACAGCGCTTGGACCCCACCCTCACCTCTCTCATCGACCGCCTGAGCACCGACCGCCGCGACACTTCTATGGCCCGGTTTTTGCTGGACGGGAACACGCTGTACCGCCGCAACATGCGACCTGATGGCGCTGAGCACTTGCTCGTTGTTCCCCGCCACCTACGGTCCACTATCCTCGAACAACTGCATGACGCACCTACGGCTGGTCATCTTGGTGTCTCCCGTACGTACGACCGCGTGCGCCGGCGTTTCTTCTGGCCTGGTCTGTACCGCTCCGTCCAACGCTACGTCGCCGCTTGCGACGTCTGTCAGCGCCGAAAGAAGCCCGCTGTCCTGCCGTCTGGACACCTGCAGCCGATCCCCATCCCGACCGACCCGTTTTCTCGTGTTGGGCTAGATTTACTTGGGCCCTTCCCGGAGTCCTCCACGGGGAACAAGTGGATTGCCGTCGCCACCGATTATGCCACGCGGTACGTGATCACTCGTGCCATTCCAACCAGCTGCGCCACTGATGTCGCTGACTTCCTTCTGCACGACGTCATATTACACCATGGCGCTCCCCGTCAACTCCTTACCGACCGTGGCCGCTGCTTCCTTTCCCGAGTTGTTGACGAAATCCTTCGTTCGTGCTTCGTTCGTCACAAGTTCACCACTGCTTATCATCCTCAGACGAACGGCCTTACGGAGCCTCTCAACCGCACGCTGACAGACATGCTCGCCATGTACGTATCCGACGACCACCGGGACTGGGACATAAGCTTGCCTTTTGTCACCTTCGCCTACAACTCTTCGCGCCATGATACCGCTGGTTACTCGCCCTTCTATCTTCTCTTTGGACGAGACCCCTTACTGCCCTTCGACACTCTGCTGCCCACAGCTGGCCCTGTCACTACATATGCGCGTGACGCTGTCGCCCGAGCAGACGCCGCCCGCCAGGTTGCTCGACACAAGCTCTCCGCCTCCCAAGAGGCTCAAAAACACCGCTACGATGGCCTGCACCGTGATGTGCGATACCCTGCCGGATCTCTCGTCCTGCTGTGGTTCCCATCCCGTCGTGTGGGGTTATGTGAAAAACTTCTGCCGCGCTACACAGGTCCTTATCGTGTATTACGGGCAGTGACCGACGTAACGTATGAAATCACGCCGCTGCACCCAAAGTCGACGTCCGCTCCACTGAAGTCCGAAGTCGTTCATGTAGCTCGCCTCAAGCCCTATCACCCACCATCGACATCGCACGCCTAACACGCACCGGGAAGTTGCCTTCAGCCGAGGGGGATAGTGTTACAAGTGGACGAATCATGAACGAAGAAGTGGCGGTGCGCGGAACGACGACGACGTTGACAGTTGGTAGCTGGGCGCTCGGTTCTGAGCTGAGTGCTGGCCTTCTCAGAGCAGCCGCCATATAGACTTACCAACGTAACATCCCCGTAACAATATCATTACCTTCGTCCACCAGATAACATTGTAATCTATTCAGACGATACGAACGTATTTTTTTGCAGGGCCAGATATGCATATTTTACAAGCAGCCTCTAATCTCAATAGCAGCTTGGTGAAAATCAAATAGATCAGAACTTAATGTCAGGAAAACAAATTACATATTGTTCATAGGGTCAAGGCGTTTATTCGAAGCACAGGTCGGTTGGTCTTGGTTGACCGGCGACACGACGGGCACACTCACAGGCGTCGTTCGAAAAAACCCAGCTGCACTTCGTCTGCTTCTTCGTTGTCCCGCTTGAACTCGTCCGCTTCTTCGCTGCGCTGCGCCTGTCGGTCCCATTACAATAGCGAAAAATAAGGAATTTACGAATAGCTTCCGAATTCACTTCGCACAAACCCAGATAACTCGCGTCAGCTCTGCTATGTTACCTGGATTTATTTTTTGCAATCTCCGAGTGCAATCTCCGAGTGCAATCTCGAGAATGCAAATCGGACGATGATCTGTCTCTTTGCACGCCTGACTTCAGCGACACTACTGTAGTTTATAGAAATGAAAAACAAATCTGTCGCGAGATAGTTGAAGCCTTCTACATTGCTAAGGCTAAGGACACGTGTGTGGCTAAGCCGTCGGTAAACCTTCACGCTAAGGAATTTGACTTTTTAGATAACTTGTTAGTAAGACCCTGACATTGAAGAAAAAAAAATTTTATGTGTGCCCTTTCACTGATACGGCTTATGTGCGCGCGCATCTCAGTGCGAGTCTTCGTTGTTTTCTTCCTTTCAATAAAACTTCAGTTGTTAGTCCAGCCTCGTCTTGTTTGCTTCTTCCTTTGTGTCGCGTCTTCTTGCTGGTTTAAAATGAATACCACATGGAGATGACAAGGGTAGAGGAATATCGGCCGAAAAATATGGTGTGCTATAACTGCCATAATATTGGTCCTATTGCAAGGTACTGGCCCGAGGACGGTTTGTGCAAAGACTGCGGCCGCAGTCACAGACCGGACGAGGAATGCGATGATGAGCCATTTTGCATCTCGTGTAAAACGTCGGGGAACATTGCGGTCAGCTCCGCTTGCCAAAGCAGAGTGTCGCCAACTCCTCCTGAGACAGCACCAACTCCTTCTGAGACGCCGGCAAAAATTAATCTAGATTAGCCCATCTAATGAAGGATATACAAAGCCAAAGCGATGTTGAGTTCTCCACTGGACACGGAGCCGGTTTTGCGCCTTTCTTTTCGTGAGAATAAACGGTCTTTGCAAAGTTGGCAACGCCAATGAACTCTATGAACGCCGTCGGCTCACTTGTAATGTTTGGTTTTTGAGGAATGGAATTGGCACAGTAACCGCCTCACATATCTCAGTGGACACCCGAACCATGCCGTAAAGGTAAGGATGAAGTAGGGAGGGTGAAGAGTAAAGAGAAAACATAAATAATAATAATAATTGGTTTTGGGGGAAAGGAAATGGCGCAGTATCTGTCTCATATATCGTTGGACACCTGAACCGCGCCTTAAGGGAAGGGATAAGGGAGGGAATGAAAGAAGAAAGGAAGAAGGAGGGGCCGTAGTGGAGGGCTCCAGAATAATTTCGACCACCTGGGAATCTTTAACGTGCACTGACATCGCACAGCACACGGGCGCCTTAGCGTTTTGCCTCCATAAAAACGCAGCCGCCGCGGTCGGGTTCGAACCCAGGAACTCCGGATCAGTAGTCGAGCGCCCTAACCACTGAGCCACCGCGGCGGGTAAAACATAAAATTGAAAGTTGGTTTTTGAGGAAAGGCGCTGCGCTGCGGCGGAACACCTGTGGCTCGGTGCTACTACTGGCGCATGCGCAGTTGTGACTAGGGAGCGAGAGAGAGAGAAAATTGGCAGTGGCTGAGCGCGGCTATGCCAGGATATACGTAGCGACCGCTAAGGCATAGCATGGTTAGCTTTGGTTAATCTTGATTGTAAGTGCATGTTAGTCTGGTTGTCTAGCTATGTTGTCGCTTCAGAGGCGACACAAGCGTTGTTGCGGCGCACGCGAGGTCTCCTTTTTATTCCTCCGAAATGTTATCAGGCATGCGACGCAGCTGGCGAAGCGAGCGGAGGCGAGCGCAACGACGAGGAACGTGGTGTGACGTCATACCAAACGGCGGCGGCGGCGAGCCGCATGGTATGACTTCAAGCCAGACGGCGCGACGGGCGCGCAAAACACAGTAACCGTCTCAAGTATCGTGGTGGATACCCGAACCGCGCCGTAAAGGAAGGAATAAAGTAGGGAGGTAAAGAAGAGAAAACTGAAAATTAAAAGTTACATTTTGAGGAAAGGCGCGGCGCTGCGCATCGGCGGAACACCTGTGGCTCGGTGCTACTAGTAGCGCATGCGCAGTTGTGACTAGGGAGCGAGAGGGAGAAGTGCACCGTGTGTCGTCACTGCTCCTCGCGAAGGCGCAGCACGGCTCTCCAGGAATCACGCGAAACTGCTCAACCTGCGGCCAGTAAAGCTTTCGCTTTAAAAACGCGGCAAGGAAAGCTCCATTGGATACAGTGACTCAGCTCTCACAAACAGCAGCGCAAATCAAATACGAGGCCACACGTGAGATTCAAAAAGATATCAATGTCCTCCAACAAGACTTCAAGTCTCAGTTTGCCACACTCGAGCAAACCATGAAGAATTTGGCATCACACGTTGAAATTCTCAATAAGAAGCAGTGTGAAACTCCACGCAAAAAGAAGGCCCAATCTCAAAGGCCAGCCCAAGCTTTCGCCCAAACGGACCTATCCTCAAATCTCTGAATAAAGTGTATAAACCGTTAGCCATCCTGATACAAGAAATGCGAGTACCATGTACCCTTCCAGGGTACAAAGTGTACACATATCCTGATATAGAGAATAAGGCAAAGGACACGAGTGAAGTTATAGTAACTAGTCAGACGGCTATCCTCGACTCGCACAGATTGCGAGGCGATGCAGATCCGCCTTTCTGGAGCCAGGTCGAAATTGTAAAGATGATGTCTCCGGGCCATAAGCTCACAATTTTGGTGTCTGTTTATTACAGGCCTCTTACCACACAACTCAGGATGGACAAATATGAATGGCTTCAACAACTGACTGCAACCGATCACCACAGTCCAGTTATTGTTGGCGGGGACTTCAATGCCAAAAACGTTCTTTGGGGCTACTCCACGATTGACTGCAGGGGGCGTCGTCTGGAAGAAGCCATGGAGTTTTCTAACTTACGCCTTTGCAACGAGCCACATGTGCCCCAGCGTGTCGGCCTCCATGCTAGACAAACCGACACTACACTCGACCTCACTCTTGCAACCTTCTAGGTGAAAAAAGTGCGAAATTTTATGTACTACATGGAAGAGTGATCACTTCCCCATTGCCATCCGTCAACATTGTCGCAACATTTTAAATGCCGTAGCATCCGACAATTTGTCCATGAGGTTAGCACAGCTAAAGCGATGGCGACAGAAGAAATAGATTGCAGCGACACAACCACTAAAACTCGAAAACCACTAAGTCAACCAGTGCAAACGTGCCTCTGTCCTCACGAACAGCTACCGAACACGCGGGAAGCGCCACAAGGATCTTCTAAAACCTCGTCGCCACTGCAGTACCATACGACTACACACTGCGCCCAGACGAAGAAAACTGGCAGCACGTCTGCGCTGAGATGGGGCAATACAATGGATACCGTAAGCTATGAGGTCTTTACAGAAGCAAGGCTGGAAAAGAGATAAAGCGGACTTCCATTTTCGCAGAGCTCTCCTTAAAACAACCGATGTCCTCGGTAGAGGAGCAACTCATCCGGACCTTCTTTCCGCACGATGCAGACGAACCTCCTGGTAACCTTCTTTCCATTAATGCGTCCGTTAACGCTAGATCTTGAACTTGACAATGTGTTCACAATACGGGAACTGTCGGCGGCACTCGCTCATAGAAGGAGCCACTCGGCCCCTGGGCGCGAATGCATCAGCTGGCAGATGCTTAGAAATCTTAGTGATGCCGCCAAAGCGCAGCTCCTAGAAAGAGTAAATAACTCATGGCAGACAAGGGATGTGCAGGAGCAGCTGATGTGGACACTGGTTAACCCCATACCAAAGCGTGGAAAGGATCATTAAATCATTAAACCTCAGACCAATTTCTCTCACTTTCACCGTCTGCAATTTTGATTGAGCGACTAATCAACAATAGTATTCATTATTACCTGGAATACGCCACAGCTTCGTACCACGCTGTGAAAACCGGCTTTGGCCCAATTTGTGTACACCATAATGCTTTGGCTGCTTCGGCGAGTCATTAATCGAACTTCCCTACACCTCGTGCCTGACTGCGTCCTCGCGGTCGACGTGAGAAAAGCTTTTGACAGCGTCGATCAAAAAGTCATCCTTGCGGGGCTTTTTAAGGCCTACTCCACTTAACCGACGCTGAACTGGGTACGGAGCTTTGTCCAGAGCAGACCCGTGTGTCTCAAATATGGTCCCCAGAATGGACCCCTAGCACATACTACCTCGACAGGGGAGTTCCTCAAATCTCATTCCTCGGCCCTTTACACTCTAACTTGGTGATGATGAAGGCAGTAAGAGGCCTACAACAAGACATTGCAGCAAGACTCACGATCTGCGCGGACGACGTAACAGTGTGGGTCGAGGCCAATGATTTTGAGTCCGTCAGTCACATGCAAGCCGAGCTGAAGGCAGCGGTGCATAACCTGGAGACCTCGCTAACAGAGCTGGGCCTTGATCTGGCACATGTCAAGACTGAATTTCTCAGCATTGATGGTGGGACTCGTACTAATCCGTCCCAACAGTTGCATCTTCTCATTGCAGGCCAGGTGCTCACATCTCATAAAGGATCACGGAAGCTTATCGGTGTGCTCGTCAGCAGCTGTAACAGTCCTCGTATTTGGATCAAATGCCGCATGAGCACCTAGAAGGGTGGCCTACATCGCATCGCTCGTGTGTCAAACAAGTACGGTGGTGCAAGGCAGGACGCTTGTTAGACGCTGGCTCGCGCGGTAGCAGTTGGCAAGGTTCTCTATGACACCCCCTCGTACGAATTGATCACGAAAATTCACGAAGACATAGGGCGTCTGCACAGGGCCACATTACCCACCATAACAGGTCTACCACGATATACGCGCATCACAGCTCTAGAGGAAGCGGTGTCCGGTCGTCCTGTGCACAGAATCATTGAGGAAACTGTAACTCGGCACGAAACACGCCGAACTTGAACGAAACAGGGACGCTCTTTGGAACGCTGGGACCACCAACTCTCCGCACCGGTGTATTATGAAGGCCGTCCGGCTCCGCCCTGGCTTCGTCCAAACCTCGGCCGCTACAGACGTACGGCTACACACAGAGCGCATACGGCGGCACGGCTCCACCTATCTCGACACACGGTGCTACAAACTTACCTGTCGCGCGAAATACGGGTGTTCTCTGATTCACATGAAGCCGTACGCGGGCTTCACAAACAATACTCGACCCACCGAATTGCACGGCAGATTGCTTCTATAATCAGAACTATCTCAACACTCAACGTGTACACCCGCCTCGCGTGGACTCCTGGACACACGTGCGATGACGACTGGAACCAGTCCGCTCACAGCGCGGCTATGGACTGTGTCTCGTTCCTTCCTCCACTGGAACACCCCACCGTTACCGATGACCATGCTTGTATGTCAAGCAACTTGGCTGTCCTAACCGGTAGACTAGTCCGTACCAAATAGAGGAGCCTTGCACGATTTACGGCCGTTACACCACCTGTTTACCTTGATACCTCAACTGCTCTCAAACGGCATGAGCAGATCTTCATTAATAAGTTAATCGCCGAGTAGTCCAGGAGCCTGCGAGTAGCATAGGACTGAAATGTTTTCAACTCAAGTCTGAACTCCTTCTAATCAGAGAGAAGAAGCAGTGAATATCATAGAGGTCAACATTGAAGGTCTCCCGACACATAGATCGTAGGCTGGGGCAACTTAAAAAGATTGAAGAATAATAATCCGCTGCCTGCACAAGTCTGCCGATACAGAAGGTCGAAACCATTCGAGAACTATTTCGCTTCATTAAAAATAATTCTAAGATCAGCATTACAATCAGCCCTCTGGAAACA
Source organism: Amblyomma americanum (assembly GCF_052857255.1). NCBI lineage: Eukaryota > Metazoa > Arthropoda > Arachnida > Ixodida > Ixodidae > Amblyomma > Amblyomma americanum. Next base: position 34,398,791 of record NC_135501.1, on the reverse strand, counting down.
ACGGTCAACCAGATATTAAAGCTCATAGGAAGAATCACCGCTAAAAAGGAAGTTACGAAAGAGGCAGAAATCTGTCGACTTATACAAGCATTCCTCATTCCAAGATGCACCTACTCTCTACCATACATCAAACTATATATGGTGGACATCGACAGATTAAACAGGTTACTCAGACATGCATATAAAGCTTGTCTAGAGCTTCGTAGAAACACCCCCACGGATAGATTTTTATCCTCGGGTATACACAACATTCTACAACTCATTACTGCGCACAAGGCGATGCAAATACAAACACTGGCCAACACTACAGCGGGAAGAGAGATTCTAAATCGAATAGACGTACAGGTTGAACCCATGTCTAACCAACCGGGCCCTCAACTACGAGGAGTGCTCGGTAAACTTGTCATCGAACGGCTAACGAAAAATTATGCTACCGTGTTTCCGCAGTGGCAGAAGGCGAGCCAGAGCATGGGCACTGCATAGAAAGTATCCCAGCTTCAATCATCCTGGAGCTGTATCACAGATGCAGCCGATTTTAATTTCAACCAAGAGGCCTTCCCTATCTGGGCATCTAAATTCATAGCAGAAAGAAGCGAGCGCAACTCAGCGGCCTCGAACGCTGTCAAGTGCTCGGATCAAGCAGAAGAACCGGCCATAGCCATGACCATAGCCAATACGGACGCTGACAACATTATCAGTGGTTCAAGAGCTGGCATACGCAGCATCTCGCACAGTAAGAATAGCCCTAACTGCAAGGAGGAGGAGGAACAACTTTATTTACGTCTTGGCCTAATGGCATCATGACCTAATGGCGCCGTGACGGGGGCCTAGGCGGCAACTCAGCGGAGGATCTGAGGCCTTTGTCGCTGAAGAGCCGCCGAGACCTGCTGGACGGCCCAGGTTTGCATGTCACGGTCAGAGCATTCCGCCGCAGCCGCGAGTCGCGGCGGAATCGTTATGCTTTTAGAAGCCTCGTCGGGGAATTTTGTGCAGTCCCATAGGATGTGCGTCAGAGTTGCCCTCTCCCGCTGGCACACGCGACACACATCACTTTCATATAAGTTTGGGTATAGATGAGTCATTAACACCGGGGTTGGTAAAGAACCAGTTTGTAGTTGTCTAAACAGCACCGCCTCCGCTCGGCTCAGTCCCGGGTGTGGGGGTGGGAAAGTCCTTCGAGCGAGGCGGTAAAACTGCGTAAGTTCATTGAATGTTGTCATGTGGTCTTTGACACTACACCACGTTGGACGGTCGGTTGCAGCGGCGCGGTTGGTTAGCGCTCGCGCCACTGCATGTGCCGTCTCGTTGTGGTTAGCGTGCTTCTCCGACGCATCGGTGCCCGCATGCGCCGGGAACCACCTGAGTCTGACATACCTTTCTTGCCGTTGTAAGTCAGTCGAGCACAGAACGCGCACAGCCTCACCGCACACTTTCCCTTGGCATAATTCCGCACTGCACTTCGGGAATCACACAGCACCGTTTGGCATCCGGGGTCGGCAATGGCCAAGGCAATGGCTTCCTCCTCCGCCTGACATGCCTCTGGGACCCGTAAGCCTGCCGCTGCCCTCGTGGCGCCTGATGACGCATCGATGACAGTAGCTACGAACGCCGTGTGGTCTCCCTGGTATTCAGCCGCATCCACGAACCTGGCGTGCGCATCCTTGGCATGAAAGTCGATGAGGAATTTGGCCCTCGCCGCTCTTCGCTCCTTATTAAACTCAGGGTTCATGTTTCTCGGGATGAGGTCTACCCGAATCCGGCATCGGGTCCCGTCAGGAACAGGAACGTCACTAGTGTCCTTTTTCAACCTGGGCGTGAAGCCCAAGTAATGAAGTATACGCCTACCGGCCTCGGTCATAGAGAGCCGCTCCAGCTGGGCAGTCTGTTGCGCTTCCGCAAGTTCCTCAAGGGTATTGTGGACCCCGAGTTTCAGAAGCTTGTTGGTGTCCGTACACTCGAAAATGCCGAGCGCCGCCTTGTAAGCAAGGCGTATGAGGCCGTTGATCTTATTCTTTTCCCACTGCATCCAGTTGTGAAAGGCTGCAACGTAGGTGACGTGGCTAACTACGAAGGAGTGCACAAGCCGAATCAAACTTTCTTCTTTCATACCGGCCTTGCGGTTGGCGACTCGTCGGATGAGGCGTATTGCGTTGGTAATCTTGGCTGTAAGACGGGAAATGGTCTCGCCGTTGCCCCGTCGCTTGTCTATAATCATGCCAAGCACCCGGATTTTGATCACTTGACCGTTCCTCGTGACGATCTTGATGGCCTCGTAATCCCTCGGTTCGCTTTTGTTACGTCTGACGTACTTTGGTGGTAACACCAGGAGTTCTGACTTGGCCGGTGAGCAGATCAATCCGGATCCGTTTAGCTGGTCTTCGATCGCGTCGACGGCTTCTTGCAAGGTGGTCTCAATGTGACCATCGCTGCCTCCCGGAACCCACAGCGTGATGTCATCGGCATAGATAGTGTGCCCGACCCCCTCAACTCGAGAGAGTCGCTTGGCCACCCCGATCATGACGAGGGTGAATAACAACGGGGAGATGACCGAGCCCTGGGGGGTCCCGACACTGCCGAGCCTTTTCGGTTGGAGCCGTAGATCTCCGGCGTAGAGCTCGGTAGTCCGCCCCGTCAGAAAGTTCCTGATGTAATTGTACGTTCTTGTGCCCATGTTGAGTGTGGACACCTGGGCTAGGATCGCAGAGTGTTTCACTTTGTCGAAGGCGCTCTGCAGGTCCAGCCCTAGGATAGCCTTGTTATCTTTCGTTCGGGTATTAGCGTCAATGATATCGTTTTTCAAGAGAATCATCGCATCTTGGGTGCTGAGGGAACGGCGAAACCCGATGATCGTGGTGGGATAAAGTCCCGACTCCTCCAGGTAATCCTGCCACCTACACATGAGGACGTGCTCCAACACCTTGCCCACGCAGGACGTGAGCGAGATGGGCTGGAGGTTGTCCGTGTTCGGTGGCCTGTCTGGTTTGGGAATAAGGATTGTTTTGGCAGTCTTCCACTGCTGGGGCAGTGATCCCGCCCTCCAGCACTTATTGTAATAACCGGTGAGGTTCTCGATCGCCACATCGCTGAGGTTATTGAGTGCTCTGTTCGAGACGTTATCTGGGCCGACCGCTGACCTGCTGTTTAGTTGGTGCAGGGCCGCTCGTACCTCCTCGACGCTGATGTCGCGGTCCAGCTTCTCGTTAGCTTGACCGCTGTACTCGGGATGGCTATCCGTGTGTGTAATTGGGAGGTACTTGCTGTCTATACGTCTGATTACTTCGGGTTCCCCGTATTCTTTGACTGATCTGTAAATGATCTTTATGAGGCGGTCGCGTTGGTGGGATTTTGTTTTAGTCTCGTCGAGAAGATGCCGCAATAAGTTCCAGGTCCTACCGCAATGCATTTGGCCGTCTGCGGCGCTACAGATTTCGTTCCACTGTTGCGTGCAGAGCACCCGACAATGGGCTTCGATGGCGCGATTCAGCTCCGCCACCTTCTTCCTGAGGCGCCAGTGGAGTCGTTGCTTCTTCCATCTATTTAGGATAGAGCGCTTTGCCGCGATTAAATGCGCCAGGCGGCTGTCAACCTTGTCAACCTTTTCATCCGTTTCTATGACCTTGGTCGCCTCCTTGATCTTCCCCGCGATATGGGCTGACAATTATGCTATGTTCTCGATTTCCTCCACCTCCGTTGGTAATAGGCTACGGTAGGCATCCCAATCCGTAAAATTATGTTTTCTGGTGTCCTGCGAGGCCTTGATCTCCTCTGGTATGATGACCTCTACGATGTAGTGGTCGCTACCGAGCTCACACCCCGTGTTGTGCCAGGAGATACTGCCCTTCTCGTCGTTTTTCACAAACGTGAGGTCCGGCGTCGTGTCTCTGGACACAGAGTTTCCAATCCTCGTAGGATCAGTTGGGTCTGTGATGAGGGTGAAGCCCAGGTCTATTGTGTCTTGGAACAGGTCGCGCCCCTTGGCCAATTGCTTGTTATATCCCCATGCCGGGTGCGCCGCGTTGAAGTCCCCGCAGGCGACGAGCCTGTGATTCCCCGCCACTGTGCTTGCTATGTGAAGGAGCGTCTTGAATTTCTGTTTCTTGTGTAAAGGGCTGCTGTAGACGTTGAGCAGAAAAGTGCTGTTCTTTTGTTTCTTGCCCATAACGACATCGATGAGAGCGTATTCAATTTTACTGTCTTGCAACTCATGCTCAATGAAGGTGAGTCCCTTGCGAACCAATGTGCATATCCCTCTACCACCGGCGACCTTCGGAGACTTGGCGTATACCCGATAACCAGGTAGCGATACCGCATCAGTGCGAGTCTCTTGTATCAGGATGATGTCGGGCTTGCGTGCTACTTGTGTTATGTGTTGCTGCAAGACTGCCTTCTTACTAGCGAAACCGTTACAGTTCCAGTGCCAGGTCACGAGACCCTTCACTGTTGTTGTAGTTGGTGCTGCTGCTGAAGCGGCCATGATTGTTGCGGATTGTACTGCTGCGTTATTTGCTGTATTGCGTTCGTTAACTGCTGACACGTCAGCTCAATGGCGGCGAACTTGTCGTTAATCATCTTGGTGAAGGTTGTTTTAATATAATCGTCGAGCCCGTCGAGATGTTCCTCGATGTGGTCAACCTTATCTTTCAGGTTGTCGACTCGGTCATTAAGCTTCCGCTCCTTCGGGTTCTGGATTGCCCGTCTCTTGGGTGCCGGTTCCTTCTCGGCGGATGTTGGTGGTACAGCACTGTGATTACCCGGTGTGATGTCACATAATACTGACTGGGGTGTTTCGTTGCTGGTGAAATGAGTAGTCAGAAGGCTCTTGATTGTCGCGATCTCGTTTGCCATTTTGCTAATAGTGGCCTCGTGCCTACTCACTTTCATCATGAGCTCGTTGTTTTCGCGCCGGAGGGCCTCGTTGGCTTCCTTCAACGTCCTCATCACCTCGTCTTCGCTCGACTTGCTGTTGTTGCCGTCGGCGTTCTTGATGGTGCTAACGGTCTTACAGGTTGCGGTGCTATTAGAGGTGGTGGTGGTGATGGTACCCCCCTGTGCTTTCTTGGCATCGTGCCTTGCTGCATCGGCCCAGCTCACGCGGTCACGTGACTGTGATCGCTTACGGCTAACGCTACGCTGTCTATTCTTGCTGACCCTGCTCTTTGAGACGGACGCGTGGCCACCAGCAGGGCCGGCAGGTGTTGCAGGTCTTGACATCAGCGATGGAAATTCCTCAGCTCTGAGAGAAGCTAGTTGTTGCTGCTGCGCTTGTAGTTCGGCCATCTTGCGCTCCCATTGCCTCTTTTTAACTACGTATAGGGTCTTGAACCTATTCTTACAAACCTTGGCACCGGTCAGATGTTGCCCTCCGCACAATTTTTGCAAGTGGGGTGCATCTATGATCTTTTTTGGGGTCAGCGGCCCCGCAAGCGAAGCAAGCTTTCACGTGGGGGCTTGGACAAACATCGCAGCGGTGACCAACCGTTCCGCACTGCTTACATACTTCGAATTGTTTTCGATATAGGCTGCACCTGGTAAGAACGGCACCATAGCACACGTAATTCGGGACCTTCAGGCCCCTGAAAGCCACGATGACTGTGGTCGAGCTGCCAATCCTCTTCACGCCAAGTGCCAAGGAATTTCTCGAGGTGACAATGTTCCGGTCGATTGTGGCCGGGGAGTCCTCTATTGGGATACCTCTAATAACGCCTTTAACGGTGCCGTATGGTGCGGTTTGATATGCGCCAACCACGTGTTCTGTGCCACCAATGCAGATCGATTTTATCCCAGCGTAACGTGAAGCACGTGTATCATCGGGGGTACTCACCACCATAATGTTTTGTTGTAAGTTGGGGCAGAAAGTATCCGCTGCCCCGTAGTCCCTTGAAACGTTCGCCGCCGTCATGATGGCCGATGCCACGGTGGCAATCTGAGTCCTCGCGATGTTAAGGCCTCCCCGAGGCCGCACTATCACCTTGGTCTCCTCTCGTGGTAGGGCGTCCGGCATCCTTGCTGCCCTCGTCATCGAAGCTTTCACGTTCCTGGCAAAGTTCTTCGTCGTAGGTGTTGACTGGCGAGCGGCAAACCCTTCGCCGGCGAAGGTCTTTATACGCCGGCCAACGCGCGACCAGTCTGCACCGTTGTTGAATTCCTCTGAAGAAATTTCTTCCCCTTGTACCTCAACAATGGACGTCGCCATCTCGGTTTGTACAGCCGCCGCCTGAGACGATAGCCTTCCCACGCCAAGGTTAGTCCTCGCTATGGGCAGTTCCAAGCTCTTCGTTTAGGCTTAGTGGAACGGCGCCGACCTCCATAGAATATCCCAGAAAATTGGCGAAACTTCGTACCTTGTGGTAGCCGCCGGTACTGGTTGATAACCCGCACCTTCACGGATACAATGGTAATAGTTATACCGCAGTAACAAAGAATTAACACTGCAAAATTGATCATAAAAGCCGGAGCCAATGTCTCCGTTTCGCTGGCATGTCTTCTTCATCTTCCTTCCCAACTGCAAGGAACATTCTTAGAATATTATACTATAACAAGAGATCGAACTGCTATGGACTCCTGCACATTTAGGGAATTCAGGGAACGAAGCAGTTCACCAACAAATTCGAAGTTTTGTGGGCCGAGCGGTAAGCTCGAATCCCCGGGGGACCCTATATGGAAGCAGTGATTTCGTACCACGACAGTACCCAATTCTACAAACTCTCTAGGAGAATCTATCCTCCCCCACAAAAGTCACACTACAAACTCCAAGAGGTGGCTTGGAGAAGACTTCAAACTCATTCTTTCCCGAAGCCGTACTCTCACATCTACCCCGATCTTATAGACCCTCCACTGCGGTAGCACTACCACCCTCGATAATATGCTTTGGGACTGCCCGGAGGATCATCCCCGGAAGCTCTCATAGAAGCTCTCTCACCATAAGCCTGGGAAAAAGTGCTGCGCAACTACATCAAACATATCTTAACAGACCGCTTGGTCTATATACGCAGACAAGGGACCGAATACGACCCCTTTGAGATGGGAACGCGGAGCACTCCACAAGGGCCTGTGTTGTTCCCGCTTCTCTTTAATATTGCGATGATGCACCTCCCGGCCCAGCTGGCGGGTGTTGGCGGTGTTCATAATTCACTGTATGCCATTGACATCACCATCTGGGCTACTACAGGAAGCATACGATTGATGGAGGAATGCCTGCAAGCTTCGGCGAGCATAGTGGACCGCCATGCTACGTAATGCGGACTTCAGTGGTCACCGTCAAAGGCTGAATTTGTGCATATTCTACAATTTCCGAAATGCGAAATCTCCGTTCAGCTTCCTCTCGCCAGCGGCCTCATCCGTGATGCGCAGGAGCTCGGAATACTCGGTCTCCATTAATCAGCTTAGCAAGGCAGACACAACCCTTGCGAAACTCCGCAAAGTCGGCGACCAGGTGGGCCGAATGGTTCGCAGCATATTCAACAAGCGAGGATGGTTGCGAAGTAAGAATGCGGTGCGCCTCGCCCATGCCTTCCTAACTAGTCGAACACTTTACAGGACTTCTTATCTCCACTTACGGAAACATGACGAATATTGCTTGGAGGTTGTTCCGCAGCAAAATGTTTGAAGCGAGCCCATGACCTTTCGATCTTCAGTTCCGAAGCTAGACTACTCGCGTTGGGGTCGAGGTGAGCACCTATAGGGAACTTCGCGAGGCGCATGTCGTTAACCAATAGACGCGTCTCGCCCAGACAGTGTCCGGGCGCCGCCTCTTGGACCGGTTACTTATTAAACATGACAACCATACGATGGAACGGGTTCAAGTGCCCGAACTGTTGAGACGCACCTTCTACGTTCGACCCCTTCCGAATGAAATGAGCAAGGAGGACCATAATGGACGGCGCCAGGCGCGGGCGGATGCCCTGCACCGCCACTATGGCTCAAGGAAACACGTCTTTTGCATCGAAATTGTAGGCCCCTACCATTCCAGGGGAATGATATACGACTGCAGTCATACACGACGGAAAACAGGTGGACGAACTCTCGTTCAGAGCGCCCAGCTCAACCCATGCGGAGGAGGTAGCGATCGACCTCGCAACCTCCTACCTCGACTCTAAATTCATCCTCACAGACTCTCGCGGCGCTTGTCGTAACGTTGAGTTCGGTTGGGTCACTCAACTTGCGCACCAAATCCTTGCTACAGTACTCGCGACTGCGATCCAACTAATCGCTCAATCACATGGGTCCCTTACCACCGAGGCATGCCAGGTAACGAACCCGCCCGTGAGGCAGCCCGCACACTCACTTACCGGGCACGAGGCGCTCCTTGGGAGGCCCTGAACCCAGATCACAGCCCTCTTCTTTCTTTTAAAGATATTTCTGAGCACTATTAATTGTGCTCAACACCGGCGCTACCCGGTTCCTATGAAGGGACTGGGTGAAACTAACGAACTCTCCTTAGGGTATTGACAAACACGCTGCTGTGCACGGCGCTTCTCAGTCACGTTGACTCTTCTTTTGACAGCTGCTGCTCATTCTGTGGGGAGATGGCCGACAATTTTCACATAGTTTGGGCATGCAGGCAAAAAAATTCTCTCTCCCCATCACCCCTTCTCCTACCGGAGAGGACAGGAAGATGGCTCCGCTAAGCTTCCAGGAACTATCGGCCCAACAGGCACTGGTTCGGTGGACTTGCGCAGCGGTCAAGACCAATGGGGCCCCGGAATGAGGGATTCCTTCTTTTATTGTTAGAGGTGAGACCCACAAGGGGTCTCTCCCCAAGCACCTTTGTGTATATATAGATAAATACTTTTCACCACGCCCCGCCGCGGTGGCTCAGTGGTTAGGGCGCTCGACTACTGGTTCGGAGTTCGCGGGTTCGAACATGACCGCGGCGGCTGCGTTTTTATGGAGGAAAAACGCTAAGGCGCCCGTGCGCCCCAGGTGGTCGAAATTATTCCGGAGCCCTCCACTACGGCACCTCTCTCTTCCTTTCTTCTTTCACTCCCTCCTTTACCCTTCCCTTACGGCGCGGTTCAGGTTTCCAACGATATATGAGACAGATACTGTGCCATTTCTTTTCCCCCCAAAAAAACAATTATTATTATTATTATTCACCACCACTACCACCCTGCCGTCGCCGAAGAGGTCGCCGCCAGTTTTCAGCTCACGGTCACATCGCCCTGGTGGTAAGAATCCAGCAACCCTTATTTTACTGGCAATAAAGTTTTCTCTCTTTTATTTGGAAAGCAATACTGCTCGAGGTTTCCGCTCTTGGCCGTCGTCCCGGAGAATTCACCATTGACCTTTAGCATGACCTATGTGTGACGTCATACCAGCTCTGGAAAAGCGGGGCCCCAACTCTGCACGTCGCGATCGTCCCAGCGAATCCTCCATGCTGCAGCTGCGCGCCGCTGCCGCGAGGGGTGCTCGCTGTACGTGACGTCATGCCAGCTGCGGAAAAGCGGCCCCTCAACTCGGCTCGACGCGATCGTCCAAGCGAATCCTCCACGGTATGTCGGATGATGTGTATAAGGTGAAGCTGCAACGATGCGCTGCAGCTAAGAAGCGGCGGCGTGCGGAAGAAACGGATGAAGAGCGGGAACAACGTTTAGCTAAACGCGTGCATATTGTAGTCGTTATAGAGAGCGCGAAAGATACGCAACAACGACAGAAAGAAGCGATCAAGAGACAACGCGCTCAAGAGACGCCAGAAGAACGCGCCGCAAGACTCGAGAAGCGTCGTAACGCAGATGCGGCTAGAAGAAGTGACACCACCCTTAGTGACTCTTCAACTGCGGAAGAGACCACTGAATTCTCGAGAGCGTCGGAATGAGACGCTGCGTAGATGACGTGCTGAGGAAACGAAGCTTTCGCAATTCGACTTGGGTTAACCAGAGCTATACCACAGACAATTTTTTTCTTCCTCTATTTTTAATTTTTTTCTTCTGTTCTTTTTGGTTGTTATTTCTGATTGCTTCTATTTCTGGCTTTCTGTATATTTTGTTTTATATTTGCATTTTTGTCATTACTCTATAAGTTTTTCTCCCTCCCTTTTTCATTTTTATTTTTCTATAGCAGTCTTTACTATCAACACCACTAACGTCACAACTATTATGATCATCATCATCATCATTATTGCGAACACTAACTACACTATCATCATAATAAATATCGCCAGCTGCGGGGTCTCCCCATGGAGGCCACAGACACCACGAACGAGCGAAGGTTTGTGTTCGGCGGTGATAATGAGCAACGCAGGGCAGGCCGCTCACGCTCACGATCACGGAGACCAACGCCATCCAGAACAAGGTCGTCCAGCACCATTCGGCGATTGCAGGCCGAGATCGCTGATCCGCGGGACACGGTGAGGTGCCTGACGGCGGCGCTCATCACTACCTCGGAGAACCTTGAGTCCGTCATTGGACCTTGGACGCGTCGCCGGCGGACCCACGCGTTCTAGCCTTGAGGAACGCCATGGCGCTCGCTCACCAGACGCAGAACTCCATGGCGGCTCCCTCCCCGCCATTTCTGGCCACCCCTGCGCTTCCTGCCGCCATTGCTACACCTGGAGAACCGGCTGTGATGCACTCTCCCCCTGATGCTGCTGCTGCGGGCTCACCGCGGACACCTGCAGCCGAGGAGAGCATGTGCACCCCGATGGACGAGTCTGTTCTCAGGAAACGGCGACGCTCAACGGGGTCCGAGGAGAGGGACTCGAAAACCAAAAGGGACATTGCGGTGGCCAAGCGGGAAGCTCGAAGCATCCCCACCGTCACTGTTCTCTCTCCATCCACACTCGAAGGAGCAGGGCCTTCCCAGCACGAGCCCCATGGAGCCCACCTTCAGCCGGCTGCTGATGCTGCTGCTGTTGCTGGTGGGGCGACGGCGTCCGGAAAAAAACCGGGTGCGACCTCACCAAATCCCGCCGCACGAGACCAGGCTGCGGCTGAGGCTTCGTCTGCTGGCAGCGAGCGCGCCCAACTCCGCGGTGCGCCGCAGCAATGCGCCGCAGACAGCGGCGACGCTGATGCTGGGGCCAGCGTGGTCCTGTGGCGCACCATCACTACCAAGGCGCAGCGGTGTCGGAGAGCTGGCCTGGAGCGAGCCGCGGCTGCCGTGGAGGTCCCGTCCAGCCTGGTGGGGACGGTGCTGTTTCGGCCGGCGAACCGGGGCACCGCCTTCACCAGGAAACAGGGCTGGGAGTTGGCCGAGGAGATCAGATGCCGCCCGGGCGTCCTCGCCGTCCGGGTAAACATGCGGCGGAATGTGGTGGCAGTGGACGTGGGGAGCAGCGATGCTCTCCAGGCAGTGCTAGCCACAGCCGTAATCTACGGCGTGCCGGTCTCCGCCAAGGAGCCTCCGCCTTCGAATCAAAGCTCCGGCCTGGTCTTCGGTGTGGACGGGCGCAGGACGGCCGAGGAGCTGCTAGCGGCGGCGGAGTCAACGGTACCGATGGTGTCGGCGTCTTTGTCGGGCAGCAGACTCGCTCTCCGTTATGCGGCGCCGACACCCCCGGCGTTCATCACCATATTCAAGCACAGGCTCGCGGTCCGCCCCTGCCGTCCCCGGCCTCTCCAGTGTGCCAAGTGCGCCAGCCTGGGGCATGCCACTGAGGTGTGTCGTGCTCCTGCCCGATGCACGCGCTGCGGCGGGCCGCACGAGCCTGGTACCTGCGCGAGCAAGCCCTGCTGCATTAACTGCGGGGGGCGGCACGCAGCCATTGACCCAGCGTGCCCGCACTGGCAGCGAGAGCGTCACGTGGCCACTTTAATGACCACATCCATGGCACCGATGTCCAGGTGGGCTGTCCGAGCCGTCGTCCAGGCTGAGACAGCGGCCCCAGCCCAGCAACATCAGCAGACGCCGCGCGTGCTTTCTTATGCGCAGGCCGTCAGGGGAACACCCCAGCAGCAGCAGTCACCGAAGCAACGGCAGCGCCGGCAGCGCCAGTGGCGATCCGGTTGCCCGGCGTCCCGTACAGCGCGGCCCGAGCCTGCAGCCGCTTCTCATGGCCAGCCCCCTGACGCACGGGACGCGGAGATCGCGCGCCTAAAGCTGGCGTTGCGCGCCCTCAGCGCACTTTTCCCGGAGGGCACCGATGGACACCGGTCTTGCTTAGAAGCAGCGGGTGCTCCCGCACAGATAAGCCAGCTTGATGGCTAGCCGCCGGACTCCCTCCCGCATACCATCCATCCTGCAGTGGAACGTGCGCTCACGTGCGGCGTGGTACGCCGAAATGCGAGTTCGCATCGCACAGGATTCGCCGGAAGTTATCGCGCTGCAGGAGACGTACGTACGTTCACATGACGGAGAGCCCAAGATGCGGCTACCTGGCCACATTGGCTACCACTCAGCAACCACGTGCGAGGAACCCACCTGTGCCGCAGTGCCCTGTTGTGTCACATCTCGTCGCCCCGGGAAATCAAGGTGCGCGATATACGTGCGGCAGGACGTCCAGCACACCCTCGTCGGCTCGGCGGCGGCGACATCTGACGCCCAGGAGTGCGTGGTGGTGACAGTGCACGTCGGTGGTGTTGACACATTGGTGGCCAGTGTTTATGTGTGTCCAGCTGTCGCGTGGAACGCTCTGTGTTTTCGTGCTGCGTCTTCGTGCTGTGCCCCGCGCCAAATCATCATCTGTGGTGATTTTAACGCCCACCATAGTGCGTGGGGCAGTGCGTGCCACTCCGCGCGTAGGAGACGACCTGCACGACGCAGCAACGCAGCTGGGACTCACCCCCTTGAACACCGGCGAGCCCACCTTTCGACGACGCGGAACAACCGGCTCCTGCATCGACGTTGCCTTCGCATCCAGAGGTATCGAGGCGACATGGCGCCGATCACCATCTCTCTGGGGCTCGGATCATTCATTACTCCATCCTAATCGAACCCACTACGTCGGAGGCGCGCCCCAAACGTGCCTACTCCGTTACCAACTGGAGTGCGTTCAGGCGGGCGGTCGACGAGGCGGCGGCCACTGGCGCAGATTTCTTTTCAAGTCTAGTCCGAAGCGCTCTCACAGCCACCCAACGAGCAGAGATAAGGGCAGTGCAGCCCACACCTGATATGAAGCTGCTCAATCTGCGCGAGAAGAGAGATCGCGCAGAGCGCCGGGCGCGATGGACTGACAGAGCCGCCGACTGGACTGTCCACAACCGCTTGGACGCAGCAGCGCGCCGCCACGCCAACAAGCTATACCGCCGTCAGTGGGATTCACTATGCCAAAGGATGGAGGAAGATGTCAGCTCGCGGTGGCTGTTTGACACCCTGCGGCGCATCACCGAATCACATGCAAACCGTCAACCGCTGGCCGCCCTCGCAATCTCCAGCGGGCTCAGCTTTGTAGAATTGGCGGAGCGGTTTGGCTATCGATTCGCGCCGCCCTGCCCCGCAAACGCCGCTAACATAGCTGCTCCTGAGAGCCCCAGAAGCGACGCCAGTGCCTCGCCCGTCGCCTCGGAAGGTCCATGTGATGCGCCGTTTGCCGCGGCGGAACTGAACAATGCGCTCAAGCGCTGCCGCCGCCGCTCGGCGCCCGGATCGGACGGGGTGACATACCAAATGCTGCGAAACCTGGATGCGCAGCAACGAAAGATCCTCCTGCAGCAGATCAACCTGGTGTGGAAACGCGGGGAGCTACCGGAGGATTGGCGAAACGCGGTCGTTTGTCCCATCCGAAAGGCAGGGCACCCACCTACGGAGCTGCGCGGATACCGGCCAGTAGCATTAACATCGGCGGCAGGTAAGCTCATGGAGCATATGACATTGCAGCGTCTGAACGAGCGGGCTGCGGAGGCTAGTTTGTTTGACGAGCAGCAGACGGGTTTCCGTGGGATGCGGTGCACGGCTGATTCTATATCGGACGTTGTTACAGCGCTGGAGCATGGCAGGGCGGCAGGCCAGGTTCCGCTGCTGCTACTACTGGACGTCTCGGGCGCTTTTGACAACGTTCACCGCGCACCAATTCTCGCGGTGCTTGAGGGGGCTGGTATGAGCGGGCGCCTTTTGCGGTACGTTCATGGCTTCCGGAGCGGGCGCACCATGCGCGTACGATTAGGGGGTAAGCTCTCCAAGCCTCGCCCGGTGGACAGGGGCGTGCCGCAGGGCTCTGTCCTATCACCACTTCTGTTTAATGTGGCCATGTCGGTGGTGCCGGCCTTCCTCCTCACGAGCGGCCGACACCATGTGTACACGTCCATATATGCAGACGACATAGCTCTGTGGTGCCGGGGACCACCGGGCGAGGCGTTCCGCGTGCGGGGGTGCCTCCAGGGAACCCTGACCGCAATCGATGCCAGCTTGCGCGGCCTTGGTCAGTCGCTGAGCGCGGCCAAATCGGTGGCCATGGCCTGCGTTTCGCGCTTGCGCGCGCACCTTGCGCCACTGTCACTGGCCGGGACTACGATTCCTTGGCGTACATTGGTGCGGTACCTTGGCCTGGACATCGACTGGCGCCTTTCCTTCCGCCCCGCTGCGACAAAGGCCTGTCTGCAGATGAAGAGGATCACCGCCGCCGTGCACAAGCTTACCGCTCGTGGCCAGGGCATCTCCCAGCAAGCCGCGCTGCGTCTATACAATGCCGTAGCGTTGGGGGCGGTGCTATATGCGCTGCCACTCGTCACGGTGCGCTAGCCGTGCTGGAAGAAACTCGAGCTTCAGCACCGCAAGTCCCTGCGCGTGTGCCTAGGCCTGCCCAAAAACTCGCAGTGCGCCGCAACGTTGGCCGAGGCAGGAGCGTGGCCACTTGAGCTCCAAGCAGCGCGCAGGGCATTGAATCACATCGACCGGCTCCACCGCGCACCGGACGGCGGCTCGCTGCTGCAGCGTATGCGCTCGCACCTGCGCTCACGAATGGGCGCGGCGCTGCTCGAGTATGAGCAATTGACACAGGGCCCACCCCCTACGGCTCCTGCGCGCCCTGGCCTGCTGCCTCGGAGGTACAGCGAGAGATGGTCGGCATTGCGGGAAAGCGGAGCACACCCCTCTGTGCTGTGCAGCAGCTGGCCAGAGCCGTCATACACGAGGAGCTCCAGGACCATCTCCTCGTGTACACCGACGGCTCAGTGGCCCGTGAAAGCTGCTCCCTTGCTGGGGCGGCCACCATCCCCGCCCTGCGACTGCACAGCCAGCAACACGCAGCCTTCCTGGGCTCCTCCACTACGGCGGAGTTGATGGGGATCCGGCTCGGGCTGGACCTGCTCCTCACCCTCGGCCCTCCGCCTCCCAGGAGTGCTCTGCTGTGCGACTCCCGCGCTGCCCTCAGCCGCCTGCAATCTAACGGCCGCGGTACCCCACTAGTGCGGGAAATTCGCTCGCGCATCGAGCGCCTCGCGCAGAGAGGTCGTGCCGTGCGTCCACAGTGGGTGCTCGGTCACTGCGGCATCGCCGGCAACGAAGGAGCTGACGACCTCGCGACCGCTGCACACCAATTACCTGCCAGCGATCTGCCCCTTGCGCTGGAGGACGTGCGTGCGGCATCCACGACCATCTCCGAAAGCAGCACCCCGACCCACGCATCGCGGGAGGTGAGCGCAACGACAGTGTCACTGGCTGTCGCGCACTTACACAGTCACAACGTCAATGATCCTCCGCGCGCGCATTGGCTGCGTGTGGCCCGGGGAACGACGGGTGCGTCACGGAATCGCGACGAGTGATGTGTGTGACGGATGCGGTGCAGTGGAAACACTAGAACACCTTTTCCTTCACTGTGCCACGTTCGCCGGTGCTCGTCGCGATATGCTCGCGGCCTATAGGGCGCAGGGCATACTACCAGACTCCATCAAGACGCTATTGTGGCCGCAGGGCAGTGCGCGCACTCGTGAGCGAACTTTGGTGAGTCTCTGTGCATTCCTCGAAGACACAGGCTGGACGTCTCGTCTGTTGTCCGTCAGGTATTTACACGCAGTGACCGAACGCTCCTCAAGTTTTACCTTGAACGAATAATAACTTGACACCCCACTTCAGTTGTAACCAACACAGTGCTGTGCACGTGCGTGACTTAATTCCTCTAAAATGAACTAATCACGCGCACGACCTGGACATATTTCTTATTGGGTAAATAGTTTGTACATATTACTTCTCCCCCTATCCTCTCTACCTGTCCCCTCACCTCTCTCATTTCATTTCTCCATTCTGCCTGCTATCCTTTATTTCCGCTGCCTCAGCTTAGGTGCTTCTGTATCGATGGCAGATGCCGGGGCTAGCAAAAATCTTTTCCTTCCGTTTTACTTTCATTTTTAATAAAACCACTACCACCACCAGCTGTCACTTTAACTATCATTATCACTACTACTATCCCCATCTGTCTCTAGCACTAGCAATCACAATCGGCAGCTGTCATTATCACTGCCACTCTGTCTCGTACTAACAGTCGCTATGACTAGCTGTCATAAATTTTACAATTCATTACATCTTCACTAAATCCGGTAAATTTAATTTCTCACAACACATTTGTGTCCGCAAATACCATGCTGCACGAGAAGTGCCGATAAAGTGTGCTTTATGGAATGGGAATGCAGTGCTGCTAATGGAGCGATCTACAATTGCCGACCAAAGTGTGTAAGACACTGCTTGTAGCGCCTAAATGTGCACTGGTTTTTTTATTAAATATACACTTTATCACAACTTCTTCAGCGCATGCAGCATAAAATGTTTCAACATTTGCATCCCGCACAAACAGCTATTTTAATTTGTAAACATCTGCAGGTCAATATCACAAATCTTTGCATTATAATGCATACTAAACCCACAAAAATCAGAAATTAAGAGCGCCGCAACTGTCGCACTTCTCACTGGATTCAACTACGTTTTAATAATAAAAAAAAATTGATGTGGATTTGCTCAGCTAATCCAAGATATACAAAACGAAAGTGAGATTGAGGTCTGCACTGACCCATGGAGCCGGTTGTGCGCATTTCCTTTCGTAACATTGAACGGCTTTTGCAAATTTAACGCCAATGAAGTCTATGAACGCCGTCAGCTCACTTGTTTTGTTTGGTACTTGAGGAAGGCACAGTAACACTATCACATATGTCGGTTGACACCCGAACCGCGCCGTAAAGGAAGGAGTAACGGAGAAAGAGAAAGAAGAAAGAGAAAACTGAGTTGGATTTTAGAGGAAAGGCGCGGCGCTGCGCAGCGGCGGAACACCTGTGGCTCGGTGCTACTAGTGGCGCATGCGCAGTAGTGACTAGGGAGAGAAAGAGGAACGAAAGGTCAGGCGACGGAGTCGGCGGCGGCCACCTGCGCCGCGCGTGACGTCACTCGTGTTCCGACATAGGCCGGCTCGAGCGAAGCGTGTTGTTGCCTAGCTTAGTGAAGCTTTTCGCTTCAAAAAATCAACATCGGTTTTTGAAGAAGAAATGGCACAGTACCTGTCTAATGCCGGTTTCCATTGGGCGAACAGGAGCGAGAGCAGCGAGCAGCTGGAGTAGTGCACGAGAGCAGAGGGTACGCGGGTCCTCGTCTCGCGAATGGAACATGCACGCTGCCCCGAGAGCAGAGCAGCACGGGAGAGCGCGTGACGTCAAGTGTCATGTGACCAAACTTTTTCCCGCGCTCGCGCTGTCTGCATCCCGTCGCGCGCTCGCGGCAGTCAACAATCCGTGCCAGTTCTGTGTCTGTCGCCGTCTTTAGCTTGCGATGGGTGAAGAAGCGCAGCGGCTCTTCATGGCCATGGTAAATGCTTCACCGCTAACTGCTACACCAGGTAAGCGTCGTCTATCCTAAAAATTGGCTGCGAAACATAACAGCGCTAATACCAGCACTTCCTTTGTGTTCACCACAGCTGCCATCGATGCCTTGGCCTCTCGTGAGAACATTGAAGAGAGACCCGACGGTAAGTGACAATAACTACTATGCATGGGGCCATATCTGACGATTGTTTTCGTCCATTTCTTTCATTGCTCACAGTTTCTCGCGCCGAATGGACTATTTCGGATAACGGGGGCGTCGCGGCGTGACGCAACGACGGACGAGAACGGCGCTGCACTTTCTCGCTATACTGTCAAACCTTCTTATGCAGTTTATTGCCCCTTTTATCTGTCGATGCGCCCAGATTGCTGTGTATGCCTGTTTGACTAAATACGTTATTAACCAAGGTGCGATAGTAATCCGCTTGTTTGCCTTCATCTAATTATGCGGGTGGGCCAACTGACAAATTTTTGTGGTTACGTTGCGGCGCAGAAAGGAGGTGCTTGGCAGAGTTTTCGCAGTTGCAATTGTATGCAAGGGCGTCCGCAGAACTTTTTCCAGGGGGGTGCACCCGATGGCCGGGTATGGGGGAGGCAGTAGGTTAGCACCAAAAAGGAACTATTTGTGGTCTAAACTGCGCACATGAAACAAAAATTAGAAGCACAAATTAGTTCTTGGCTTGGAGAACAAACAGAATTTATTAATTAACAAAGAATTGAAATCAATAAGCGAAATCTGATAACTTAATATCACCTAAGATTGCTAATCAAGAGCTGTGTATTTGTTTTCTACTAGTGCATGAATGATATCCGTAATTCCCGAGGGGGCGGGGGAGGGAGGGGCCACCGCCCCTCTTCCGGACGCCCATGATTGTATGTTCACGTGCAGAGAACACCGCTGGGTCCGATGCCGGCGAGAGGGGACTGCAGCCAGCGCACGGAGTGAAAAGAGGCGGTGGAGGTGAGCTTGTGCCAACTGCACTGCTTAAAACATTTTACGCTTTTAGTAAACTGGCCTTCTCTTTATTTCAGCTCCTGAGTGGACACCAGGAGAAACTAAACTTATGTTAGATTACTATTACAAATACTTTCCTCAGGTTGGCCCTTTCAAAAAGTTTAAGAACAAGAAGATGCTTTTTAAAAAGTTTCCCAGGATTTGGCCACTGTGCTTGGATGCCACAAAACGCCACAGCAATGTGAAAATCGTTACAAAACGGTGATGAGGCAGAAGAAAAAGGCAAGTGATAACAATAAGAAATCAGGTGCTTCACCTTGTCCTGTCCCATTTGACGATGAAATGAGAAAAATTCAGAGCATAGATGACAGTCTTGAACCAGAGGTTCAAAGGGACTCTTTTGGAGTGACCTACAAGGCATCGGCATCATCAAGCGCTGACAGTTCAGCTGATCCGCCCTCACCTCTACTTGAGAGCTCCAGTACTGCGACGAACAGTTCAGAAAGTGGGGACAGCACAAAAGGGTCGGCAGAAGTCAAGAAAAGGGAATTCCGCGCTAGCACCAGTCGTATGCAACAGATGCAATTTTTTTTGACCAAATGCGGGCTATTAGTGCAGAGCGAATGGCTCGCAGGGAAGAACGGGAAAATGAAAAGGAGAAGAGGCGTGCTGAGCGGCGAGCTGAGCGCACTCAAGAACGCCAGGAACGTCGCAAGATGCACGAAGACAAACTTCAGCTCATCCGCGAGGCCCTGAGGCTCAGGCAATAAAGACAGTGCACTTCGAATGAACATGTTTTGATGACTGTTTATTTCATACACCTCCTGTGCACGGCCAAAAACAAGGCTTGTCTAAGTATTGCCTCAACTTTTATTTCACGTTTAGCACTGTGCTTGCTTGCATTATGGCAGATTTTGTGGCTGCCTCCTTTTTAGTCCCATCTTGGCCTTGATTTTTTCTCGTTTGACTTCTGCAAGTGCCCGCAAGAGGCTCTCTTCTCTAGAGGTGCCACTGTGAACTTCAACTGCAGAAGGGGTTTGATCACTTTTATCCTGGGAGCACAGACGCATGTCCTGAAGTAGGCTATCAGGTGAGTCCCCATTGTCAATGCAGATGTTGTGGAGGACACAACACGAGAGTATAAATTTCGACATGTTGTCTACTGTCACGAGGTCCAAACGCTGTAGCTGCCTGAACCTACCCTTCAATTCCCCAAAGGCATTTTCAATGAGCACTCGGGTAGACGAAAGTTTGGTGTTGAAGGCCTTGTCAGAGGCATCAAGGCTTCCATAGTCTCGGATGGGCGTTATCAAAAACTCTCGAGATGGGTACGCAGCGTCCCCAAGAATTTGATATTTTCCGGCGCAGAGCTGAGGCAGTCTCTTTGAAACATTTGAAAGTCGGAAGATCCTGGAGTAGTGGATTTTGCTAGGTGCACCAGTGCTGGCATCAAGAAACCTCTTGCGGTTATCACATATTCCCTGCAGCGTCAAGGATGGATAATGGTGCCTGTTTACGTAGACTGAGCGCACCTTGCCAGCAGGGCACATAACAGGAATATAGCTCCCGTCGATGCAGCCAATAGTGTCTGGAAACCCTGAAATCTAAAAGTTGAGAAAAAATAAATGTAAAAATTTTCACAGAAGACCTAACAAAGTAGTAAGTGAAGTAGTGCTGAAACTCTTCAAACCTATCAGAATATAAGCTTGTACATGAAAGTAAGACCTTAACAACTCTTTGAAGTGATCGAACTGAAAACATTGCTTTCGCAAGCTCTTCAACGTCTTCATGCAGCTTACAGCAGAAATGATGAGACGACACTGCCTGTCACAAGTTTACAGTTTAAACTAAATTCAAGGGTATCCTGTATATACTATATTTATTATAAGTTATATGTGTTTCGTGAAGAAAAGCACACAGCTTTCTTTGAAGGGTAATGTACATGGCAAGTGAAATGCTGTTTTGATTAAGGGCGACTCCTATGATCTTGAAAACCAGCCCATACAACACATGAAGGAAAGAAGGCGACAGGACAAAGGCCTTCTTTCCTTCATGTGTTGTAACAGCTGGTTTTTGAGAAGATCTCACACTAACAAGCCCAACTGTCTACACTAGTGCAACTCCTACGCACAGTACAAACTGAAAGTAGGACATTTTTTTTCATTACCTGCTCAAACTCATCGGCAAGCTTCTCCAAGTCATCTGGGAAGGTCACGACGCGTGGGGCGATGTCGAGAAGAAACGCCATGACGCGGTACATCATCCTGTGATGCGTGCTTTCTCCGAGCTCAAAGCGCCCTGCAACATCCCGTATGCAGGATTTGTTGGCAGCGTACCTGCAAAAAAAATGCTACAATTTTATAAGAACACGAAATCGTGAAACTGGCATCTTATCTAACCATCAAGCATTGCAGCGACGTAAATAAAAAAATCCACATCTGCCCAGTTGTCTGAACAAGCTTCACGTGTTAATCAGGCACATTTGGTACTGCCATATGATATTTTCCCACTGAATGTCACAGCGGAAGCACAGGCAAGAACAGAAATAATAAAAAACTGCGAAAGTCGAATTTGTGATCCCATACATTTAAATTCGCACTTGGGAAGAATGCGATCAGTTGAGCCTGGCGCTTGCGGAAGAGCAGTGACATTTAAAAGCAATTTTCAGGCAGTATAAGCATTTAGCGAGAAATCGATTGCTAAACTCTCCATCACGCGACGTATTACTGCATTCAATTTCAGGCTTCGCACCCAGTTAGATGCGCCGAGACTTTTTTGCTCCTAAATTTCTTCAATCAGTCATCTTAAATAACAGCTCCTTTTTCTTTGCTACTAAAAAATTGCAATATCTTACCACAAAAAGGAGAGCACATGCTCTTGAGGCGACTTTGGGGGCAGGCCTCCGCGATCGGCCCTTGAGGGATAGTGTGGCGATTTCGCGAACTCGGCTGCAAGAGCATTTGCAACCGACCGCGACAATCGGAAGTTCCTGCGAAACTGGTGAGTAAAAAAAGAAACAAACGCAGGTAACTTATTGATCGCCCGTTTTAAATGGGATACAAGGACTCACCTCTTCGTCAGAATACGCGGCAACTGTCTTTTCCAGATACGACTCGACCTTAGGTCGGTTCTCCGGCGGGGTAAACAGCTGCTGGAACATCTCCTCGTACAACGCCAAATCGTCGTCATCGCTGCTGCTGCTGCCGCTGTCCGAAGACGAGCTTGTGTCTGAGTCGACGCTGCAGCTGCTGTCTTCATCAAACAGCATTAACAACTCCTCGTCGAGACGGCGGCGCTTAGCTACTGACATTACGTTTGTTGGCACCGGCCTACTGTCACCGCTTCACGTGACGTCACGTGACTTCCTCCGTTCCTCTGTTACTCCGCCGCTGACGACGGAGCACCCAGAACTGCTCTCGGCTGCTCTCGGCGCCGCAAAAGCACTCCTCCTCAGCCAAAGGAACACAACGCTCCTGCACCTGCTCGACCACTGGTAGGCGCTGGAACTAACGAGAGCACTTTGAGCGCAGTTAAAAGTGCTCCTGTTCGCCCAATGGAAACCACTATTACATATCGGCTGACATCTGAACCGCGCCGTAAGGGTACCCGCCACCCCACCCATCTATGACTACCAGTGAACAGTCAATCTGGCGTCGCCTACAGACCCGAACGCTGCCTACACCAGCCAGTCTTTCAAAATTTATGCCGGTACCCCCTGTATGCATTTTGTGCTGCGGTGGCTCAGTGATTAGGCGCTAGGGTACTGATCCGGAGTTCTCTGATTGAATGGATAGAAACTACTTTTATTAGGCAAAAAAAATCTTAGGGTAAGGTTGCAGTGATGGACACCAGCCCAGATCTCGCGCTTTGTAGACACATCACGCATCTGCAGTGGGAAAGAAACCCAAATACATTAGGTAGTGATCATTATATCATTGCCCTTACTCTTGCCCTTGAAGCTACTGCAGCTTACCTAAACGATATGCCATACAGAATCACAGTCGCAAATTTAAACATAAGAATTATGATCTGCCCACTCAAATTGAAGAACACGGAGCGCAACTATGTCACCAGAATGTTACTGAAATGTGTGAAGCGCTAAGAGGGAATCTTACCTAAACGCGTGCATGGCACCTAATGCGGCACCTACTAGACCACATCCAGAAAAAAACGAACGCACGCAACATAATAGCTAGACTAACGCACCAAAACAGACCTGACACAGATACCTTCTAGCTACACTAAAGGATATACACACTACCGCGGGACAACCACAACTGTTACCCCACTATGCAAGAGAACAAAATGATAAATTAGAAACTGCAATAACATCATAAGTATGGGCAGCGCTTCAAAGGATCAGGAACACTGCGCCGGGCGAAGACCAGGTTACAAATGCAGCCCTCAGAAATATAGACGATAAATCAATCCAGGAACTAACAGACCTGTAGAACAGACACTGGGAAAGGAGCGCACTCCCAGTGGAAAGGACGCACGGGAATGCAATACTAATCCCAAAGCCCAACAAACCAATCACCCCAGCAAATATCCGTTCATATCATCACCTCGAGCTTAGAGAAACTTCTTGAAACTCCTCTAACAACATACATAGATGAAACAGGACAATGCCCCCACACTATGGTTGGTTTCAGACCCCGTGCTTTTCTACACAGGATGCTATGCTACAGCTAGCATTAGAAGTGCTTGATCCACTGATACCAACTCATACTAATGCGATTTTAGCTATAGACTTGAAAAAAGCCTCCGATAATGCACAGCACGCAGCAATACTACTGGCACTCATGAACGTACAAAGAGGTCCTAGGGTGTACCACTACATAATATATTTCCTGCTACACAGTACAGCCACGCTTGACATCCATAATTTTCAAACATCAGCCTCCGCACTTGGAAATGTGGGCACGCCTTACTGGCACTCATGAACGTACAAAGAGGTCCTAGGGTGTACCACTACATAATATATTTCCTGCTACACAGTACAGCCACGCTTGACATCCATAATCTTCAAACATCAGCCTCCGCACTTGGAAATGTGGGCACGCCGCAAGGCTCCCTGCTTTCTCCCTTTCGGTTCGATATCACACTTATCCCCTTAGCTACAGAATTACAGAAAATCCCCCATCTTGGTCAAACTTAATGCGCCGATGACATCCTACTCTGAACAACATACGGATCAGGCGGTCAAATCGAAGACACGCTACAAACGGCATCAGGTAGCATTACTAAACTCGCGTGAAAGTTCAGACTTGCGTGCTGGCCAGACAAATCAGAATTACTCGTCATACCCTCTAAGGGACGGTCATACCAAACCCCGTCGAAATCCAAATTCAGGGCAGACAGGTACCCCAGGTCCTTACCATGCGCATTGTAGGACTGTACCTTGAACAGGATAGAGAGACGGAGACACATTTAAGCGACCGAAAAATGCCCTCGCAGCCATCACGCAGCTCACTAAAAGGGTGACTAAACGCGGACATGGGCAGAGAGAGGCGCACACCCTTCGCGTGCTGCACGCCTATACACTCCGCCGAATTCTTTATGCTATGCCATACCTGAAACTAACAACCAGTTAGGTCCAGAAAATAGACTTGTTAAGTCGGCAGGCAACAAAAGCAGAACTGAAATTACCAAAAACACTAGAAGCGATAAACTGCTCGAATTCGGAGACCATAACACCCTACGTGAACTACGCGAGGCCCACTTACAGGCACTGTGTGTCAGATAACCGCTACAGCTACCGGACGACACATACTCATTCAGCTAGGAATCGCTATCCCTGCAAACAATACATCACTAATAACACTCCCCACCCACATTCACACTGCAATATATGCCAAAACATTACCATTGAACTTGCATATCCCCCCCCCCCCAAGACCAAGGTAGCAGGAAGGCGCGTGCGACAGCGCTGCACAAATGATACGGGGATGAGTTCGTTGATATTTGGGTGGATGCCGCCTGCGATGAGCATGGAGACACTGCGGTTGTCCACAACCCACACATTACAATCTAACTTTCGAGCTTCATTCAGGCACCACCTCTGAGGAAGCCGAGGAGACCGCTATAGCCGTCCACTACGGCATCTCTTTATTCCTTTCTTCTTTCACTCCCTCCTTTATGCGTTCTTTTGCGGCGCGGTTCATGTGTCCGCCGATATGTGAGACAGATACTGCGCCATTTCCATTCCTCAAAAAACTAATTTTCATTTTCATTCCCCACCCCATGCCCACCCTTAGCCACATTCTCCTATCATGCCCAGCGTCCCTTCCCCCCGCCGTGCCAGTGTCTCTCCGGATCTGGGAGGACTGGGAGACCTTACTACTGTCAGCGGACCTGTCCAGGCAGAAGATCGCCGTCAGCCGGGCCGTGTAGTACGTCATGGGCTAACACCACATGAATGTTTAGACAGTCAATGGGGTCATGCGGAGACCCAGGAGGCCTTCGGACCCCAAATTCTTTTGCTAAATGAAATTTTTCCATATATCCATCCATCCACCGACCCATCCATCCATCCATCCATCCATCCATCCATCCATCCATCCATCCATCCATCCATCCATCCATCCATCCATCCATCCATCCATCCATCCATCCATCCATCCATCCATCCATCCATCCATCCATCCATCCATCCGTTCATCCATCCATCCATCATCCATGCGTGCATCCATCCATGCGTGCATCCATCCATCCATGCGTCCATCCATCCATCCATCCATCCATCCATCCATCCATCCATCCATCCATCCATCCATCCATCCATCCATCCATCCATCCATCCATCCATCCATCCATCCATCCATCCATCCATCCATCCATCCATCCATCCATCCATCCATCCATCCATCCATCCATCCATCCATCCATCCATCCATCCATCCATCCATCCATCCATGCGACTACAGGAAGAATGGAAACGAAAGTGCATTGGTCTAGCCACTTAGTCGAAATTATAGTAGTAGCAGTAGTAAGTGGTTTTTGTTAAAATGCTATTAAAAAGGGAGGAAAAGATTTTTGCTAGCCCCGATATCTGCCATCGATACTGAAGCACCTGAGCTGGGGCAGCGGAAATAAATGATAGCACGCAGAATGGCGAAATGCAATGAAAGAGGTGAGGAGACAGGAAGAGAGGATTGGGGGAAAGGTAGTGTACACAAAGTATTTACACAGTAAGAAATCTGTACAGGTTGTGCACCGGATTATTTCAAGATGGAGCAATAAAAACACGCGCTTCGCAATAATAATTGTTTTTTTTTTGTGGAAATGAAATGGCGCAGTATCTCTCACACATATCCTCTGACAGCTGAATCGCGCCGTAAGGGAAGGGATATCGGAGGGAGGGAGTGAATGAAGAAAGGAAAAAAGAGGTGCCATAGTGGAGGGCACCGGAAAGGATAGGATAGGATACAGTTCATTGCTCTAACAGACTCTTTGTCAGGCAGAGGTCTTCATCTTCAAGCAGATGTCTCCCTCCGTCTTGCATAGGTCGGCGCCCTTATTCCAGGGCTCCGCTGAGTTTGGCCACTCGATTGCCATGGACGACCAATTCACTTTGTAGGAATGGGTTTCCGCTGGAGAGCAGAGTCTCCAATCGTTCCCCACTCGGATTTTCTGAGCCTTGGAATGCTTTATGAACGCGACAGCGTTAAAGAGCTCGTGCCGCAAAAAAGTAAGTGTCGGCGGCGTCGGCGTCAGCGTCTTTGGGCGTGTGCGAAAAATTGCGCATCTTGGTTAATTATTATCTTGGTGGACACATTTTAAGCGAAATTTATTGCCCCACAGCATCAGTGATGGGTGAAGGTGTGATGAATGATGTAGTAGAGATTAAATGAATGGAAAAAGGTTAGCTCATATGATGAAGTCCAGTAGAGACCGATGGTACGGTCCCTGCGTCCAGGCAATTGTATAAGCAGGGTTGCTTGGTGAAAGACCTGCTACCAACAGGTGCCGGAACCTTCTAGGCTTGACAGCTGGGCAGTCCCACAGTAAGTGATGAATGTCGGCCTCAATGTCCTCGTGTTTAAATATCGGACACCCTGGCCGAGGAAACAAATGTCGGTACTGAGGCCACTTACGAGTGCCGGCTGGTGCGAGGGCAACCCCGACCCGGATTCTCCTAAGCGCAACCTCCTCTGCACGGGTAAGACCGCGGGGGGAGGGTTACCGCACACGGAGGGATGAGAGCACGTGTGCGGCGCCGGTGGTGGTGGTGGTGGTGGTAGTGGTTTTATTAAAAATAATAGTAAAAAGGAAGGAAAAGATTTTTGCTAGCCCCGGCATCTGCCATCGATACTGAAGCACCTGAGCTGGGGCAGCGGAAATAAAGGGGACAGGAAGAGAGGATAGGGGGAGAAGTAATATGTACAAACTATTTACACAATAAGAAATGTGTCCAGGTTGTGCGCGTGATTAGTTCATTTTAGAGGAATTAAATCACACTCGCGCACAACACTGTGTTGGTTACAACTGGAGTGGGGCGTCCAGTTATTAATCGTTCAAGGTAGAACTCGCGGAGCGTTCGGTCACTGCGTGTAACTACCTGACGGAAAACAGATGGGACGTCAAGCCCGTGTGTTCGAGGTATGCACAGAGGCTCACCAAAGTTCGCTCACGAGTGCGCGCACTGCCCTGCGGCCACAATAGCGTCTTGATGGAGTCTGGTAGTATGCCCTGCGCCCTATAGGCAGCGAGCATATCGCGACGAGCATCGGCAAACGCGGTACAGTGAAGGAGCAGGTGTTCTAGTGTTTCCACTGCACCGCATCTGTCACACACATCACTCGTCGCGATTCCGTGACGCACCCGTCGTTCCCCGGGCCACACGCAGCCAATGCGCGCGCGGAGGATCATTGCACGTTGTGACCGTGTAAGTGCGCGACAGCCGGTGACACTGTCGATGCGCTCACCTCCCGCGATGCGTGGGTCGGGGTGCTGCTTTCGGAGATGGTCGTGGATGGCCGCACGCACGTCCTCCAGCGCAAGGGGCAGATCGCTGGCAGGTAGTTGGTGTGCAGCGGTCGCGAGGTCGTCAGCTTCTTCGTTGCCTGCGATGCCGCAGTTACCGGGCACCCACTGTGCACGCACGGCACAACCTCTCTGCGCGAGGCACTCGATGCGCGAGCGAATTTCTCGCACTAGTGGGGTACCGCGGCCGTTAGATTGCAGGCGGCTGAAGGCGGCGCTGGAGTCACACAGCAGAGCACACCTGGGCAGCAGAGGCCCGAGGGTGAGCAACAGGTCCAGCCCGAGCCGGATCCCCATCAACTCCGCCGTGGTGGAGGAGCCCAGAAAGGCTGGGTGTTGCTGGCTGTGCAGTCGCTGGCCGCCGCAGCAAGGGAGCAGCTGTCGCGGGCCACTGAGCCGTCGGTGTACACGAGGAGATGGTCCTGGAGCTCCTCGTGTATGACCGCTCTGGCCAGCTGCTGCACAGCACAGAGGGGTGTGCTCCGCTTTCCCGCAATGCCGACGATCTCTCGCTGTACCTCCGAGGCAGCAGGCCAGGGCGCGCAGGAACCGTAGGGGGGCGGGCCTTGAGTCAGTTGCTCATACTCGAGCAGCGCTGCGCCCATTCGTGAGCGCGGGTGCGAGCGCATATGCTTTCTTGATGAAATGAGGGTAAAATTGTCCTTAAGTGTTAATTCATTCTTGTTGACAGCGCGTTAAAGCACAGGGACAGAAGAAACACAGAGGACGACGTCACAGGCGCTGAACTTCAACTTTATTCAAGAATCATCGAAACAATGCATATATACCCATGACAGAGACGCCACCAAGCGGCGAAAGTTTTATGCGCTCGTGGAAACAGAGATGATAAGGCAGGTGGGGCAAAATGACAAAAGCTAAAAAAACCGAAAAATTTTGAACAGAGCAGGAAAAAGCAGAGCAAGAAGATGCAAAAAACTTTACCAAGTCATTTGAAAGAAACACTCCCACACGTGAAAATAGTGGCGCAGATGACAGACAGAATTTTGAAAACGGCTCCCGAAAACATTGAACCAAAATATACGCGTAAAACAAAAATCAAACGTGGCGAAAAAAGAAAAGCATTGTGGCAAGCAAAAACCAACAATCCTTTGTGTTTCTTCTGTCCCTGTGCTTTAACGCGCTGTCAACAAGAATGGATCATTACCAACTAGCCCGGCAATTTGTCCTATTCAAGTGTGAATTGTTGGGCGAGTTGGTACATGTTCACGTGAAAAAAAAAACCAGCGACAAAAGACGAAAGACCAGAGGAAGACGCACACACCGAAGACAGTCTGTGTGCGTCTTCCTCTGGTCTTGCGTCTTTTCTCGCTGGTGTTTTTCACGCGAAAATTGTCCAAATATCCCACACTTGAACCGCGCCCTAAGGGAAGGGGTTTTAACGTGACAGGGTTAAGGATTGATTGATTGATGGATTGATAGAAGTATTGATTTATCGATCAATAGATTTTTCCTTCCCTTGCGGCCCGATCCGGGTTTCCAGCGAGAAATTTGATAGGCGTCATTTCCTTTCTTTAAAAGCCATTGTTCATTTCCTTTTCCTTCCCTTACGGGCCGGTTCGGGTGTCCGCCGAGATATGTGAGACAGGCATCCTTTCCTTAAATTGTCCAACGGTCCACGCATCGCGCTGAACGGGCGATGGCGTTATGTGCAACCCTCGGCAACGCTGCGACACGCTGTCGCGTCCCACTTTTAAAATTGTCCGCACCCCGTAGAGTATCTGTTACGGGTCCAATTAGACTTATTTTTGGAAATGTGGCGGAGAGTTTGATAGATGCTTCACTCCCGCCACCGGTTGGCCCGGTATTGCTCTGCCTCCGAGATCGGCCTTGTCTTTAGCGCGTCTTTACTATCCTGTCTTTCTATCCATACTTTAATCTCTACTACTATCTACTATCTGGCCCCGCCGCGGTGGCTCAGTGGTTAGGGCGCTCGACTACTGATCCGGAGTTCCCGGGTTCGAACCCGACCGCGGCGGCTGCGATTTTAGGGAGGAAAAACGGTAAGGCGCCCGTGTGCTGTGCGATGTCAGTGCACGTTAAAGATCCCCAGGTGGTCGAAATTATTCCGGAGCCCTCCACTACGGCACCTCTTCTTCCTTTCTTCTTTCACTACCTCCTTTATCCCTTCCCTTACGGCGCGGTTCAGGTGTCCAACGATATATGAGACAGATACTGCGCCATTTCCTTTCCACCCCAAAAAACAATTATTATTATTACTATTTGCACGTGGTAGCGATTGTGGCTCGGCTTGAGCCAGTGGGCAGGCCTGTGCACTTTCCTTTTCTTTCTTCCTGGCAACAACTTCTCTCTCTCTCTCTCTCTCTCCCACCTTTAAAGACGAAGCTTAAGCGTCTTTCAATTTTCACGAAAGGAAAGGCGCACAACTGGCTCCGTGGGTCAGTGAAGATCCCAATGTTGCTATCGCTTTGTATATCTTGGATTAGCTGAGCTAATGAACATTAATTTTTTCATTCACATTCCCAAGTAATATGGTATAGGGTGGGTGCTGCACCGCACTATGGGCAGAGATCCCTGTATTGGTGCGGGAGCATTTTGCTAAGGATGTGTATATTGGGGAAGGTTCTGGTTTGCTGTGCGATGTCAGTGCACGTTAAAGTTCCCCAGGTGGTCGAAAGTTTTCCGGAATCCTCCGCTATGGCACCTCTTCCTTCCTTTTTTCTTTCATTCCCTCCTTTATCCCTTCCGTTACGGCGCGGCTCAGGTGTCCAACGATATATGAGAGAGATACTGCGCCATTTCTCTTCCCCCAAAACCAATTATTAATATTATGAATAAATTTGTTGTGGGGAGGAGGATACATTAGTCTCGTCCCTCTGTAATTGTTTAGAATGTCGAAGCACGTCAGGATTGCCCTCAAGAAGTCCTCCGGGTCTTTGTTCAAGAGTACTCGGATCTTTAACGTGCACTGACATCGCGCAGCAGACGGGCACCTTTGTGTTTCGCCTACATCGAAACGAAAGGCTCAAGTTGAACCACAATCGCTGCCACGCGCAGACAGTAGGGGAGCTAAAAGAGATACGAAAGATTAAGAGAAAGGACATGCGCCGCAACAATCGTGTCATCTGAAGACACGACGACACGACGGTGCAGCAACAGATACGCTTGATGAGAAGGAGTCCTCGCCACTTTTGTGAGAGCCCCTAGATCCCAGCCCTCTATAGCCAGAAAGCCACCGCACCCCATATAGGGAGTTTCGCCCCCACCATTTGTATTGTTGGCAGTAATTCTTGATTTATGACTTTTCACCCAACCATAGTGCCTAGAATATTATTTTCGAGGCGCTATAACCCAACTACCAGGCCATCAAATTCAAAGGTGATTTTGTTTTGCTTCAGAAGACGGGGATATGTAGTGCGTCTTGTGTGGCAACTCTCCTCTGTGATACATGTTTGTTAAAATTAAAAAGAAATTTGCTTATTGAGGAAAGTAAATGACGCAGTAACTGTCTCACATATCTCGGTGAGAGAAGGGATAAAGCAAGGGGTGCAAAAAAATGAAGAAAAGGGTGCCTCAGAGGAGGTTATGTTTTATCATTCGCGTGATAAAAATCCTGAGGGCACTTCGTCTGCTTACGTGGATGAATTCGAAAACATGTCTTTCGAGGACAGAAAAGGCTTCTGAGGAAAGGAAAAAGCGCAGTAGCTCTCGTATCACTACATCTCGGTGCACCCCTCAACCGCGATTTAAAGCATTCAACTAAAGGTGCATACGTCATAGGTCTGAGCCCCTGTCGCAAGCTAGCCTACAAATTGACTGAAACATGTAAAATAGTTGCAAAGAGAAATGCTATGACACCAACAGGAACCTGCTACGACGAGCGGTTGCTCAAAAGTTTGGTGAGAATGTTGTTGGGAATGCTGTCATGCTGAGGTCAGTCATTACTGCCATCGCCGAGATTTCATCGACGCCTTCATGCATTAGGCGGTGGGCATTGGGATGTTCTCAAAACCCGCATCTGGCTAATTTGTCACGTGGCTTGAACTATTTACAATAATCTGACAAGCGACCAGGTATGCCATCACATTACGTTGTTGTCACGTGGCTTGGTATAATGTCATTTTACATCGCTGGCACGTGTCTTCTTATAACGACACATTACATCGTTGCCACGTGACTTGGTTTGACGTCCTATTCATGTGATGTCATCAATACCTATACTGATTGCGCTTGGGATAACCTAATTACATTAAATAGCATTATTAAAGCGAATGTTTTACTAGGCAATGTGAGCTGTTTCGTGTCATCAAAACGTGCCCGCACCCATTGTGGAAAATTAAAAAAAAACAACATCTTAAATGTGGCTGCAATCAAAGCAGGATGATGGGAGAAAGCGGCGCAAAAAATTTGGTGACGATTGGATGAATAGTTTTTTATTTAGAGCCAAAAATGTGCAAAAAGTGGCCGTGCCAGGCACTAAATTTGAAACGCCGAAAGTGTAGTACAATGTGACAGGAAGTGATGGCGGAGTCAACGCGCGGCACCAAATTTGAAATTTCCGAACGAAGCGTGGTGAGAATTGGACGAACTAAACAAATTCTGAGGCAGATAGGGGCAATAGAGGCAAAGAGGAGCAAATAGAAGCGATGAGTGCCGAGGAGGCGTCAGTGCTTTCGCGTTACTCCAGTGCCGGTTACCGCACTGCTCTGGAATTTGTAGGTACGTTAATAACTGTTAATAATGTGAATTATTGTTAATAAATTAACGCTGTGACGTCATGACATTCATCACGATATGTCACACCACCCACAAGTTTCCCTTCACGATATATTACACCGATCACGTGATTTGACTTGTCGACTCGTGATGTCTCATGGTGCCATTTTTCGTGGACCATTTTTTTTCTGACGCATTTTGCAGACATGATTAATACATAGTATCTGCCTTGATGGTTCATCATACTGCGCTGTAGTACTCAAAATGCAGACATGAATTTTTGCATTAAGAATTTGTATTCAGCAGGTTTTGCTCTCGTTCCGCTAGATTAACGATTATCTAGTGATGTTTCACATGTCCTCATAATAGAAACATCACGATGTCGTCACTATCATACCAGGGACATTTAGATCTGCTATTTAGGCCTAACCTTCACTCATCAATTAGCCAGTGGTAAATGTCCCCAACTACCTTGAACAAAACTTCAAATGGCTAAAGAACAAACAAGTGCAACTCAAGAACAAAGTAGAACCTGCTGTCGTTGGAAGCGGGCATATCGAAGTAGTAAAATGTGCTAACATTATCTTAGATTGCAGTACGACTTAGAAAAATCTTATCATAAAACTGAAGCAAGTTATTCAGAAAGCCAAAGCTGTTTTCCTCTTGTCCCTTAGGGTAAGATATATTCTGCAATATTTTGTTATTTTGCTAAATTATCAAAATGAAGTAGGGTCGTTTCGTCTTGGTTTCCTACTTAATCACTTAATCACTTAATCACGCGTTCTAGCCTTGAGGAACGCCATGGCGCTCGCTCACCAGACGCAGAACTCCATGGCGGCTCCCTCCCCGCCATTTCTGGCCACCCCTGCGCTTCCTGCCGCCATTGCTACACCTGGGGAACCGGCTGTGATGCCCTCTCCCCCTGATGCTGCTGCTGCGGGCTCACCGCGGACACCTGCAGCCGAGGAGAGCATGTGCACCCCGATGGACGAGTCTGTTCTCAGGAAACGGCGACGCTCAACGGGGTCCGAGGAGAGGGACTCGGAAACCAAAAGGGACATTGCGGTGGCCAAGCGGGAAGCTCGAAGCCTCCCCACCGTCACTGTTCTCTCTCCATCCACACTCGAAGGAGCAGGGCCTTCCCAGCACGAGCCCCATGGAGCCCACCTTCAGCCGGCTGCTGATGCTGCTGCTGTTGCTGGTGGGGCGACGGCGTCCGGAAAAAAACCGGGTGCGACCTCACCAAATCCCGCCGCACGAGACCAGGCTGCGGCTGAGGCTTCGTCTGCTGGCAGCGAGCGCGCCCAACTCCGCGGCGCGCCGCAGCAATGCGCCGCAGACAGCGGCGACGCTGATGCTGGGGCCAGCGTGGTCCTGTGGCGCACCATCACTACCAAGGCGCAGCGGTGTCGGAGAGCTGGCCTGGAGCGAGCCGCGGCTGCCGTGGAGGTCCCGTCCAGCCTGGTGGGGACGGTGCTGTTTCGGCCGGCGAACCGGGGCACCGCCTTCACCAGGGAACAGGGCTGGGAGTTGGCCGAGGAGATCGGATGCCGCCCGGGCGTCCTCGCCGTCCGGGTAAACATGCGGCGGAATGTGGTGGCAGTGGACGTGGGGAGCAGCGATGCTCTCCAGGCACTGCTAGCCACAGCCGTAATCTACGGCGTGCCGGTCTCCGCCAAGGAGCCTCCGCCTTCGAATCAAAGCTCCGGCCTGGTCTTCGGTGTGGACGGGCGCAGGACGGCCGAGGAGCTGCTAGCGGCGGCGGAGTCAACGGTACCGATGGTGTCGGCGTCTTTGTCGGGCAGCAGACTCGCTCTCCGTAATGCGGCGCCGACACCCCCGGCGTTCATCACCATATTCAAGCACAGGCTCGCGGTCCGCCCCTGCCGTCCCCGGCCTCTCCAGTGTGCCAAGTGCGCCAGCCTGGGGCATGCCACTGAGGTGTGTCGTGCTCCTGCCCGATGGACGCGCTGCGGCGGGCCGCACGAGCCTGGTACCTGCGCGAGCAAGCCCTGCTGCATTAACTGCGGGGGGCGGCACGGAGCCATTGACCCAGCGTGCCCGCACTGGCAGCGAGAGCGTCACGTGGCCACTTTAATGACCACATCCATGGCACCGATGTCCAGGTGGGCTGTCCGAGCCGTCGTCCAGGCTGAGACAGCGGCCCCAGCCCAGCAACATCAGCAGACGCCGCGCGTGCTTTCTTATGCGCAGGCCGTCAGGGGAACACCCCAGCAGCAGCAGTCACCGAAGCAACGGCAGCGCCGGCAGCGCCAGTGGCGATCCGGTTGCCCGGCGTCCCGTACAGCGCGGCCCGAGCCTGCAGCCGCTTCTCATGGCCAGCCCCCTGACGCACGGGACGCGGAGATCGCGCGCCTAAAGCTGGCGTTGCGCGCCCTCAGCGCACTTTTCCCGGAGGGCACCGATGGACACCGGTCTTGCTTAGAAGCAGCGGGTGCTCCCGCACAGATAAGCCAGCATGATGGCTAGCCGCCGGACTCCCTCCCGCATACCATCCATCCTGCAGTGGAACGTGCGCTCACTTGCGGCGTGGTACGCCGAAATGCGAGTTCGCATCGCACAGGATTCGCCGGAAGTTATCGCGCTGCAGGAGACGTACGTACGTTCACATGACGGAGAGCCCAAGATGCGGCTACCTGGCCACATTGGCTACCACTCAGCAACCACGTGCGAGGAACCCACCTGTGCCGCAGTGCCCTGTTGTGTCACATCTCGTCGCCCCGGGAAATCAAGGTGCGCGATATACGTGCGGCAGGACGTCCAGCACACCCTCGTCGGCTCGGCGGCGGCGACATCTGACGCCCAGGAGTGCGTGGTGGTGACAGTGCACGTCGGTGGTGTTGACACATCGGTGGCCAGTGTTAATGTGTGTCCAGCTGTCGCGTGGAACGCTCTGTGTTTTCGTGCTGCGTCTTCGTGCTGTGCCCCACGCCAAATCATCATCTGTGGTGATTTTAACGCCCACCATAGTGCGAGGGGCAGTGCGTGCCACTCCGCGCGTAGGAGACGACCTGCACGACGCAGCAACGCAGCTGGGACTCACCCCCTTGAACACCGGCGAGCCCACCTTTCGACGACGCGGAACAACCGGTTCCTGCATCCACGTTGCCTTCGCATCCAGAGGTATCGAGGCGACATGGCGCCGATCACCATCTCTCTGGGGCTCGGATCATTACTCCATCCTAATCGAACCCACTACGTCGGAGGCGCGCCCCAAACGTGCCTACTCCATTACCAACTGGAGTGCGTTCAGGCGGGCGGTCGACGAGGCGGCGGCCACTGGCGCAGATTTCTTTTCAAGTCTAGTCCGAAGCGCTCTCACAGCCACCCAACGAGCAGAGATAAGGGCAGTGCAGCCCACACCTGATATGAAGCTGCTCAATCTGCGCGAGAAGAGAGATCGCGCAGAGCGCCGGGCGCGACGGACTGACAGAGCCGCCGACTGGACTGTCCACAACCGCTTGGACGCAGCAGCGCGCCGCCACGCCAACAAGCTATACCGCCGTCAGTGGGATTCACTATGCCAAAGGATGGAGGAAGATGTCAGCTCGCGGTGGCTGTTTGACACCCTGCGGCGCATCACCGAATCACATGCAAACCGTCAACCGCTGGCCGCCCTCGCAATCTCCAGCGGGCTCAGCTTTGTAGAATTGGCGGAGCGGTTTGGCTATCGATTCGCGCCGCCCTGCCCCGCAAACGCCGCTAACATAGCTGCTCCTGAGAGCCCCAGAAGCGACGCCAGTGCCTCGCCCGTCGCCTCGGAAGGTCCATGTGATGCGCCGTTTGCCGCGGCGGAACTGAACAATGCGCTCAAGCGCTGCCGCCGCCGCTCGGCGCCCGGATCGGACGGGGTGACATACCAAATGCTGCGAAACCTGGATGCGCAGCAACGAAAGATCCTCCTGCAGCAGATCAACCTGGTGTGGAAACGCGGGGAGCTACCGGAGGATTGGCGAAACGCGGTCGTTTGTCCCATCCGAAAGGCAGGGCACCCACCTACGGAGCTGCGCGGATACCGGCCAGTAGCATTAACATCGGCGGCAGGTAAGCTCATGGAGCATATGGCATTGCAGCGTCTGAACGAGCGGGCTGCGGAGGCTAGTTTGTTTGACGAGCAGCAGACGGGTTTCCGTGGGATGCGGTGCACGGCTGATTCTATATCGGACGTTGTTACAGCGCTGGAGCATGGCAGGGCGGCAGGAGAGGTTCCGCTGCTGCTACTACTGGACGTCTCGGGCGCTTTTGACAACGTTCACCGCGCACCAATTCTCGCGGTGCTTGAGGGGGCTGGTATGAGCGGGCGCCTTTTGCGGTACGTTCATGGCTTCCGGAGCGGGCGCACCATGCGCGTACGAGTAGGGGGTAAGCTCTCCAAGCCTCGCCCGGTGGACAGGGGCGTGCCGCAGGGCTCTGTCCTATCACCACTTCTGTTTAATGTGGCCATGTCGGTGGTGCCGGCCTTCCTCCTCACGAGCGGCCGACACCATGTGTACACGTCCATATATGCAGACGACATAGCTCTGTGGTGCCGGGGACCACCGGGCGAGGCGTTCCGCGTGCGGGGGTGCCTCCAGGGAACCCTGACCGCAATCGATGCCAGCTTGCGCGGCCTTGGTCAGTCGCTGAGCGCGGCCAAATCGGTGGCCATGGCCTGCGTTTCGCGCTTGCGCGCGCACCTTGCGCCACTGTCACTGGCCGGGACTACGATTCCTTGGCGTAAATCGGTGCGGTACCTTGGCCTGGACATCGACTGGCGCCTTTCCTTCCGCCCCGCTGCGACAAGGGCCTGTCTGCAGATGAAGAGGATCACCGCCGCCGTGCACAAGCTTACCGCTCGTGGCCAGGGCATCTCCCAGCAAGCCGCGCTGCGTCTATACAATGCCGTAGCGTTGGGGGCGGTGCTATATGCGCTGCCGCTCGTCACGGTGCGCTAGCCGTGCTGGAAGAAACTCGAGCTTCAGCACCGCAAGTCCCTGCGCGTGTGCCTAGGCCTGCCCAAAAACTCGCAGTGCGCCGCAACGTTGGCCGAGGCAGGAGCGTGGCCACTTGAGCTCCAAGCAGCGCGCAGGGCATTGAATCACATCGACCGGCTCCACCGCGCACCGGACGGCGGCTCGCTGCTGCAGCGTATGCGCTCGCACCTGCGCTCACGAATGGGCGCGGCGCTGCTCGAGTATGAGCAATTGACACAGGGCCCACCACCTACGGCTCCTGCGCGCCCTGGCCTGCTGCCTCGGAGGTACAGCGAGAGATGGTCGGCATTGCGGGAAAGCGGAGCACACCCCTCTGTGCTGTGCAGCAGCTGGCCAGAGCCGTCATACACGAGGAGCTCCAGGACCATCTCCTCGTGTACACCGACGGCTCAGTGGCCCGTGAAAGCTGCTCCCTTGCTGGGGCGGCCACCATCCCCGCCCTGCGACTGCACAGCCATCAACACGCAGCCTTCCTGGGCTCCTCCACTACGGCGGAGTTGATGGGGATCCGGCTCGGGCTGGACCTGCTCCTCACCCTCGGCCCTCCGCCTCCCAGGAGTGCTCTGCTGTGCGACTCCCGCGCTGCCCTCAGCCGCCTGCAATCTAACGGCCGCGGTACCCCACTAGTGCGGGAAATTCGCTCGCGCATCGAGCGCCTCGCGCAGAGAGGTCGTGCCGTGCGTGCACAGTGGGTTCTCGGTCACTGCGGCATCGCCGGCAACGAAGGAGCTGACGGCCTCGCGACCGCTGCACACCAATTACCTGCCAGCGATCTGCCCCTTGCGCTGGAGGACGTGCGTGCGGCATCCACGACCATCTCCGAAAGCAGCACCCCGACCCACGCATCGCGGGAGGTGAGCGCAACGACAGTGTCACTGGCTGTCGCGCACTTACACAGTCACAACGTCAATGATCCTCCGCGCGCGCATTGGCTGCGTGTGGCCCGGGGAACGACGGGTGTGTCACGGAATTGCGACGAGTGATGTGTGTGACGGATGCGGTGCAGTGGAAACACTAGAACACCTTTTCCTTCACTGTGCCACGTTCGCCGGTGCTCGTCGCGATATGCTCGCGGCCTATAGGGCGCAGGGCATACTACCAGACTCCATCAAGACGCTATTGTGGCCGCAGGGCAGTGCGCGCACTCGTGAGCGAACTTTGGTGAGTCTCTGTGCATTCCTCGAAGACACAGGCTGGACGTCTCGTCTGTTGTCCGTCAGGTATTTACACGCAGTGACCGAACGCTCCTCAAGTTTTACCTTGAACGAATAATAACTTGACACCCCACTTCAGTTGTAACCAACACAGTGCTGTGCACGTGTGTGACTTAATTCCTCTAAAATGAACTAATCACGCGCACGACCTGGACATATTTCTTATTGGGTAAATAGTTTGTACATATTACTTCTCCCCCTATCCTCTCTACCTGTCCCCTCACCTCTCTCATTTCATTTCTCCATTCTGCCTGCTATCCTTTATTTCCGCTGCCTCAGCTTAGGTGCTTCTGTATCGATGGCAGATGCCGGGGCTAGCAAAAATCTTTTCCTTCCGTTTTACTTTCATTTTTAATAAAACCACTACCACCACCAGCTGTCACTTTAACTATCATTATCACTACTACTATCCCCATCTGTCTCTAGCACTAGCAATCACAATCGGCAGCTGTCATTATCACTGCCACTCTGTCTCGTACTAACAGTCGCTATGACTAGCTGTCATAAATTTTACAATTCATTACATCTTCACTAAATCCGGTAAATTTAATTTCTCACAACACATTTGTGTCCGCAAATACCATGCTGCACGAGAAGTGCCGATAAAGTGTGCTTTATGGAACGGGAATGCAGTGCTGCTAATGGAGCGATCTACAATTGCCGACCAAAGTGTGTGACACACTGCGTGTAGCGCCTAAATGTGCACTGGTTTTTTTATTAAATATACACTTTATCACAACTTCTTCAGCGCATGCAGCATAAAATGTTTCAACATTTGCATCCCGCACAAACAGCTATTTTAATTTGTAAACATCTGCAGGTCAATATCACAAATCTTTGCATTATAATGCAAACTAAACCCACAAAAATCAGAAATTAAGAGCGCCGCAACTGTCGCACTTCTCACTGGATTCAACTACGTTTTAATAATAAAAAAAATTGATGTGGATTTGCTCAGCTAATCCAAGATATACAAAACGAAAGTGAGATTGAGGTCTGCACTGACCCATGGAGCCGGTTGTGCGCATTTCCTTTCGTAACATTGAACGGCTTTTGCAAATTTAACGCCAATGAAGTCTATGAACGCCGTCAGCTCACTTGTTTTGTTTGGTACTTGAGGAAGGCACAGTAACACTATCACATATGTCGGTTGACACCCGAACCGCGCCGTAAAGGAAGGAGTAACGGAGAAAGAGAAAGAAGAAAGAGAAAACTGAGTTGGATTTTAGAGGAAAGGCGCGGCGCTGCGCAGCGGCGGAACACCTGTGGCTCGGTGCTACTAGTGGCGCATGCGCAGTAGTGACTAGGGAGAGAAAGAGGAACGAAAGGTCAGGCGACGGAGTCGGCGGCGGCCACCTGCGCCGCGCGTGACGTCACTCGTGTTCCGACATAGGCCGGCTCGAGCGAAGCGTGTTGTTGCCTAGCTTAGTGAAGCTTTTCGCTTCAAAAAATCAACATCGGTTTTTGAAGAAGAAATGGCACAGTACCTGTCTAATGCCGGTTTCCATTGGGCGAACAGGAGCGAGAGCAGCGAGCAGCTGGAGTAGTGCACGAGAGCAGAGGGTACGCGGGTCCTCGTCTCGCGAATGGAACATGCACGCTGCCCCGAGAGCAGAGCAGCACGGGAGAGCGCGTGACGTCAAGTGTCATGTGACCAAACTTTTTCCCGCGCTCGCGCTGTCTGCATCCCGTCGCGCGCTCGCGGCAGTCAACAATCCGTGCCAGTTCTGTGTCTGTCGCCGTCTTTAGCTTGCGATGGGTGAAGAAGCGCAGCGGCTCTTCATGGCCATGGTAAATGCTTCACCGCTAACTGCTACACCAGGTAAGCGTCGTCTATCCTAAAAATTGGCTGCGAAACATAACAGCGCTAATACCAGCGCTTCCTTTGTGTTCACCACAGCTGCCATCGATGCCTTGGCCTCTCGTGAGAACATTGAAGAGAGACCCGACGGTAAGTGACAATAACTACTATGCATGGGGCCATATCTGACGATTGTTTTCGTCCATTTCTTTCATTGCTCACAGTTTCTCGCGCCGAATGGACTATTTCGGATAACGGGGGCGTCGCGGCGTGACGCAACGACGGACGAGAACGGCGCTGCACTTTCTCGCTATACTGTCAAACCTTCTTATGCAGTTTATTGCCCCTTTTATCTGTCGATGCGCCCAGATTGCTGTGTATGCCTGTTTGACTAAATACGTTATTAACCAAGGTGCGATAGTAATCCGCTTGTTTGCCTTCATCTAATTATGCGGGTGGGCCAACTGACAAATTTTTGTGGTTACGTTGCGGCGCAGAAAGGAGGTGCTTGGCAGAGTTTTCGCAGTTGCAATTGTATGCAAGGGCGTCCGCAGAACTTTTTCCAGGGGGGTGCACCCGATGGCCGGGTATGGGGGAGGCAGTAGGTTAGCACCAAAAAGGAACTATTTGTGGTCTAAACTGCGCACATGAAACAAAAATTAGAAGCAGCAAATTAGTTCTTGGCTTGGAGAACAAACATTAGAATTTATTAATTAACAAAGAATTGAAATCAATAAGCGAAATCTGATAACTTAATATCACCTAAGATTGCTAATCAAGAGCTGTGTATTTGTTTTCTACTAGTGCATGAATGATATCCGTAATTCCCGAGGGGGCGGGGGAGGGGGGGGGCCACCGCCCCTCTTCCGGACGCCCATGATTGTATGTTCACGTGCAGAGAACACCGCTGGGTCCGATGCCGGCGAGAGGGGACTGCAGCCAGCGCCAGGAGTGAAAAGAGGCGGTGGAGGTGAGCTTGTGCCAACTGCACTGCTTAAAACATTTTACGCTTTTAGTAAACTGGCCTTCTCTTTATTTCAGCTCCTGAGTGGACACCAGGAGAAACTAAACTTATGTTAGATTACTATTACAAATACTTTCCTCAGGTTGGCCCTTTCAAAAAGTTTAAGAACAAGAAGATGCTTTTTAAAAAGTTTCCCAGGATTTGGCCACTGTGCTTGGATGCCACAAAACGCCACAGCAATGTGAAAATCGTTACAAAACGGTGATGAGGCAGAAGAAAAAGGCAAGTGATAACAATAAGAAATCAGGTGCTTCACCTTGTCCTGTCCCATTTGACGATGAAATGAGAAAAATTCAGAGCATAGATGACAGTCTTGAACCAGAGGTTCAAAGGGACTCTTTTGGAGTGACCTACAAGGCATCGGCATCATCAAGCGCTGACAGTTCAGCTGATCCGCCCTCACCTCTACTTGAGAGCTCCAGTACTGCGACGAACAGTTCAGAAAGTGGGGACAGCACAAAAGTGTCGGCAGAAGTCAAGAAAAGGGAATTCCGCGCTAGCACCAGTCGTATGCAACAGATGCAATTTTTTTTTGACCAAATG
Source organism: Amblyomma americanum (assembly GCF_052857255.1). Taxonomy (NCBI): domain Eukaryota; kingdom Metazoa; phylum Arthropoda; class Arachnida; order Ixodida; family Ixodidae; genus Amblyomma; species Amblyomma americanum. The sequence goes on along the minus strand of NC_135501.1, from coordinate 34,356,908 downwards.
CGGGCTATTAGTGCAGAGCGAATGGCTCGCAGGGAAGAACGGGAAAATGAAAAGGAGAAGAGGCGTGCTGAGCGGCGAGCTGAGCGCACTCAAGAACGCCAGGAACGTCGCAAGATGCACGAAGACAAACTTCAGCTCATCCGCGAGGCCCTGAGGCTCAGGCAATAAAGACAGTGCACTTCGAATGAACATGTTTTGATGACTGTTTATTTCATACACCTCCTGTGCACGGCCAAAAACAAGGCTTGTTTAAGTATTGCCTCAACTTTTATTTCACGTTTAGCACTGTGCTTGCTTGCATTATGGCAGATTTTGTGGCTGCCTCCTTTTTAGTCCCATCTTGGCCTTGATTTTTTCTCGTTTGACTTCTGCAAGTGCCCGCAAGAGGCTCTCTTCTCTAGAGGTGCCACTGTGAACTTCAACTGCAGAAGGGGTTTGATCACTTTTATCCTGGGAGCACAGACGCATGTCCTGAAGTAGGCTATCAGGTGAGTCCCCATTGTCAATGCAGATGTTGTGGAGGACACAACACGAGAGTATAAATTTCGACATGTTGTCTACTGTCACGAGGTCCAAACGCTGTAGCTGCCTGAACCTACCCTTCAATTTCCCAAAGGCATTTTCAATGAGCACTCGGGTAGACGAAAGTTTGGTGTTGAAGGCCTTGTCAGAGGCATCAAGGCTTCCATAGTCTCGGATGGGCGTTATCAAAAACTCTCGAGATGGGTACGCAACGTCCCCAAGAATTTGATATTTTCCGGCGCAGAGCTGAGGCAGTCTCTTTGAAACATTTGAAAGTCGGAAGATCCTGGAGTAGTGGATTTTGCTAGGTGCACCAGTGCTGGCATCAAGAAACCTCTTGCGGTTATCACATATTCCCTGCAGCGTCAAGGATGGATAATGGTGCCTGTTTACGTAGACTGAGCGCACCTTGCCAGCAGGGCACCTAACAGGAATATAGCTCCCGTCGATGCAGCCAATAGTGTCTGGAAACCCTGAAATCTAAAAGTTGAGAAAAAATAAATGTAAAAATTTTCACAGAAGACCTAACAAAGTAGTAAGTGAAGTAGTGCTGAAACTCTTCAAACCTATCAGAATATAAGCTTGTACATGAAAGTAAGACCTTAACAACTCTTTGAAGTGATCGAACTGAAAACATTGCTTTCGCAAGCTCTTCAACGTCTTCATGCAGCTTACAGCAGAAATGATGAGACGACACTGCCTGTCACAAGTTTACAGTTTAAACTAAATTCAAGGGTAACCTGTATATACTATATTTATTATAAGTTATATGTGCTTCGTGAAGAAAAGCACACAGCTTTCTTTGAAGGGTAATATACATGGCAAGTGAAATGCTGTTTTGATTAAGGGCGACTCCTATGATCTTGAAAACCAGCCCATACAACACATGAAGGAAAGAAGGCGACAGGACAAAGGCCTTCTTTCCTTCATGTGTTGTAACAGCTGGTTTTTGAGATGATCTCACACTAACAAGCCCAACTGTCTACACTAGTGCAACTCCTACGCACAGTACAAACTGAAAGTAGGACATTTTTTTTCATTACCTGCTCAAACTCATCGGCAAGCTTCTCCAAGTCATCTGGGAAGGTCACGACGCGTGGGGCGATGTCGAGAAGAAACGCCATGACGCGGTACATCATCCTGTGATGCGTGCTTTCTCCGAGCTCAAAGCGCCCTGCAACATCCCGTATGCAGGATTTGTTGGCAGCGTACCTGCAAAAAAAATGCTACAATTTTATAAGAACACGAAATCGTGAAACTGGCATCTTATCTAACCATCAAGCATTGCAGCGACGTAAATAAAAAAATCCACATCTGCCCAGTTGTCTGAACAAGCTTCACGTGTTCATCAGGCACATTTGGTACTGCCATATGATATTTTCCCACTGAATGTCACAGCGGAAGCACAGGCAAGAACAGAAATAATAAAAAACTGCGCAAGTCGAATTTGTGATCCCATACATTTAAATTCGCACTTGGGAAGAATGCGATCAGTTGAGCCTGGCGCTTGCGGAAGAGCAGTGACATTTAAAAGCAATTTTCAGGCAGTATAAGCATTTAGCGAGAAATCGATTGCTAAACTCTCCATCACGCGGCGTATTACTGCATTCAATTTCAGGCTTCGCACCCAGTTAGATGCGCCGAGACTTTTTTGCTCCTAAATTTCTTCAATCAGTCATCTTAAATAACAGCTCCTTTTTCTTTGCTACTAAAAAATTGCAATATCTTACCACAAAAAGGAGAGCACATGCTCTTGAGGCGACTTTGGGGGCAGGCCTCCGCGATCGGCCCTTGAGGGATAGTGTGGCGATTTCGCGAACTCGGCTGCAAGAGCATTTGCAACCGACCGCGACAATCGGAAGTTCCTGCGAAACTGGTGAGTAAAAAAAGAAACAAACGCAGGTAACTTATTGATCGCCCGTTTTAAATGGGATACAAGGACTCACCTCTTCGTCAGAATACGCGGCAACGGTCTTTTCCAGATACGACTCGACCTTAGGTCGGTTCTCCGGCGGGGTAAACAGCTGCTGGAACATCTCCTCGTACAACGCCAAATCGTCGTCATCGCTGCTGCTGCTGCTGCTGTCCGAAGACGAGCTTGTGTCTGAGTCGACGCTGCAGCTGCTGTCTTCATCAAACAGCATTAACAACTCCTCGTCGAGACGGCGGCGCTTAGCTACTGACATTACGTTTGTTGGCACCGGCCTACTGTCACCGCTATTGCTTTCCGCCATTTCTCCTCGGCCTTGCCAAAGATAAAACCAGAAGTGACGTCAAAAAGGTCACGTGACTTCCTCCGTTCCTCTGTTAACTCCGCCGCTGACGACGGAGCACCCAGAACTGCTCTCGGCTGCTCTCGGCGCCGCAAAAGCACTCCTCCTCAGCCAAAGGAACACAACGCTCCTGCACCTGCTCGACCACTGGTAGGCGCTGGAACTAACGAGAGCACTTTGAGCGCAGTTAAAAGTGCTCCTGTTCGCCCAATGGAAACCACTATTACATATCGGCTGACATCTGAACCGCGCCGTAAGGGTACCCGCCACCCCACCCATCTATGACTACCAGTGAACAGTCAATCTGGCGTCGCCTACAGACCCGAACGCTGCCTATACCAGCCAGTCTTTCAAAATTTATGCCGGTACCCCCTGTATGCATTTTGTGCTGCGGTGGCTCAGTGATTAGGCGCTAGGCTACTGATCCGGAGTTCTCTGATTGAATGGATAGAAACTACTTTTATTAGGCAAAAAAAAATCTTAGGGTAAGGTTGCAGTGATGGACACCAGCCCAGATCTCACGCTTTGTAGACACATCACGCATCTGCAGTGGGAAAGAAACCCAAATACATTAGGTAGTGATCATTATATCATTGCCCTTACTCTTGCCCTTGAAGCTACTGCAGCTTACCTAAACGATATGCCATACAGAATCACAGTCGCAAATTTAAACATAAGAATTATGATCTGCCCACTCAAATTGAAGAACACGGAGCGCAACTGTGTCACCAGAATGTTACTGAAATGTGTGAAGCGCTAAGAGGGAATCTTACCTAAACGCGTGCATGGCACCTAATGCGGCACCTACTGGACCACATCCAGAAAAAAACGAACGCACGCAACATAATAGCTAGACTAACGCACCAAAACAGACCTGACACAGATACCTTCTAGCTGCACTAAAGGATATACACACTACCGCGGGACAACCACAACCGTTACCCCACTATGCAGGAGAACCAAATGATAAATTAGAAACTGCAATAACATCATAAGTATGGGCAGCGCTTCAAAGGATCAGGAACACTGCGCCGGGCGAAGAACAGGTTACAAATGCAGCCCTCAGAAATATAGACAATAAATCAATCCAGGAACTAACAGACCTGTAGAACAGACACTGGGAAAGGAGCGCACTCCCAGCGGAAAGGACGCACGGGAATGCAATACTAATCCCAAAGCCCAACAAACCAATCACCCCAGCAAATATCCGTTCATATCATCACCTCGAGCTTAGAGAAACTTCTTGAAACTCCTCTAACAACATACATAAATGAAACAGGACAATGCCCCCACACTATGGTTGGTTTCAGACCCCGTGCTTTTCTACACAGGATGCTATGCTACAGCTAGCATTAGAAGTGCTTGATCCACTGATACCAACTCATACTAATGCGATTTTAGCTATAGACTTGAAAAAAGCCTCCGATAATGCACAGCACGCAGCAATACTACTGGAACTCATGAACGTACAAAGAGGTCCTAGGGTGTACCACTACATAATATATTTCCTGCTACACAGTACAGCCACGCTTGACATCCATAATTTTCAAACATCAGCCTCCGCACTTGGAAATGTGGGTACGCCTTACTGGCACTCATGAACGTACAAAGAGGTCCTAGGGTGTACCACTACATAATATATTTCCTGCTACACAGTACAGCCACGCTTGACATCCATAATCTTCAAACATCAGCCTCCGCACTTGGAAATGTGGGCACGCCGCAAGGCTCCCTGCTTTCTCCCTTTCGGTTCGATATCACACTTATCCCCTTAGCTACAGAATTACAGAAAATCCCCCATCTTGGTCAAACTTAATGCGCCGATGACATTCTACTCTGAACAACATACGGATCAGGCGGTCAAATCGAAGACACGCTACAAACGGCATCAGATAGCATTACTAAACTCGCGTGAAAGTTCAGACTTGCGTGCTGGCCAGACAAATCAGATTTACTCGTCATACCCTCTAAGGGACGGTCATACCAAACCCCGTCGAAATCCAAATTCAGGGCAGACAGGTACCCCAGGTCCTTACCATACGCATTGTAGGACTGTACCTTGAACAGGATAGAGAGACGGAGACACATTTAAGCGACCGAAAAATGCCCTCGCAGCCATCACGCAGCTCACTAAAAGGGTGACTAAACGCGGACATGGGCAGAGAGAGGCGCACACCCTTCGCGTGCTGCACGCCTATACACTCCGCCGAATTCTTTATGCTATGCCATACCTGAAACTAACAACCAGTTAGGTCCAGAAAATAGACTTGTTAAGTCGGCAGGCAACAAAAGCAGAACCTAAATTACCAAATACACTAGAAGCGATAAACTGCTCGAATTCGGAGACCATAACACCCTACGTGAACTACGCGAGGCCCACTTACAGGCACTGTGTGTCAGATAACCGCTACAGCTACCGGACGACACATACTCATTCAGCTAGGAATCGCTATCCCTGCAAACAATACATCACTAATAACACTCCCCACCCACATTCACACTGCAATATATGCCAAAACATTACCATTGAACTTGCATATCCCCCCCCCCCCCCCAAGACCAAGGTAGCAGGAAGGCGCGTGCGACAGCGCTGCACAAATGATACGGGGATGAGTTCGTTGATATTTGGGTGGATGCCGCCTGCGATGAGCATGGAGACACTGCGGTTGTCCACAACCCACACATTACAATCTAACTTTCGAGCTTCCTTCAGGCACCACCTCTGAGGAAGCCGAGGAGACCGCTATAGCCATTGCTCACAGACACCCACTATGCTACATTACTATAGTGACATATATAGCGTATGCACTCTTTTGCTGAGCTCACCGCGCACCCCCGCTCTGAACGCCTAATCTACCCACCACTCCACCCATCCTGCACTACCAGAGAACAGTCAATCTGTCGGCGCCTGAGCACGCGAACGCTGCCTACACCAGCCGATCTTTCTAAATTTATGCCGGTACCCCCGTAATGCATTTTGTGCCCCACCTCAAACACGCCGCGGTCGCTCAATAATTAGGGAACTCGGCTGCTGATCCGGAGTTTCTTGGTTGGAACCTGACCGCAGCGACTGCGTTATTATGCAGGCGAAACGCTAAAGCGCCCTTGTGCTGTGCGATGTCAGTGCACGTTAAAGATCCCCGGCTGGTCGAAAGTATTCAGGAGCCGTCCACTACGGCATCTCTTTATTCCTTTCTTCTTTCACTCCCTCCTTTATGCGTTCTTTTGCGGCGCGGTTCATGTGTCCGCCGATATGTGAGACAGATACTGCGCCATTTCCATTCCTCAAAAAAACTAATTTTCATTTTCATTCCCCACCCCATGCCCACCCTTAGCCGCATTCTCCTATCATGCCCAGCGTCCCTTCCCCCCGCCGTGCCAGTGTCTCTCCGGATCTGGGAGGACTGGGAGACCTTACTACTGTCAGCGGACCTGGCCAGGCAGAAGATCGCCGTCAGCCGGGCCGTGTAGTACGTCATGGGCTAACACCACATGAATGTTTAGACAGTCAATGGGGTCGTGCGGAGACCCAGGAGGCCTTCGGACCCCAAATTCTTTTGCTAAATGAAATTTTTCCATATATCCATCCATCCACCGACCCATCCATCCATCCATCCATCCATCAATCCATCCATCCATCCATCCATCCATCCATCCATCCATCCATCCATCCATCCATCCATCCATCCATCCATCCATCCATCCATCCATCCATCCATCCATCCATCCATCCATCCATCCATCCATCCGTTCATCCATCCATCCATCATCCATGCGTGCATCCATCCATGCGTGCATCCATCCATCCATGCGTCCGTCCGTCCGTCCGTCCGTCCGTCCGTCCATCCATCCATCCATCCATCCATCCATCCATCCATCCATCCATCCATCCATCCATCCATCCATCCATCCATCCATCCATCCATCCATCCATCCATCCATCCATCCATCCATCCATCCATCCATCCATCCATCCATCCATCCATCCATCCATCCATCCATCCATCCATGCGACTACAGGAAGAATGTGGTGACTACAGGAAGAATGGAAACGAAAGTGCATTGGTCTAGCCACTTAGTCGAAATTATAGTAGTAGCAGTAGTAAGTGGTTTTTGTTTAAATGCTATTAAAAAGGGAGGAAAAGATTTTTGCTAGCCCCGATATCTGCCATCGATACTGAAGCACCTGAGCTGGGGCAGCGGAAATAAATGATAGCACTCAGAATGGTGAAATGCAATGAAAGAGGTGAGGAGACAGGAAGAGAGGATTGGGGGAAAGGTAGTGTACACAAAGTATTTACACAGTAAGAAATCTGTACAGGTTGTGCACCGGATTATTTCAAGATGGAGCAATAAAAACACGCGCTTCGCAATAATAATTGTTTTTTTTGTGGAAATGAAATGGGGCAGTATCTCTCACACATATCGGCTGACAGCTGAATCGCGCCGTAAGGGAAGGGATATCGGAGGGAGGGAGTGAATGAAGAAAGGAAAAAAGAGGTGCCATAGTGGAGGGCACCGAAAAGGATAGGATAGGATACAGTTTATTGCTCTAACAGACTCTTTGTCAGGCAGAGGTCTTCATTTTCAAGCAGATGTCTCCCTCCGTCTTGCATAGGTCGGCGCCCTTATTCCAGGGCTCCGCTGAGTTTGGCCACTCGATTGCCATGGACGACCAATTCACTTTGTAGGAATGGGTTTCCGCTGGAGAGCAGAGTCTCCAATCGTTCCCCACTCGGATTTTCTGAGCCTTGGAATGCTTTATGAACGCGACAGCGTTAAAGAGCTCGTGCCGCAAAAAAGTAAGTGTCGGCGGCGTCGGCGTCAGCGTCTTTGGCCGTGTGCGAAAAATTGCGCATCTTGGTTAATTATTATCTTGGTGGACACATTTTAAGCGAAATTTATTGCCCCACAGCATCAGTGATGGGTGAAGGTGTGATGAATGATGTAGTAGAGATTAAATGAATGGAAAAAGGTTAGCTCATATGATGAAGTCCAGTAGAGACCGATGGTACGGTCCCTGCGTCCAGGCAATTGTATAAGCAGGGTTGCTTGGTGAAAGACCTGCTACCAACAGGTGCCGGAACCTTCTAGGCTTGACAGCTGGGCAGTCCCACAGTAAGTGATGAATGTCGGCCTCAATGTCCTCGTGTTTACATATCGGACACCCTGGCCGAGGAAACAAATCTCGGTACTGAGGCCACTTACGAGTGCCGGCTGGTGCGAGGGCAACCCCGACCCGGATCCTCCTAAGCGCAACCTCCTCTGCACGGGTAAGAACGCGGGGGGAGGGTTACCGCACACGGAGGGATGAGAGCACGTGTGCGGCGCCGGTGGTGGTGGTGGTGGTGGTAGTGGTTTTATTAAAAATAATAGTAAAAAGGAAGGAAAAGATTTTTGCTAGCCCCGGCATCTGCCATCGATACTGAAGCACCTGAGCTGGGGCAGCGGAAATAAAGGGGACAGGAAGAGAGGATAGGGGGAGAAGTAATATGTACAAACTATTTACACAATAAGAAATGTGTCCAGGTTGTGCGCGTGATTAGTTCATTTTAGAGGAATTAAATCACACTCGCGCACAACACTGTGTTGGTTACAACTGGAGTGGGGCGTCCAGTTATTAATCGTTCAAGGTAGAACTCGCGGAGCGTTCGGTCACTGCGTGGAACTACCTGACGGTGAACAGATGGGACGTCAAGCCCGTGTGTTCGAGGTATGCACAGAGGCTCACCAAAGTTCGCTCACGAGTGCGCGCACTGCCCTGCGGCCACAATAGCGTCTTGATGGAGTCTGGTAGTATGCCCTGCGCCCTATAGGCAGCGAGCATATCGCGACGAGCATCGGCAAACGCGGTTCAGTGAAGGAGCAGGTGTTCTAGTGTTTCCACTGCACCGCATCTGTCACACACATCACTCGTCGCGATTCCGTGACGCACCCGTCGTTCCCCGGGCCACACGCAGCCAATGCGCGCGCGGAGGATCATTGCACGTTGTGACCGTGTAAGTGCGCGACAGCCGGTGACACTGTCGATGCGCTCACCTCCCGCGATGCGTGGGTCGGTGTGCTGCTTTCGGAGATGGTCGTGGATGGCCGCACGCACGTCCTCCAGCGCAAGGGGCAGATCGCTGGCAGGTAGTTGGTGTGCAGCGGTCGCGAGGTCGTCAGCTTCTTCGTTGCCTGCGATGCCGCAGTTACCGGGCACCCACTGTGCACGCACGGCACAACCTCTCTGCGCGAGGCACTCGATGCGCGAGCGAATTTCTCGCACTAGTGGGGTTCCGCGGCCGTTAGATTGCAGGCGGCTGAAGGCGGCGCTGGAGTCACACAGCAGAGCACACCTGGGCAGCAGAGGCCCGAGGGTGAGCAACAGGTCCAGCCCGAGCCGGATCCCCATCAACTCCGCCGTGGTGGAGGAGCCCAGAAAGGCTGGGTGTTGCTGGCTGTGCAGTCGCAGGGCGGGGATGCTGGCCGCCGCAGCAAGGGAGCAGCTGTCGCGGGCCACTGAGCCGTCGGTGTACACGAGGAGATGGTCCTGGAGCTCCTCGTGTATGACCGCTCTGGCCAGCTGCTGCACAGCACAGAGGGGTGTGCTCCGCTTTCCCGCAATGCCGACGATCTCTCGCTGTACCTCCGAGGCAGCAGGCCAGGGCGCGCAGGAACCGTAGGGGGGCGGGCCTTGAGTCAGTTGCTCATACTCGAGCAGCGCCGCGCCCATTCGTGAGCGCGGGTGCGAGCGCATATGCTTTCTTGATGAAATGAGGGTAAAATTGTCCTTAAGTGTGAATTCATTCTTGTTGACAGCGCGTTAAAGCACAGGGACAGAAGAAACACAGAGGACGACGTCACAGGCGCTGAACTTCAACTTTATTCAAGAATCATCGAAACACTGCATATATACCCATGACAGAGACGCCACCAAGCGGCGAAAGTTTTATGCGCTTGTGGAAACAGAGATGATAAGGCAGGTGGGGCAAAATGACAAAAGCTAAAAAACCCGAAAAATTTTGAACAGAGCAGGAAAAAGCAGAGCAAGAAGATGCAAAAAACTTTACCAAGTCATTTGAAAGAAACACTCCCACACGTGAAAATAGTGGCGCAGATGACAGACAGAATTTTGAAAACGGCTCCCAAAAACATTGAACCAAAATATACGCGTAAAACAAAAATCAAACGTGGCGAAAAAAGAAAAGCATTGTGGCAAGCAAAAACCAACAATCCTTTCTGTTTCTTCTGTCCCTGTGCTTTAACGCGCTGTCAACAAGAATGGATCATTACCAACTAGCCCGGCAATTTGTCCTATTCAAGTGTGAATTGTTGGGCGAGTTGGTACATGTTCACGTGAAAAAAAAACCAGCGACAAAAGACGAAAGACCAGAGGAAGACGCACACACCGAAGACAGTCTGTGTGCGTCTTCCTCTGGTCTTGCGTCTTTTCTCGCTGGTGTTTTTCACGCGAAAATTGTCCAAATATCCCACACTTGAACCGCGCCCTAAGGGAAGGGGTTTTAACGTGACAGGGTTAAGGATTGATTGATTGATGGATTGATAGAAGTATTGATTTATCGATCAATAGATTTTTCCTTCCCTTGCGGCCCGATCCGGGTGTCCAGCGAGAAATTTGATAGGCGTCATTTCCTTTCTTTAAAAGCCATTGTTCATTTCCTTTTCCTTTCCTTACGGGGCGGTTCGGGTGTCCGCCGAGATATGTGAGACAGGCATCCTTTCCTTAAATTGTCCAACGGGCCACGCATCGCGCTGAACGGGCGATGGCGTTATGTGTAACCCTCGGCAACGCTGCGACACGCTGTCGCGTCCCACTTTTAAAATTGTCCGCACCCCGTAGAGTATCTGTTACGGGTCCAATTAGACTTATTTTTGGAAATGTGGCGGAGAGTTTGAGAGATGCTTCACTCCCGCCACCGGTTGGCCCGGTATTGCTCTGCCTCCGAGATCGGCCTTGTCTTTAGCGCGTCTTTACTATCCTGTCTTTCTATCCATACTTTAATCTCTACTACTATCTACTATCTGCACGTGGTAGCGATTGTGGCTCGGCTTGAGCCAGTGGGCAGGCCTGTGCACTTTCCTTTTTTTTCTTCCTGGCAACAACTTCTCTCTCTCTCTCTCTCTCCCACTTTTAAAGACGAAGCTTAAGCGTCTTCCAATTTTCACGAAAGGAAAGGCGCACAACTGGCTCCGTGGGTCAGTGAAGATCCCAATGTTGCTATCGCTTTGTATATCTTGGATTAGCTGAGCTAATCAACATTAATTTTTTCATTCACATTCCCAAGTAATATGGTATAGGGTGGGTGCTGCACCGCACTATGGGCAGAGATCCCTGTATTGGTGCGGGAGCATTTTGCTAAGGATGTGTAAATTGGGGAAGGTTCTGGTTTGCTGTGCGATGTCAGTGCACGTTAAAGTTCCCCAGGTGGTCGAAATTTTTCCGGAATCCTCCGCTATGGCACCTCTTCCTTCCTTTTTTCTTTCATTCCCTCCTTTATCCCTTCTGTTACGGCGCGGCTCAGGTGTCCAACGATATATGAGAGAGATACTGCGCCATTTCTCTTCCCCCAAAACCAATTAATAATATTATTAATAAATTTGTTGTGGGGAGGAGGATACATTAGTCTCGTCCCTCTGTAATTGTTTAGAATGTCGAAGCACGTCAGGATTGCCCTCAAGAAGTCCTCCGGGTCTTTGTTCAAGAGTACTCGGATCTTTAACGTGCACTGACATCGCGCAGCAGACGGGCACCTTTGTGTTTCGCCTACATCGAAACGAAAGGCTCAAGTTGAACCACAATCGCTGCCACGCGCAGACAGTAGGGGAGCTAAAAGAGATACGAAAGATTAAGAGAAAGGACGTGCGCCGCAACAATCGTGTCATCTGAAGACACGACGACACGACGGTGCAGCAACAGATACGCTTGATGAGAAGGAGTACTCGCCACTTTTGTGAGAGCCCCTAGATCCCAGCCCTGTATAGCCAGAAAGCCACCGCACCCCATATAGGGAGTTTCACCCCCACCATTTGTATTGTTGGCAGTAATTCTTGATTTATGACTTTTCACCCAACCATAGTGCCTAGAATATTATTTTCGAGGCGCTATAACCCAACTACCAGGCCATCAAATTCAAAGGTGATTTTGTTTTGCTTCAGAAGACTGGGATATGTAGTGCGTCTTGTGTGGCAACTCTCCTCTGTGATACATGTTTGTTAAAATAAAAGGAAATTTGCTTATTGAGGAAAGTAAATGACGCAGTAACTGTCTCACATATCTCGGTGAGAGAAGGGATAAAGCAAGGGGTGCAAAAAATGAAGAAAAGGGTGCCTCAGAGGAGGTTATGTTTTATCATTCGCGTGATAAAAATCCTGAGGGCACTTCGTCTGCTTACGTGGATGAATTCGAAAACATGTCTTTCGAGGACAGAAAAGGCTTCTGAGGAAAGGAAAAAGCGCAGTAGCTCTCGTATCACTACATCTCGGTGCACCCCTCAACCGCGATTTAAAGCATTCAACTAAAGGTGCATACGTCATAGGTCTGAGCCCCTGTCGCAAGCTAGCCTACAAATTGACTGAAACATGTAAAATAGTTGCAAAGAGAAATGCTATGACACCAACAGGAACCTGCTACGACGAGCGGTTGCTGAAAAGTTTGGTGAGAATGTTGTTGGGAATGCTGTCATGCTGAGGTCAGTCATTACTGCCATCGCCGAGATTTCATCGACGCCTTCATGCATTAGGCGGTGGGCATTGGGATGTTCTCAAAACCCGCATCTGGCTAATTTGTCACGTGGCTTGAACTATTTACAATAATCTGACAAGCGACCAGGTATGCCATCACATTACGTTGTTGTCACGTGGCTTGGTATAATGTCATTTTACATCGCTGGCACGTGTCTTCTTATAACGACACATTACATCGTTGCCACGTGACTTGGTTTGACGTCCTATTCATGTGATGTCATCAATACCTATACTGATTGCGCTTGGGATAACCTAATTACATTAAATAGCATTATTAAAGCGAATGTTTTACTAGGCAATGTGAGCTGTTTCGTGTCATCAAAACGTGCCCGCACCCATTGTGGAAAATTAAAAAAAAAACAACATCTTAAATGTGGCTGCAATCAAAGCAGGATGATGGGAGAAAGCGGCGCAAAAAATTTGGTGACGATTGGATGAATAGTTTTTTTATTTAGAGCCAAAAATGTGCAAAAAGTGGCCGTGCCAGGCACTAAATTTGAAACGCCGAAAGTGTAGTACAATGTGACAGGAAGTGATGGCGGAGTCAACGCGCGGCACCAAATTTGAAATTTCCGAACGAAGCGTGGTGAGAATTGGACGAACTAAACAAATTCTGAGGCAGATAGGGGCAATAGAGGCAAAGAGGAGCAAATAGAAGCGATGAGTGCCGAGGAGGCGTCAGTGCTTTCGCGTTACTCCAGTGCCGGTTACCGCACTGCTCTGGAATTTGTAGGTACGTTAATAACTGTTAATAATGTGAATTATTGTTAATAAATTAACGCTGTGACGTCATGACATTCATCACGATATGTCACACCACCCACAAGTTTCCCTTCACGATATATTACACCGATCACGTGATTTGACTTGTCGACTCGTGATGTCTCATGGTGCCATTTTTCGTGGACCATTTTTTTTCTGACGCATTTTGCAGACATGATTAATACATAGTATCTGCCTTGATGGTTCATCATACTGCGCTGTAGTACTCAAAATGCAGACATGAATTTTTGCATTAAGAATTTGTATTCAGCAGGTTTTGCTCTCGTTCCGCTAGATTAACGATTATCTAGTGATGTTTCACATGTCCTCATAATAGAAACATCACGATATCGTCCCTATCATACCAGGGACATTTAGATCTGCTATTTAGGCCTAACCTTCACTCATCAATTAGCCAGTGGTAAATGTCCCCAACTACCTTGAACAAAACTTCAAATGGCTAAAGAACAAACAAGTGCAACTCAAGAACAAAGTAGAACCTGCTGTCGTTGGAAGCGGGCATATCGAAGTAGTAAAATGTGCTAACATTATCTTAGATTGCAGTACGACTTAGAAAAATCTTATCATAAAACTGAAGCAAGTTATTCAGAAAGCCAAAGCTGTTTTCCTCTTGTCCCTTAGGGTAAGATATATTCTGCAATATTTTGTTGTTTTGCTAAATTATCAAAATGAAGTAGGGTCGTTTCGTCTTGGTTTCCTACTTAATCACCAGTGAGCATTAAAGTTTTTTACAGAGGATGAAAGAATATAGAAAAGAATGCCGCCACCGTATGGAAAAGAATGCCACCGTATGGAAGACGTTGTAGTAACGAGTGTTAGCTGTTTGCTTTACTAGATGAAGAAAGCGATGAAGAACGCGCCGCTGGTCTCGAGAAACGGAATGTAATGCCCGGCCCGTTACCTAGCGGTTTTCTCAAATGGGTATTCAAGCTACCACCCTGCCCGGTGCTCGGCTTCCAAGGGTGCATGGTTTGGGAAAGAAATCTGTGCCTTCAAGTCCCCTCACTGTGGGCTTGAACAGGCACTCTTAGCACAGCATAGAGAAACTGCTATAAAGGAACGACTGCAGGTTATGCAGTGGAACACTGCGTTTGAAGCAGAATCAAAAAATGGGGTGCGCCGATCTGGGGTCCCGATTGTATTGTCAGCACCGTGTTAACTTAGCAGAGTGTATTGATTGGTGTCGAAAGGAAATAAAAGCAAGCCGCAGTGTACCAAGAAGCATGCGAAGACAGTGTCAGGAATGGTGTACGAAATTCTCCTCACAGTGGCAGGTTTTTCGGTGTGAAAACTGGCGTATGTTTTACTGAACTGGCATGCAAATATAGCTTGGCATTACAGAAGAATTCGGAAGCACATCTATGGCACAACTGTGAGGGTTGTAATAAAAAAGGTATAATAGGGTTCCTTGAAACCCTAACTTTGAAGGGCTACCGTTTCGTCAGATCAAAAGGCAAGACCGGAAAGTAGGTCGTCGAAGCATTTTACATTTTAAAAACTATCCACAAGCGTGTCTAGCTTTCTTTCACTTTGACTGATGACTGAATGACATTGTTTTTTTTTTGGAAGGCCCCTCATTCTGTTCTCACAGCTTTTCACGTGCTGCTTTCCGCAATAACCCACACCAGTCTGTAACCTTATTTTAGGCTTTCGTTTTCCCTTGTTCAACTTTTTAGTGCTCGCCTATAGGTTCTTTATTGTTTCCCTTTCCTCTTTCTTTTTTCAATTTCATTTGTTGCCTGACGTTTTATACCTTAACGTTTGCCCTTAATCTTCATGATTCGTGATTTGAATTCTGCAATATATGTTATTATTAGAGCGTTAACTCTGAGTTACGCTGATTCCACGAATAGAATAGAGGATGGCGGCCTCCAAGAGGTTGCCATGGTAACCGAAGTGGTTACTTAACTGAATGAAGTAATAGCAGGCGCCAGCGTCATGCCCGAGCTCCACAACTCGGAACTAAACTTTATCAATTAGGTGTATATATATATCCCAATATGGCAGGGACCAAATTCTGGCCACCTAGTACCGACATTCATGTAACATTTGTAGGCCTACCGTTTGCCGAAATCTTCTAGATGGTGCTATACGGTTTCGAGCTTCGTGCAGTATAATCTTACTAATTAAGTTAGAGTCCAGGCAGCGGCAGGGATTCGAAAGGGCGGCTTATGTTAGTAGTGTTAACTCTAGATACTCGATCGCTGCTTCAGCGTCGGCTCAGTTTTTCCTCGAAGCTTCTATAGGCAACCTGCAATGCCTAAGGGGCGGCAAAACATGTTTCGCTTAGCGCCTAAAACCTGCCATCAATCACTGGGGCACCTGTTAACGTGAGACCGCATTCTGAGCCATTAGAGGCGTGATTTTAGTCACACGAATTATTGGGTATAGCTCCTTTTGATTTAGCCCATTAGCGGACGAATGAGCGGTGTCGTTTCGAGAGAGCACGGCTGCGCATGTCGATACGCGCATGCAGGTGGTGTGAAAATGCACTTTGGGTGTGCATTGACAAACGAAAACTTGACAGACAATTGCGATAGTCAGTAATGTGAAATTATAGTGCAGCTTTTCACACGGCGATTGTCACTGCTGCCAGGTGGAGTGTTACGATGTTTTCGGGTACCTGTACATTTCAGATACCTGTACATACGGAATGTTGACAAGAAAAGAAGAAACCGAATAACAAAATTGACAAGCAAATATCTGGACTGCGGAAGTGCGGCAAAACAGCAATTATCGATTAAGAAAAAAGGTTAAAGGAACCGAGAGAGCTCTGTAGAAAACAGGGATGCTGACGAAGTCGGCACTGGGACATTACATGACATTTAAGCAGGAAATTGCCAAAGAAAACATCTATGATTACTGTAGGGGAAGCTCTTTGTTGATTGAGGCCAGAACGGGAGTTCCGCGGACTAAGACATATAGAGTCAGGTACCAGGAGATCGACACGTTGTGCGTTGCGTACAGAGAGGTGGTCGAAACGGCTGAACACTTGATACTTTTCTGTAAAGGGCTTCACCCTGCAGTAGAAAGCAGCGGGGTTGATTTATCCAAGGCATTGGGGTTTAAGGACAGTGAAGGGAAAGTAGATTTTAAGCGGGTGGAAGTAACCAAGAGAAAGTTATCTGATTGGTGGCTAAAATCAAGACAAGATTAAAATTTCACAAGTTATGGCTAGGTGGCTTGAACCACCGCCCGGTTTTAAGGGTTCAGCCTTATCCATTTATCCATCCATCCTATGTGGCTTGAACCACCACCCGATTTAAAGGGTTCAGCCTTATCCATCCATCCATCCATCCATCCATCCATCCATCCATCCATCCATCCATCCATCCATCCATCCATCCATCCATCCATCCATCCATCCATCCATCCATCCATCCATCCATCCATCCATCCATCCGTCCGTCCGTCCGTCCGTCCGTCCGTCCATCCATCCGTCCGTCCGTCCGTCCGTCCGTCCGTCCGTCCGTCCATCCATCCATCCATCCATCCATCCATCCATCCATCCGTCCGTCCGTCCGTCCGTCCGTCCGTCCGTCCGTCAATCCATCCATCCATCCATCCATCCATCCATCCATCCATCCATCCATCCATCCATCCATCCATCCATCCATCCATCCATCCATCCATCTACCCGTCCGTCCGTCCGTCCATCCATCCATCCATCCATCCATCCATCCATCCATCCATCCATCCATCCATCCATCCATCCATCCATCCATCCATCCATCCATCCATCCGTCCGTCCGTCCGTCCGTCCGTCCGTTCGTCCATCCTTCCTTCCATCCAACCACCCACCCACGTACTCACCCACCCACCCTTCGGGATCTTCCGGTGGCAGCCACTTACCGGTTTTACATTCCTCCTCTCTCGCCGTGTCAGGTGGTGTTTCGCTCTGCTACTACCTGCAAACACGGCACCTGTCAGGCGGCGTGTTACGCCGACTACGCCAACGGCGACGACTACGACACGAAACGCAGGAACGGGCGCCTATTAGCTGCGCTCTAATGCTTGCTCCTCTCGGTAGGCTGTGTTGCGGCGCGGCGATCGATATGCAAACTTCTCTGCACGCTGGCTGCACCCGTGTGATCAGAATTCCAGCAATGATACGACACTGTTTTCATTGTGATTTTGCTTAGCCTCGAGTCAATTTTTTGTTTTTGCGAAAGCACTGTGCTACTGCTTATCTCTCCATGCGGGGGCGACAAAGGGCATTGAGCGTTTGAATTATTTGCTTACATAGCCTGTGGTGTCGCTCCCATAAAAGAAATTCAATGGCACTCGTTTGGGCGACACCACGGAAATGCGTGAGCGGCCGCCGTTACGAACTACGCTCATTGGCCACGCACTGATTTCATTTTAATTTCTTTCGTTTTTTATTCTTGGCGTCTTCGCTCTCGCCATCTTCTTTTGACGCCGCGACATGGGTCATTCTCTACTTTACATTCATAGATCCCTGGGAAGTGTCATGCCAATCCTGGCGCAGTGTTAGAGCAGTTAACGGTTAAGCGATGCGTCACTGCCCTGCAATGGCAGACGCTGCCATCGCTGCGGTTGTGCGACCTAGATTGCTCTTCCCGGGAACCCACTCGCGGCCAATCATTAACTGCCACCTGCCACGGTGGGCAGTTTGCTCACAATCTTGTGGGCACGGCTTCACCTAGGGCTTCACTTTCTCCACGATATCTCCGCTCTAATGCTCACGCATCATTAAACACTCGGCCATCTGCTCCTGTTGTGTCATATTACATTGTTTTTAACTCGACAGCCCCAACTCAGCGGCCACCTAGCTCACGTCATCTTGTGACGTCATCACAACGTGCTTGCAGTGGCAGGTGGAAGACAATTTGCCGCGAGAGATTGCTTGGAAAGAGAAATAGCCTCGGTTTCACGAACCCCAACGGTGGCTGTGTTTTGAACAACCACCTCCCGGGGCTGTGGCGGGTCGCTTAACCACTTTACCACTGCACCAGGGATGGTATGGCCACAGCGCGCGATCTGCGACTGGAAACTAGAGAATGACCAGTTCCCAATATATGCGCATGCAGGCAGCACCTACGCGTAAGAGAAGGAGTACTTGCGCGGTTAAGCGTTAAGGTTAAGGTTAAGCGCTATGTGGCTGTTAAAGAAAGAACAGTGTCCCTGCTTGCGAACTAGTAAGCAAAGAGGAGCGTAGGCCGCTGAAGGGACTCATTAACACTGTCACGTGGTACCCTTAGAGCGGAGCATAAATGTCATCTCATTTCTTTTTTTTTGCCTCTGGTCTTCGTCTTATACAAGCAGTCTTAACTTCCATGTGCATGGAGGACTGGTTCATAGCCCAGCGAGAGTTCAGATATCACTGTGTTGCAGATAGCCTCCTCGTGAGTCGCATATGCATGTGAGATATGCGAGTCAAACAAAATCGGGCTGCACTGCACAGGAACAACGTGTATAGCGTGGAGAGTTTGGTGCCGGTATTCTCCTCTGGGCCTTGATTTTGAGATGCTTAGTTAGGTCATACGTTTCCGGTAAATGTTTTGTTGAACACATGGCCAGGCTTTGGCTGGTCTGAAGAACAATCACACCGTAAGCCGTTATGGCTGAAGTGATCTGGATGCAGAAAGTAAGCAGATAAAAAACGACTACCTCTCCAAAAATATAGAGGGCCTCTCCAAAAATATAGAGGGCTTTTCCAAATGTGGTAATATTGGTAAAGCTTTATCTCCAAGGGCATGGCTAGGAGTACAGAACACTGAGCGCTTAAACTGCCAAACGTTCTACGCTTTATCGCATAATAATGATACAAGTAACATTTATTCCAAAAGGACAATGTAGAACACAGATAAAATCATATGATCCCGCTTTCTCATTACTTCGGCTTTCATTCAATAAATCCGAAGTGCTTTATTAATGCCGTTATATTGAAACAATTTCAAAAATTAAAAGGAAAGTTTAGAGCCATAGTTGCAACACACCGACGCTAAAAAAGTAACAGGTGGTGAACAACTGAAATGCACTGACCTCGGCAGTCGGAACCGCAAAGTGCCACGCGCAATATTAAGGTGTGAGGCTTTTCCAGAACCAAAAACTACCACGGACAGAAGTGTTACTGAACGGGTTGTCACAAAATTGCTTTGAAACAATTTATGCTTTTCTTCTAGGTCCCTCATCTTCATCATAATCTTTTCTTTAACAACAGAAGACACCGATGTACCCTCATGTACACTGGCTTTGGTCATGGAATGGAAGCGGCGCGTTCTCTCTCACAGTTACGCTTCCTGCTTGCCGTCCGCTCGAAGTAAATGACTCTTTTTAAAATTAGTGTTCAGCAACGAGAGCCACAAGCGATGCACAGAACGAAGCACACATACGAACTCTGCCTAATCCGCACCGCCATTTCAGTCGCACAGCGTCGCCAGACGAAATATTTCTGGCCAACTCTCTCCGCTGAACATACACAAAAATATCGAGACAATACTAAACGTACCTGAAAATGTGTATAGACATAACTGTAGGATATTTATTGCCTAATTTAATAATTATAACACAATAGAACAACATATAAGCATTGATCGTTCATTCAGTGCTGGCCAAAACATTTTTGCCTTGTCTGGCCATACTGCAGCGGCGTTCGCCGCTCGTACGCCTCATGTAGCCCGGCCAGCGTACCCCCGGCGCGTTTTTTTACGCGCGATAATTGCAGAAGAATAACGCCCCATGTAATCACCGCCTAAAGGACGGAATACAGTAGGAAGGGAAAGAAGAGAACACTGAAAATTGAAAGTTACATTTTGAGGAAAGGCGCGGCGCTGAGCATCGGCGGAACACCTGTGGTTCGGTGCCACTAGTGGCGCATGCGCAGTTGTGACTAGGGATCGAGAGAGAGACGTGCACTGTGTGTCGTCAGTGCTCCTCGCGAAGGTGCAGCACGGCTCTCCAGGAATCAGGCGAAACTGCTGATCCTGCGGCAAGTAAAGCTATCGCTTTAAAAACGCGGCAAGGAAAGCTCTATAGAATACTGCGACTCAGCTCTCACAAACAGCAGTGCAAATAAAATACGAGGCCACACGTGAGATTAAAAAAGGTATCAAGGTCCTCCAACAAGACTTCAAATCTCAGTTTGCCACACTCGAGCAAAAAATGAAGGTTTTGGCATCACACGTTGAAATTCTCCCCAATAAGGAGCAGTGTGAAACTCCATGCAAAAAAGAAGGCCCAATCTCAAAGACCGGCCCAAGCTCAACAACCCTCTTCATGATTGGCCTCGGGGAGAATGCCATTCTACAGTGGAATTGCCGGAGCTTTCGCCAAAACGGCTCTATCCTGAAACCTCGGATTAAAATGTGCAAACCGTTAGCCATCCTGATACAAGAAATGCGAGGAACATGTACCCTTCCAGTTTACAGGGTGTTCCACATCCTGCTATAGAGCATAAGGCAAAGGACACGAGTGAATAATAGTAACCAGTCAGACGGCTGCCCTCCACTCGCACAGATTGCGAGACGATGCAGATCCGCCTTTCTGGAGCCACGTCGTCATTGTAAAGATGATGTCTCCGGGCCATGAGCTCACAATTTTGGTGTCTGTTTACTACAGGCCTCTTACTACACAACTCAGGGTGGACAAATGTGAATGGCTTCAACACTTGATTGCAACCGATCACCACAGTCCAGTTATAGTTGGCGGCGACTTCAATGCCAAAAACGTTCTCAGCGGCTACTCCACGACCGACTGCGTGGGGCATCGTCTCGAAGAAGCCATGGAATTTTCTAACTGAAGCCTTTGCAAAGAGCCACAAGTGCCCAA
This sequence comes from Amblyomma americanum, assembly GCF_052857255.1. Classification (NCBI taxonomy): domain Eukaryota; kingdom Metazoa; phylum Arthropoda; class Arachnida; order Ixodida; family Ixodidae; genus Amblyomma; species Amblyomma americanum. The sequence continues at coordinate 34,335,792 of NC_135501.1, read as the reverse complement.
GCGTGTCGGCCTCCACGCTAGACAAGCCGACACTACACTGGACCTCACTCTTGCAACCTCCGGCGCGAAAAAAAAGTGCAAAATTTTATATACTACATGGAACAGTGATCAGTTCCCCATTTTCATCTGTCAACAACAAACATCTTCGAACGAAGAAGATGTTGCCCTCACTTGACCGGCAGCGTTTTCTTGAATTGTCGCAACATTTTAAATGCCATAGCGTCAAAAAATTTGTCTATGAGCTTACTACAGCTAAAGCGATGACGACAGAAGAAATAGATTGTAGCGACACAACCAGTCAACTCTACAACCACTTAGTCAACCTGTAGAAACGTGGCTTTGTCCTCACGAACAGCTACCGAGCACGCGGCAAGCGCCTCAAAGATCTTCTAAATCTACGTCGCCACTGCAGTACCATACGCGACTACTCACTCCGCCCAGACGGAGAAAACTGGCAGCACGTCTGCGCTGAGATGGGGCAACACAAAGGACTCCGTAAACTATGGGGCCTTAACAGAAGCAAGGCTGGAAAACGGATAAAGCCGACTTTCATTTTCGCAGAGCTCTCCTTAAAACAACCGATGTCCTCGGTAGAGGAGCAACTCATCCGGACCTTCTTTCCGCACGATGCAGACGAACCTCCTGGTAACCTTCTTTCCATTAATGCCTTCGTTAACGCTAGATCTTGAACTTGACAAGGTGTTCACAATACGGGGACTGTCGGCGGCACTCGCTCAAGAAAGGAGCCACTCGGCCCTTGGGCGCGAAGGCATCAGCTGATAGATGCTTAGAAATCTTAGTGATGCCGCCAAAGCGCAGCTCCTAGAAAGAGTAAATAACTCATGGCAGACAGGGGATGTGCAGGAGCAGCTGATGTGGACACTGGTTAACCCCATACCAAAGCGTGGAACGGATCATTCAATCATTTCAAAAATCAGACCAATTGCTCTCACTTCCACCGTCTGCAATTTTGATTGGGCGAATAATCAACAATAGGATTCAATATTCCCTGGAATACGCCACAGCTTGGTGCTACCCTGCGCAAACCGGCGTTGGCCTGATTTGTGTACACCATAATGCTTTGGCTGCTTCGGCGAGTCATTAATCGAACTTCCCTACACCTCGTGCCTGACTGCGTCCTCGCGGTCGACGTGAGAAAAGCTTTTGACAGCGTCGATCAAAACGTCATCCTAGCGGAGCTTTTTAAGGCCTACCCCAGTCAACCGACGCTGAACTGAGTACGGAGCTTTCTCCAGAGCAGACCCGTGTGTCTCAAATATGGCCCCCAGAATGGACCCCTAGCATATACTACCCCGACAGGGAGTTCGTCAAAGTTCATTCCTCGGCCCTTTACTCCTTAACTTGGTGATGATGAAGGCAGTAAGATGCCTACAACAAGACATTGCAGCAAGACTCACGATCTGCGCGAACGACGTAACAGTGTGGGTCGAGGCCAAAGATTTGGAGTCTGTCGATCACATGCAAGCCGAGCTGAAGGCAGCGGTGCATTACTTGGAGACCTCGCTAACAGAGCTGGGCCTTGATCTTGCACCTGTCAAGACTGAATTTCTCAGCATTGATGGTGGGACTCGGACTAATCCGTCCCAACAGTTGTATGTTCTCATTGCAGGCCAGGTGCTCACATCTCATAACAGATCACTGAAGCTTTTCGGAGTGCCCGTCAGCAGCTGTAACAGTCCTCGTATTTGGATCAAACGCCGCATGAGCACCTAGAAGGGTGGCCTACATTCCATTGCTCGTGTGTCAAACAAGTACGGTGGTGCAAGGCAGGACGCTTGTCAGACGCTGGCTCGCGCGGTAGCAGTTGGCAAAGTTCTCTAGGACACCCCCTCGTACGAATTGATCACGAAAATTCACGAAGACATAGGGCGTCTGCACAGGGCCACATTACCCACCATAACAGGTGCACCACGATATACGCGCATCACAGCTCTAGAGGAAGCGGTGTCCGGTCGTCCTGTACACAGAATCATTGAGGAAACTGTAACTCGGCCCGAAACACGCCGAACTTGAACAAAACAGGGACGCTTTTTGGAACGCTGGGACCACCAACTCTCCGCACCGGTTGATTGTGAAGGCCGGCCGGCTCCGCCCTGGCTTCATCCACACCTCGGCCGCTACAGACGTACGGCTACACCCAGAGCGCATACGGCGGCACGGCTCCACCTATCTCGACACACGGCTGCTAGCAGAGAACAATTTGAGGAGTATATATACGTAGATGTATCCCTAAAAGACGGTGCCATATGAATGGCATGGCGCAGCCGGGAGAATATCAATTTCAACGGCTGCCGTACTATTCGCGCACCCGATGGGTGCATAAAGGAAGGGGAGCAGCTCGCTATATACGGCGCTCTACTGCAGGTGGAAAACGTTCTGGTCGGCATTCAGGTGCTACAAACTGACCTGTCGCGCGAAATACGGGTGCGGGCTTCACAAACAATTCTCGACCCACCGAATTGCACGGCAGATTGCTTGTATAATCAGAACTATCTCAACACTCAACGTGTACACCCGCCTCGCGTGGACTCCTGGACACACGTGCGATGACGACTGTAACCAGTCCGCTCACAACGCGGCTATGGACTGTGTCTCGTTCCTTCCTCCACTGGAACACCCCACCGTTACTGATGACCATGCTTGTATGTCAAACAACTTGGCTGTCCTAACGAGCAGACTAGACCGTATCAAATAGAGCAGCCGTGCTCGATTTACGGCCGTTACACCACCCGGTTAGCTTGATACCTGAAATGCTCTCAAACGGCATGAGCAGATCTTCATTAATAAGTTAATCGCCGAGTAGTATAGGAGTCTGCGAGTAGCATAGGACTCAAATGTTTTCAACCCAAATCTGAACTCCTTCTAATCAGAGAGAAGAAGCAGTGAATATCATAGAGGTCAACATTGAAGGTCTCCCGACACATAGATCGTAGGCTGGGGCAACGTAAAAAGATTGAAGAATAATAAGCCGCTGCCTGCACAAGTCTGCCGATACAGAAGGTCAAAACCATTCGAGAACTATGTGGCTTCATTAAAATAATTCTAAGATCAGCATTACAGTCAGCCGTCTGGAAACAACGGCCAACCAGATACTAAAGCTCATAGGAAGAATCACCGCTAAAAAGGAAGTTATGAAAGAGGCAGAAATCTGTCGACTTATACAAGCATTCCTCATTCCAAGATGCACCTACTCTCTACCATGCATCAAACTATATATGGTGGACATCGACAGATTCAACAGGTTACTCAGACATGCATATAAAGCTTGTCTAGAGCGTGGTAGAAACACCCCCACGGATAGATTTTTATCCTCGGGTATACACAACATTCTACAACTCATCACTGCGCACAAGGCGATGCAAATCCAAACACTGGCCAACACTACAGTGGGAAGAGAGATTCTAAATCGAATAGACGTACAGGCTGAACCCATGTCTAACCAACCGGGCCCTCTACTTCGAGGAGTGCGCGGTAAACTTGTCATCAAACGGCTAGCCAAAAATTATGCTACCGGGCTTCCACAGTGGCAGAAGGCGAGCCAGAGCGTGGGCACTGCATAGAAAGTACCCCAGCCTCAATCATCCTGGAGCTGTATACACAGATGCAGCCGATTATAATTTCAACCAAGAGGCCTTCCCTATCTGGGCATCCAAATTCATAGCAGAAAGAAGCGAGCGCAACTCAGCGGCCTCGAACGCTGTCAAGTGCTCGGATCAAGCAGAAGATCCGGCCATAGCCATGGCCATAGCCATTACTGACGCTGACAACATTATCAGTGGTTCAAAAGCTGGCATACGCAGCATCTCGCACAGTAAGAATAGCCCTAACTGCTAGAAACATTCTAAGAATATTAGACTATAACGAGGGATCGAACTGCTATTGACTCCTGCACATTCAGGGAATCCAGCGAACGAAGCAGTCCACCAACACATTCGAAGTTTTGTGGGCCGAGCGGTAAGCTTTCATCCTGGGGGACCCAATATGAAAGCAGTGATTTCGTACCACGACAGTACCGAATTCTACAAAATCTCTAGAAGAATCTGTCCTCCCCCACACAAGTCACTCTCCAAACTCCAAGAGGTGGCTTGGAGAAGACTTGAAACTCATTCTTACCCGAAGTAGTACTCTCACATCTACCCCGACCTTATAGACCCTCCACTGCGGTAGCACTGCCACCCTCGATCATATGCTTTGGGACTGCCCGGAGAATCCTCCTCCGTAAACTCTCATAGAAGCTCTCTCACTATAAGCCTGGGAAGAAGCGCTGCGCAACTACATCAAATATTTAACAGACCGCGTGGTCTATATACGCATACAAAAGAGTGAGTACGACCCGTTTGAGATGGGAACGCGGGACACTCCACAAATTCCTGTGTTGTCCCCGCTTCTCTTTAATATTGCCATGATGCACCTCCCGACACAGCTGGAGGGTGTTGGCGGTGTTCAAAATGCACTGTACGCCACTGACATCACCATCTGGGCTACTACAGGAAGCATACGATTGATGGAGGAATGCATGCAAGCTGCTGTGAGCATAGTGGACCGCTGTGCTAAGTAATACGGCCTTCAGTGCTCCCCATCAAAGTCTGAATTTGTGCATATTCGACAATTTCTGAAATGCGAAATCTCCGTTCAGCTTTCTCTCGACAGCGGTGTCATTCGTGAAGCGCAGGAGCTGCGAAAACTCTGTCTCTTCATTAATCAGCATCGCAAGGTAGACACAACCCTTGCGAAAGTCCACAAAGTCGGCGACCAGGTGGGCCGAATGGTTCGCCGCATTTTCAACAAGCGAGGAGGGTTGCAATGTAAGAACGCGGTGCGCCTCGCCCATGCCTTCCTAACTAGTCGAGTACTGTACAGGACTCCTTATCTCCGCTTACAGAAACATGACGAATATTGCTTGGAGGTTGTACCGCGCAAAATGTTTGAAGCGAGCCCTCGACCTTTCGATCTCCTCTTCCAAAGGCAGACTACTAGCGTTGGGGGCGAGGTGAGCACCTATCCGGAACTTCGCGAGGCGCATGTCGTTAACCAACAGACCAATAACCAATAACCAATAACCAATAGACGTGTCTCGCCCAGACAGTGTCCGGGCGCCGACTCTTGGACCGGTCACTTATTAAACATTACGATGGAACGGGTTCGAGTACCCGAACTGTGGAGACGCACCCTCTACGTTCGACCGCTTCCGAATGAGATGAACAAGGAAGACCATAATGACCGGTGCCAGGCGCGGGCGGATGCCCTGCACCAGCACTATGGCTTAAGGAAAAACGTCTTCTGCGTCGACATTGCAGGCCCCTACCATTCCAGGGGGGAATGATACACGGCTGCAGTCATACACGAGGGAGAACAGGTGGACGAACTCTCGTTCAGAGCGCTCAGCTCAACTCATGCGGAGGAGGTAGCGATCGACCTCGCAACCTCCCACCTCGACTCTAAATTCATCCTCACAGACTCTCGCGAAGCTTGTCGCAACGTTGAGTTCGGTTGGATCACTCAACTTGCGCACCAAATTCTTGCCACAGTACTCTCGACTGGGATCCAACTCATCGCTCAATCATATGGGTCCCTTACCACCGAGGCATGCCAGGTAGCGAATCCGCCCGTGAGGCAGCCCGCGAACTCACTTATCGGGCACCAGGCTCTCCTTGGGAGGACCTGAACCCAGACCACAGCCCCATTCTGTGTTTCAAATATATAACTGAGCACTATTGCGCTGAACACCGGCGCTACCCGGTTCCTATGAAGGGACTGGGTGAAACTGGTGAACGAACTCTCCTTGGGCTATTTACAAACACGCTGCTGTGCACGGCGGTTCTGTCATGTTGACTCTTGACAATAATAATAATAATTGATTTTTGCGGAAAGGAAATGGCGCAGTATCTGTCTCATATATCGTTGGACACCTGAACCGCGCCGTAAGGGAAGGGATAAAGGAGGGAGTGAAAGAAGAAAGGAAGAAGAGGTGCCGTAGTGGAGGGCTCCGGAATAATTTCGACAGCCTGGGGATCTTTAACGTGCACTGACATCGCACAGCACACGGGTGCCTTTGCGTTTTTCCTCCATAAAAACGCAGCCGCCGCGGTCGGGTTCGAACCCGGGGACTCCGGGTGAGTAGTCGAGCGCCCTAACCACTGAGCCACCGCGGCGGGTGACTCTTGACAGCTGCTGCTCATTTTGTGGGGAGATGGCCGACAATTTTCGCATGGTTTGGGCATGCAGGCAAAACAATTCTCTCTCCTCATCAACCCTTCTCCTACGCGAGAGGACTGGGAGGCGGCTCCGCTCGGCTGCCAGGAATTATCGGCCCAACAGGCACTGGTCCGGCGGACCTGCGCAGTGGTCAGGACCAACGGGACCCCGGAATGAGGCACTCCGACTTCTATTGTAAGAGGTGAAACCCACAAGGGGTCTCTCCCCGAGCACCTTTCTGTATATATAGATAAATGCTTTTCACCACGACTACCACCCTGCCGTCGTCCAGGCGGGCGCCATCGAGCGCCCCGAAGAGGTCGCCGCCAGTTATCAGCTAGCGGTCACTTCGCCCTTCTGCTAAGAATCCAGCAACCCTTATTTTCCGGGAATAAAGTTTTGTCTTTTTTTCTTCCTCTTTTTAATTTTTTGTTTTTCTTCTGTTCTTTTTGAGTGTCATTTTTGATTGTTTTTATTTTTGGCTTTGTGTATATTTTGTTTTATATCAGCATTTTTGTCATTCTATAAGTTTTTCTTCCTCCATTTATCATTTTTATTCTTTCTATAGGAATCTTTACTATCAACACCACTAACGTCACAACTATTATTATAATAATCATCAACAGTAACTACACTATCATCGTAATAAATATTACCAGCTATCACTATAACTATCACCATGACAACCACTGTCCCTATCTAGCACCATCATTATCTGTCTCTAGCACTAGCTATCACGATCGGCAGCTGTCATTATCACTGCCACTCTGTCTAGTACTAACAGTCACTATGACTAGCTATAATAAGTTTTACATTTCATTACTTTGTCACTGAATCCGGGAAATTTCATTTCTCAGAACACATTTGTGTCTGCAAATGCCATGCTGCACGAGAAGTGCCAATAAAGTGTGCCTGATGGAATGAAGAATGCAGTGCTGCTAATGGAGCGATCTACAAATGACGACCAAAGTGTGTAAGACATTGTGTATAGCGCCAGTATGTGCACTGGGTTTTCATTAAATATAGACATTATCACAACGTCGTCAGCCCATGCTGCCTAAAATGTTTGAACATTTGCATCCTGCACAAACAGCTATTTTAAATTGTAAACATCGGCAGGTCAATATCACAAATCTTCGTAATACACTGCAAGATAAACACACAAAAAACAGAAATTAAGAGCGCCGCAACTGTTTCACTTCTCACTGGAATCAACTACGATTTAATAATAACAAATTTCATGTGGATGAGCTCAACTAATCCAAGATATACAAGATGAAAGCGAGATTGAGGTCTCCACTGACCCATGGAGCCGGTTGTGCACCTTTCCTTTCGTAAAAATAAACGGCCTTTGCAAAGTTGTCAACGCCAATGATGTCTATGAACGCCGTCAGCTCACTTGTTTGGTTTTAGAGGAAAGGAAATGGAACATCGAACACACGGGCTTGACGTCCCGTCTGTTCTCCGTCAGGTAGTTACACGCAGTGACCGAACGCTCCGCGAGTTCTACCTTGAACGATTAATAACTGGACGCCCCACTCCAGTAGTAACCTACACAGTGCTGTGCGCGTGTGTGATTTAATTCCTCTAAAATGAACTAATCACGCGCACAACCTGGACACATTACTTATTGTGTAAATAGTTTGTACATATTACTTCTCCCCCTGTCCTCTATTCCTGTCCCCTCACCTCTTTCATTTCATTTCTCCATTCTGCCTGCTGTCCTTTATTTCCGCTGCCCCAGCTCAGGTGCTTCAGTATCGATGGCAGATGCCGGGGCTAGCAAAAATCTTTTCCTTCCTTTTTACTATTATTTTTAATAAAACCACTACCACCACCACCACCACCACTATCACATTTCTCGGTTGACGCCCGTACCGCGCCACAAAGGAAGGAGTAAAGGAGGAAGAGAAAGAAGAAAGAGAAAACTGGTGGTAGTGGTTGTTTATTAATAGATAGATAGATAAAGAGGAGAAGGAAAAGACAGGGATGTTAACCAGAAAGGAGTTCCGGTTGGCTACCCGGCACTGTGGAAGAGGGATTAGGGGACTAAAAGGAGGAAGAGAGAAGGGAAAGAAGGCATAACACAGACACACGCACAACGCTGTCAGAATTTGTCACTCAATCCAGTCGCTCTCAAGTAGGAAAAGAGTGCCTTGTATGCCTTGAGGGCAGTCGACTGCTGTGGCCTTGGACCGAGGATCTTTTGCTCTTTTAATGGGCGAGGATCGAGGCGGTCCAGGGCACAACACAGTGTATGTCTTGCACTCGCAAAGGCAGGGCACTCACAAAGATGAGGGATGGTCTCCTCACAACCACAGCTCTCACAGGCAGGGCTGTCGGCCATCCCCATCCGGAGAGCATAGTAATTTTGTAAATGCAACACCGATCCATAAATGGCATAACAGTGTTGCATCGCGACATTCTATGTTACGTGGAAGACGAAGGCGCAGATCAGGGTCCAGTGCCTTGAGGCGGAGGTTGAAAAACTCTCCCGTGTTCCACGCTGAAAGTGTGAGGTCCAGCGCCAAAGGGCGAAGCCCACACACAGCGTCAGGTCTCGATATTGGTATCCTCACTGGAAGTCTGTCGTTGTGAGCAGAACGCGCAGCCGCATCGGCCTGGTGATTACCGTTAATACCTCAGTGTCCTGGCAGCCATTGAAAAATGATGTCATGACCTTTGGAAACGGTGCCGTGGTACAGTAGACGGATCTCAGCAACAGTTGCTCCTGCGACCCGCGGCGTAGCGCAGCTTGCAGGGCTTGAAGGGCTGCTTTAGAGTCGGTGAAAACTGTCCAGTCATGTGGAGGTTCTTGACTGATGAACTCTACCGCAGCCCGTGAGGGTGCGAGTTCCGCTCAAGTTGAAGATTTTTGATAGGTCGTCTTCACTTCCATGAAGATGGATCTGGCCGGTATCACCACCGACCCCGCAGAACTGTTCGAGTGAACTGATCCATCTGTGTAAACATGTATGTGGTGACTGTGGTAAGCATGCAGGTGATTCAATGTCAATTGTTTGAGAGCGGGTAGTGATACACCAGCTTTCTTCGTAATTCCAGGAATATAGAGGTGAACCCGCGGTTGATGAAGACTCCATAAGGGTGAGCACGGTCTTGACGCAGGGGTGAACTCCGATGGAAGATATGTGCGATGAGCTTCAATGACTTTGGCGAATGCAGTAGGCGGCCTAATTATTGGGAGCGTTGCGAGGTGATGACAGGGAACCCGTGTGAGGTGCCGAATATGTGTTCTCATTGTGTCAACAGCAATGTATGTAATAGCAGGATGTTCTCGGGCAACAAGAACAGTTGCTGCTGTTGATGCACATTTAGGCTGTCCAAGACAGATACGGAGAGCTTGCGCTTGCACACTTTGAAGAGGTTGTTTATTAAAATAATAGTAAAAAGGAAGGAAAAGATTTTTGCAAGCCCCGGCATCTGCCATCAATACTGAAGCACCTGAGCGGGGGCAGCGGAAATAAAGGATAACAGGCAGAATGGAGAAAGGAAATGAAAGACGTGAGGGGACAGGAAGAGAGGATAGGGGGAGAAGTAATATGTACAAGCTATTTACACATTAAGAAATGTGTTATGGTTGTGCGCGTGATTAGTTCATTTTAGAGGAACTAAATCACACACGCGCACTGTGTTGCCTACAACTGCAGTGGAGCATCCAGTTATTAATTGTTCAAGGTAGAACTCGCGGAGCGTTCTGTCACTGCGTGCAACTAACTACCTGACGGAGAACAGACGGGACGTCAAGCCTGTGTGTTCGAAGAATGCGCATATGCTCATTAATGTTCGCTCACGAGTGCGCGCACTGCCCTGCGGCCACAATAGCGTCTTGATGGAGTCTGGTAGTATGCCTTGCACCCTATAGGCCTTCAGCATATCGCGACGAGCATCGGCGAACGCGGCACAGTGAAGGAGCAGGTGTTCTAGTGTTTCCACTGCACCGCATCTGTCACACACATCACTCGTCGCGATTCCGAGACGCACCTGTCGTTCCCCGGGCCACACGCAGCCAATGCGCTCGCGGAGGATCATTGCACGCTGTGACCGTGTAAGTGCGCGACAGCCGGTGATACGCTCGATGCGCTCACCTCCTGCGATGCGTGGGTTGGGGTGCTGCTTTCGGAGATGGTCGTGGATGGCCGCACGCAAGTCCTCCAGCGCAAGGGGCAGATCGCTGGCAGGTAGTTGGTGTGCAGCGGTCGCGAGGTCGTCAGCTTCTTCGTTGCCGGCGATGCCGCAGTGACGGGCACCTACTGTGCACGCACAGCACAAGCTCTCTGCGCTAGGCGCTCGATCCGCAAGCGAATTTCCCGCACTAGTGGAGTAGCGCGGCCGTTTGATTGCAAGCGGCTGAGGGCGGCGCGGGAGTCGCACAGCAGAGCACTCCTGGGCGGCGGAGGGCCGAGGGTGAGCAGCAGGTCCAGCCCGAGCCGGATCCCCATCAACTCCGCCGTGGTGGAGGAGCCCAGGAAGGTTGCGTGTTGCTGGCTGTGCAGTCGCAGGGCGGGGATGGTAGCCGCCCCAGCAAGGGAGCAGCTGTCGCGGGCCACTGAGCCGTCGGTGTACACGAGGAGATGGTCCTGCAGCTCCTCCTGTATGACGGCTCTGGCCAGCTGCTGCACAGCACAGATGGGTGTGCTCCGCTTTACCGCAATGCCAATGATCTCTCGCTGTACCTTCGAGGCAGCAGGCCAGGGCGCGCAGGACCCGTAGGGGAGTGGGCCTTGTGTCAATTGCTCAAACTCGAGCAGCACCGCGCCCATTCGTGAGCGCGGGTGCGAGCGCACGCGCTGCAGCAGCGAGCCGCCGTCCGGTGCCCGGTGAAGCCGGTCGATGTGATTCAGTACCCTGCGCGCTGCTTCGAGCTCAAGTGGCCACGCTCCTGCCTCGGCCAACGTTGCGGCGCACTTCAAGGTTTTGGGCACGCCTAGGCACACGCGCAGGGACTTGCGGTGCTGGAGCTCAAGTTTCTTCCAGCACGGCTTGCGCACCTTGACGAGCGGCAGCGCATAGAGCACCGCCCCCAAAGCTGCGGCATTGTATAGCCCCAGCGAGGCTTGCTGGGAGATGCCCTGGCCTCGAGCGGTGAGCTTGTGCACGGCGGCGGTGATCCTCTTCATCTGCAGACAGGTCTTGGTCGCCGCGGGGCGTAAGGAAAGGCGCCAGTCGATGTCTAGACCAAGGTACCGCACCGATTTACGCCAAGGAATCGGAATCCCGTGCAGTGAGAATGGCGCAAGATGCGTGCGCGAGCGCAAACGCAGGCCATGGCCACTGATTTGCCCGCGCTCAGCGACAGACCAAGGCCGCGCAAGCTGACATCGATTGCGGTCAGGGCTCCCTGAAGGCACCCCCGCACGCGGAACACCTCGCCCGGTGGTCCCCGGCACCACAGAGCTATGTCTTCTGCATATATGGACAAAGAGAAAACTGAAAGTTGGATTTTCGAGGAAAGGCGCGGCTCTGCGCAGCGGCGGAACACCAGTGGCTCCGTGCTACTAGTGGCGGATGCGCAGTAGTGACTAGGGAGAGAAAGAGAATCGAAAGGTCAGGCGACGGAGTCGGCGGCGGCCACCTGCGCCGTGCGTGCGTCACTCGTGTTCCCACATACGCCGGCTCACGCGAAGTTGAGTAGCGTAGCGAAGCTTTTCGCTTCAAAAAATGAACATCGGTTTTGGAGAGAAAATGGCAGAGTACCTCTCTAACATATCGGCTGACACCTGAACCTCATCGTAAGGGTACCCGCCACTCTACCCATCTATGACTGCCAGTGAACTGTCAATCTGGCGTCGCCAGCAGACGCGAACTCTGCCTACACCAGCCAGTCATTCAAAATTTATGCTTTACCCTCCGTATTCATTTGTGCTGCGGTGGCTCAGTGGCTAGGGCGTTGATCTACTGATCCGCAGTTCCCTAATTGTATGGATGGAAACAACTTTTATTACACAAAAAATCTTAGGGTAAGGTTGTGGTGATAGACACCAGCCCAGATCTCACGCTTGACAAACACATCCCGCATCTGCAGTGGGATATAAGCCCAAACACATTAGGTAGTGATCATTATATCATTGCCCTTATTCTAGCAGGACCACACTTTACGCCTAAATCACATAAGCATCGTTTGATGAACTGGGAACATTTGCGACCGCAACGTCAAAATACACCTGCTAAACACCATATAGAATTAGAGTCATGGGTAAGACAACTTCTTCAGGACCAAGAGACAAATACGCAGAGCTTTGATACACGTGAAAGGGTGCCAGTGTTAGATGCCAGAATGGAGCACTTACATGAAGCCCACTGGAGCTTACCTAAACGATATGCCATACAGAATCACAGTCGCAAATTTCAACATAAGATTAATGATCTGCCCATCCAAATTAAAGAAGATGAAGCGCAACTGTGTCACCAGGATCGGACACAAATGTGTGAAGGGCTAAGAGGGAATCTCACCTAAACGCGTGCATGGCACCTACTCCGGCACCTACTAGACCCCGGCCAGAGCAGAACGAACGCACTCAACATAATATCTAGACCAACACACCAAAACAGACATGACACAGATACCTTCTAGCTACACTAAAGGATATGCATTTTACCGCGGAACAACCACAACCCCTAGTCCACTAAGCAGGAGAACCAAATGATAAATTAGAAACTGCAATAACATCACAAGTATGGGCAGCCATCTCCGCCACTGACTCGTCACCGTCCACATTTGTTGGCGCATGCCCACTGAGCGATCAGGTCTCGCTGACGGGTGGTCGTCTCCATTATCTGGTCGCTCCACGCCCTGGGAAGCCATGGCTGCCTCTTCTGGTCCAGCCTCCTTAGATTAGCTTGGTCCCTTTAGAAATGCCGGCGCCGGAGCAGCCGTACTCTTCCCATAGGAACCGTACCGCCCTCAAGATGCAGCCGGCCTCGAATATTCAAATAAAACTAGGTAAGTTAGGCAAAATTAGGGAAAGAACCAGAGATGGGGCGATAGAAAGTCGAACAACCTCTCAGGCTCGAACCAGAAGTCCAGCGGCAAGGCACGGCGGATTTCTGTACGCCTTTTGAGGAAGCTGACGAGAGCTTGCGACTGCAACCTGTCACGACGCTGGCCGGATCCCCAAGAGACCCTCTCCTGTTCCGCGGTATTCCGCGTAACGTAAGAGGTGGCCCTAACGTCGCTGTTTCTGCTTCCTCCCTTAGGGGAGACTTTCCTCCTCACCCGGCCGGTGCGGTCCTGACGCACGATGGTGAAGATGGCCAGCGTGGAAATGGAGGGAGGAAACAGGTTCTCCGCATCCCTCCCATCTTAAATGTTGGCCTACTGTTGTACTCATCAATGGATGCCAACGACGAAGTGTCCACAGATCTGCGGTGACCACTGCAAGCGAGCTCGTACAGGCGGTGTGCCGGGGACTTCCGATGAGCAGCAAGGTCACCGTACACCCGTCCTTGTCTCGCGGCAGGAATCCAAATTTAGCGTGTCAGGAGGGTGTCGTTAGCGCTGACGCGCCTTTGTTGGAAGGTAGGGGCGGCTGACCTCCCACTCTCGTAGCCGCTGCAAACTGCTCGACGGAGACTCCGCAGCTCAGTGACTCACGGCCGCAATGCAGCAGGCGGGGACCCATACAATGGCCAGCAGGCTGGGGCAGCTTCTCTTGAACTCTGCATATCTGTCGTATGATCTTCAAAAGTTTGATTCACAGCCAATGGAGACCGCGCAAACTGAGCATTTGGTAAAATGCGGAGCAATGCGAGTGCCAAACAATTCTATCCGGCACCGCCCAAACGGTCGGTTAAAATAAAATCAAATTGTTTTATTATCACCCGATATTTATGGTTGGAGCACCTGGGCTAAAAGCTGCTCGAGGCAGCTTGACGAGGCCCAGGTGACCGTTACAAGGTAGGGCGTGGTGAACCTGAAAACACTACAACGTAAACACCTCGAAATAAACAGAGCAGGACAATGAAACTGACGTTTTCACACGTGCGCTACAGAAGCGCTCAAAAAGCAAGATATGTAGTGTGTAAAACATTGTAGCTCCTCTAAATAAATCATGTAATCAAACATTGCAATCAAGACAAGACCCGAGGCGTATCATAACATATTTCTCATACAAAACAGCCGGAAACTACTTGAAATGACAATTACTTGTAGTTATACAATAATTAAAACACCACAGCACATATGTAATCTAAAAAATGGCAACAAAATACAGCAAAACAAATGCACTCGTCTTTAAACTTCAGGATCCGTGCTTTTATTTCCACTTTAAATTTTGCCAGATTCTTATCCATTGAGGTAGCACACAACAATCACACACCCACATGTCCAACTTGGGAGCAGCGACGACAGGACTATAGCTAAGGAAAAACTATACACAAGACACTGACCTGCGGGAAAAGCAGACCAGTGTTCAGGGGCTGTTCCAGTTGTCGTCGCCGCTACCAAGTGACCTCGGCGCGACAATTGTGGCTCCTTGTAAGTCCAGAGCGTTGATTACCGTGCCACCTGGTGTTGAGCGCTCTAGATGGTTTCCTTGTGCTGGTGTGCGGCACGTTGACACGTCACCGCTGCAGTCACGTGCGGTTGGCTGGCAATTCAGGCTTCAGTATCGCTGTATCGGAGGTAATCTGCGGGAAAAGCATACCGGTGTTTAGGGGTTGTTCCAGTCGTCGCCGCTACCAAGTTCATTTGAACGTAGCTGGCTATCTTCGGTCGAAGTACACTCGTGGTTGGCTTTCCGGCATGGGGGTGCTAAGTTCACTTGAACTACATTAGCGTCTTTGGTTCCGCGAAATTATCGATTCGCTTCGCAGCCGTAAAAAATACGAAGTTCATTTGAACACAGTAAGCTTTCTATAGTTAAGCGAGACTTCTCGGTTCTAGCGAGGTTCATATAAAACAAGCAAATCCGTTTGCACGTGCTTGTACCATGGTTCGGCTTTGTCCTGCCAAAGTGACAGGCAGCCCCCGAAGAGCCTTAGGCCCACTCGCTCTGACACTTGCCGATGCCAACAAAGGGCCAAAGACAATAGCTAGAACACAACGCCACGAGGAGACACGTTTCTGCCAAGGTTACTCTAACTTACTCGCTGCTATACCAGCAACTTCAGAGCGAAACGACGCCCATCGCTTCCCGCAGTGTCTGAGCGCCCCGTTGCTTTTCCTCCAATCCCGGCGGCAATGCAAATTAGCTGATTTCAGCATCCGGCTCCCAGAGCCAAAGAGACAAAACAGAGAATATTTTCAACTATGCACTAGAAAAATCGTCCACTCCTCAGACTTCCGCATTCACTCACTTCTGGCTTTGCTGTTCTCCATGGACGGCTTGGTCTCCCTCTCTAAGCGCCCACCTCGTAGGTTTACCTTCCAAAGGTGTATCGAAGAAGTGCTCATCAAAAGCGTAGCATGCACGCAATTCTCTCAAGCTGCTATTACGCTCATCTCGATGTCATGAAAGCATCTTAGCCTTGCTAGCAACTCCGAATTCGGGTCAGGCCTAACGCTGTTCAAAATCCGGGCGGGCATTCTACGAACCGAACTGACTGTCGTCCCTATTTCCAAGAGCTTGCCACACTTTGGGCTGCCATTCTAGAAATATGGGGGGGGGGGGGGGGGGGGACAGCCTTCCGCCCTCTTCCGCCCTCTTCCCCCCGCACTCCCACTCCGCGTTTGCGGCGTTCGCGCTTACTAACCACGGAGGGGTTCTTGCTCGAGGGAACAAAGGGAAGGACGACAAAGCGTGGACACCCATATGCTCTTTAATTACACTTGCAATTAATACACAGCTCTAGCCAACTATCTACAAAACATCAATGAGGCATTCCTCAAAACTAGAAAACCACGTAAGAAGGGCTTCACACTTACCGGCTGGTGCAGGGGCGCGACTTCGAAGGTATCGGCAGCGAACGTTTGTATGCGCCGATAATGGCGGCCGGGTTTTCCCGTGCGCGCCGCTTTCTTGGGGCAAAGCCATCTCTTAGCGCTTGCTGAGAAGGTGCCGAGAGCGCGCGTTTGCTGCGCTCGCTTCGCTGCCTGGAACCAGAAGTCCAGCTGCAAGGCGTGACGGATCTCCGTGCGCCTCTCGCGGAAGGCGACGAGAGCGTGCGGCTGTAACCGCTCACGACGCTGGCCGGATCTCGAAGATTCACCTCCGGTTCCGCAGAATTCCGCGAACCTACGAGGTGGGGCTGCTGTCACTGTTTCCGCTTGCCCCATGGGGGAGTCTTGCCTTCTCGTCTAACCGGTGCTCTCCTGACGCACGATGGTGAAGATGGGCTGCGTCGAAATGAAGGCGGAAACAGGTTCTCGACAAGCGGCAAATTCTCATGATTCATATATCCACCTGATGTAGAGTATTTTAAACGGGAATTGATTGAGCTAATTTTTTCAGTTATTTCACCCCAGATTCAGTAGTAGAAGCTTGACTCCACTTTCTGTGAATAAAAGTATCTTGTGCCCTGGCGTTTTTTGGGCAAAGCTACTCTTGCGCCAGTAAATTGCAACAGCATATACGCAGCTTTGCTGAGCTTTAAAAGCGTGCACACCACATACTTTCTTCTATAACAATGAGATGAGTTACGGACTCCGGTTCAAGGCTGTGAGCATACAGCGTGCATGAAGCTCGGTCAAACATTACAGTAAGAAACGACATGCACCTTACAGAAAAATCATTGTAGAACTAACACATGTATTACAAGAAATATCACTAGCACTTTATAGAGGTAACTACATCTCTACATCGCATATAACTGTGTCCAATCACGCTGACAGGTTATTTTGGCAAACAGCACTACCTAGGCAAGGCTACATAAAAAACACCAGACTTTATCAGCCAAAACAACAGGCCTTCCCATGCAAGCAGCTTTCTGCTTTCCGATTTTTGCTGCTGTAATCCTCAAACCTGAAAAATTCTTTTTGCCTTTTCTTCCAACCCAGGAAAATTGTGAAGCAAGGTGATTTTGTACATAGCATGATAGCATTTATTTTCTCGCTGAGCCGGGATCTTTTCCCCCAAGCCGTGTCAACTCCTGACTCTTACAAACATTTACAAAACACTCGCTGAATATATATAACTACACAGAAAAAAAAGCTTCAGCAAGGGCCTTTTAGGATAACGTGAATACGATTCAGGCATACAATAGGAAAAATTAAAAGATTTGAAACATGACTCAATACTGTGATAAGCAAAACACAATTACTGCTTCTGCACAGCTATACCAAAACTTTGTCAGAAAAATTAAACATGAAGGCGCTTTCCAGCTGCCGACAGGAGATAAAAGTGTGATGACCCCCATAATGCGAAGGTCCACACGGGACGGAGAGGCAAAGAGACACCGTATGGCTCAGTTTAAACAAACAGGTATATTCAATAATAACACATGATTAAGATTATACATCAGAGGCTGGGGCGTCCGAGCTTACGTGCCGACGACTTCATGGGGGCGATGGAGTGGCTCCGGAGTTGGGCTCGAGCGGTTGCTGGCAGAAGCTGCACGCCGTCGGGCTTCGGCGCTGAAGGCCCTCTTGGCGAACGATGTCGTCTTGAGCGTGCTTCTTCCGTACTGCTTGTCCATTTTTATATCCTCTTCTCCACACTCCCTAGGGTGAGCACGCCCACGCCGGAGGGGAAGGAGGGGGGGCTAGGGCTTTCACTTGGGCGCACAAACATACCACCCCACTTATGGTCTCGCCCCCTTCACGTGTTGAGTCAGAGGGAAAGAATGTTGTCTTCGCGGTAGCGCATAGCGTCGGCTGTGGTACGGCGCGCTCTGGATCGCTGACAGTTCCCTTGTCCTGGAATGTGCTCGGAAGGGCCGCCACTGGAACCGCCACGCCAATTGGGGAGGATAAAGCCTGTTTCCCCGCGGCGGCGGCGGCGGGTCCGGTTGGGTCCGGTTGGGCTTAAACCCCTTCGTTCTGGTTGTCACTCTCAACGAGCATGGCTGGGTAATTGATGATGCCTGTCATCTGGGTCTCCGTCTACGCCGCGCCGTCGAACGTGGATCCTCGTAGCACACACAAGGAATGTACCTTGTAGCACACACAAGGAATGTACCTTGTAGCACACACAAGGAATGTACCTCGTAGCACACAAGGAATGTCACACTCGCTCACCCTCCAGAAGAATGTTCTCCGAACATTTGAGTCCACGCAGCTCCCCTTGTCTTTCTGAATCGCCTCGCACAGTGCGTCCGACAAAACACTTTTCGCTGCACTCAACACCACTGCACAACACCATATGCCTCCGCTGTCATAACTGGCGTCTCCAGGGGCAGCACTGATCTTCTTTTACAGATAAACATGAAACTCAGCACCCAAGCCTCTCCTTTCTAGTCCAAACTGGACGAAATAAATTTACCACAGTTACAAAGGAGCTCCCACTTCTAGCACGATCACGGCACAGACAAAAATATAGATAACGAAAGGAAGTAGGGCAGGTTCTGCATGCGCTCCGCATGCTCTCCTGTGAAGGTGTTACTTAATGACAGAAAGGTTTAACTACCAACTCCGATAACTTAACACATAAGCACATAGCAATGTTATGAGCTGTGGCATTACACAATTCTAACCATTCAAAACTCCGCTCTGTTTACGCCATTAGTCCGACTTAGCTTTCCGATTTCGCAGCGGATATCGGCCTTCATGAGTCATATTAAGTAAGTCTGTGACCCTTTGTCTGCTTTGGGACTCGCGAGGGCTCGTGGCAGGAGCCTCTCCTGGCGTTATCTGCGCGGCAACCTCGCGCGCTTCTTCTTCTAGCAATGCATGAAGTAAATCCGATGGCATTCCGGCCGTCACCTCTGGCGCCTGCCGAACAAATGCAGGAGAGGGCGTTTCTTGCGAACTATCTGCGCGCTCCGCTTCACTTCTGTCCCCATCAAAATCCGCGCTTTCCCTTTCCTCATTTCGTGAATACTGAGCCGGTGCCGACTTGAGGCGATTTGCGTGTATCCTTATCAAGCGCCGGTTTACGTCTCGGACTCTGAAGTTTACCGGAGAAAGCTTCTCGACAACCTCGCACGGTCCTCTCCACTTCGTCTGGAACTTACGAGCTAGCCCAATCTGCCTTTGGCAGTTTTCAATGTACACGCTGTCCCCCACATCAAACGGCGCGTCTCTAGCACTGCGATCGTGCACCTCCTTCCTGCGCTTCGCCGCTTTCTTTAAGGCCTCCTTTGCGATGTCCCTCGCCACTTGCAAGCGCGATTCTAGCTCACCCTTATAGTCGTCCAGTGAAGCGTATGGGACACGACGGGGGCCCTCTGGCACTTCACTAGGCTGGTCCGGGTCTCGGCCGTAGAGAAGAAAGAATGGCGATTCGCCCGTGCTCTCGTGTGCTGCGGAATTGTAGGCAAACATTGCATACGGGAGCCACAAGTCCCAGTCCCGCTGGTCGCGCGAAACAAAATGCGACAGGAACCCGGCCACGGTTTGATTCAGTCGCTCCACCGCGCCGTTGCAAGCCGGATGGTACGGTGTTGTCTGCTTCTTAGCGATCTTAAGCAGCTCGCAAACTCTCCTCATAAGCTGCGACACGAAGTTCGTTCCCCGATCTGTCAAGAGTTGCCTCGGGGGTCCATGTCGGAGCACGATCTGTTCGACAAATGCTCTTGCAACCGTGTCTGCCTTCTGATCTGGGAGTGCTACCGCTTCCGCGTATTTTGAAAGGTGGTCGACAAATACTAAAATGTACTTGTTTCCGGAAGTGGTCGTGGGCAATGGGCCCATTATGTCCATACCTGTCCGCTCGAAGGGAGCCGAAACCTCAGGGAACGGCTGAATTGGAGCTGGTCTTCGTCCCTTGGGTGTTTTTCTTTCGAGACAGGAATGACACTTCGCACAGTAGTCTCTAACATCCTGTCGCATGCTACTCCAAAAGTACAAACGCTCCACACGCCTGCGTGTCTTCGCTACGCCAAAATGACCGGCGCATGGCGCATCGTGAAACGCGCGAAGAACCCTTTCTGTCCACGACCGAGGTATGACGACTCTCTCCCAAGCGGTTTTCTCTGGTCTCCCTTTCCTGGTTGGCCTCTTGCGCCGACACAGGGTGCCGTCTTTGCCAATGAAATAACCTAGCTGTTCGGGGTGAGACGATGCGCCCTCTAAGCTTTCGATTATTCGCTTCAGGTCAGGATCTTTGCACTGCTCTGTGCGTAATTCGGCGGGGTCGACTACGGGGACAAACTCATCTATAGCTGCCACGGCAGCTGTGCGGCTGAGTGCATCAGCATTCAGATGTGTCTTTCCTGACTTGTGCTCAACTTCAAAGCAGTATTCCTGCAGGTGTAGATTCCATCTAGCGAGTCGCGAGCTAGGGTCCCTGACACTCATCACCCATTTCAGAGGATGGCAGTCTGTGACTAGCTTGAATTTGCGGCCGTAAAGGTAGCATCTGAAGTGCTTTACTGCCCAGACAACGGCGAGGCACTCCCTTTCCGTAGCTCCGTACTTTTGCTCTGTGGGGCTCAGCTGTCGGCTAGCAAAAGCAACGGGATGTTCTTTGCCCTCGATAACCTGAGATAGCACGGCACCAACTGCGAACTTTGACGCATCTGTGGCCATAACGAAGGGCAAACTAAAATCCGGGTGGCGCAACAGCGGTGCACTCATTAGCTTCCTTTTCAGGGCCCCAAAAGCATTCTCCGCGTTTTCGTCCCAGCGAAAGGCGACATTTTTGGCTGTTAAGGCGGTGAGCGGCTTAGCGAGCTTGGCGAACTCCTCTATGTGCCTTCGGTAGTAACCGATCAGGCCGAGAAACTGCCGGACCTGGCGGACGCTAGTCGGGGATGGAAAATCCGAGACACACCTTAGTTTCTCAGGGTCCGGTCGCACGCCGTCAGCTGAAACAACGTGCCCGAGGTATTTCTCCTCATTTTTGAGGAATTGGCACTTAGAGGGCTTCAGCTTGAGACCCGCTGCTCTTAGTCGCACGAAAACCTGCTCAATATCGCGCAAATGGTTATCAAAACTGTCACTGTATATGATAATGTCATCCATATACACGAAGCACAGCCTCCCCAGAAGACCTGCCAGGATAACATCAGCGGTTCTCTGCCAGACAGCAGGGCTGTTGGCCAGACCCTTCGGCATTCTTTTCCATTCATAGTGCCCTGAGGGCGTGTTGAATGCCGTTTTCTCGGCATCTGCCGGATCCATTGCTATCTGCCAGAATCCCGCCGCCATGTCCACTACCGTGAAGTACCTGGCAGAGCCCAGCTGAGAAAGCGTCTCCTGTATATTGGGGATGGGGTATGGATCGATGCGAGTTACGGCATTTAGTTTGCGGTAGTCCACTACCAATCGATACGAGCCATCTGGCTTTTCCACCAATAGTGCTGGTGCTCCCCAGGGTGACTTTGAGTGTTCGACAATGCCGCGATCAATCAGATCCTGCACCTGCCGCTCCATCTCCTCACGTTGGGAGTAAGGAATCCTGTACGCACGCTGGTAAACGGGCGATGAAGTGCCGGTTTCTATCCTGTGCTTTATAACGCCACAGCAGCCCAAATCCAGGTTGGACGCGGCGAATACCTCCGAGTAGTCGTTCAGCAAACCAGCCAGAGCCTCCCTCTCCCTGGATTTTACGTGAGAAAGATCGAACGACACCTTTGGAGCAGCCGAAGGACTAGCATGCTCTACAGTTGCGAGTACCGTATCGGTGGGCTCACGTTGCTCTATCGCAGAGGTGAAGAAAGCCAATGTTTTGTTCTTGGGAAGGCTCAGTGGCTGCTGGCTACAGTTAACCACCCGTAGGGGCACTCTGTGGGCGTCATTAACTGTCACGAGGCACGCGGCTGCCTTCAGGCCATTGCTGAGAGAGTCGACCGGCTCAAGCACTCCCACGGCGCCGCTCTCTACATCTGAAGGCACAAACGCGTACAAAATGTGCTCCGACCAAGGAAGGACGACCGCCTCATCGACCAGCCTGACGGCAACCCGCGAATATACCTTCTCCAATGATCCCCCTGTTTGACGGGTGTCAATATCGGTAATGCGAATCTCAGCCCCTCTCCTGTTCAAAAACGGAACTTTTGATCCGCCCGCATTAACCTCTTCCTCAGAGAATGAGACTACTACCTTCCCTTTTCTCAAAAAATCCTGCCCTAATATACCTGACACTCCGTTTGGCAGAGACACCGTGTCCGGGCATACGTAGCAGGGGTGCTCCAATGCAATTCCGCCGAGAGAGAAGTGTAACCGGTAGAGTCCACTTATGCCAAGAGGATCCCCCGTTATGCCTACAAATTTGGTTGCCATACCACCAGACGCTTCCAACACCTCGCGGTCCCCCTTCCTTCGAAGCGTGTTAAAACTGCTCTCCTTAAGCAATGTCACCTTTGACCCCGTATCTATCAACAATTCCATGCAACAACCATTTAACTTGCAACGCACAACAGGGCATGCCTCGTCGGCCACACAAACTACCACCACCTCATCATCCACTGCTCCCTCCCCACGCTCCTCAGGCTGGGGAGGACTAACTAGTTTTTTGTCTCGGTATCTGGAGCCCCGCTGTAGGCTTGCTTAGGGCGTGTCTCGCCTGCTTCTCTTTGTGGCTCCCCACGGCGCACGTTTTGGCAGAACCTGGCGATGTGTCCGCGACCCTGGCAAGCGAAGCATACGATTTCTTCAAAATCTCGCATACCGCGCCTGTAGCTTTGTGGCGGTCTCCGGTTTCCAGCGAATGGGCGCTGTTGAGCGCGCGGTTCAACCTGGCGTTCTACCTGCTGAGATAGCAGCTGTTCCAAACGATCTAACCGCTCTGTCAAGAGAGCAACCTCAGGGTTGAGCACTGCTCTCTCTATGACGCGTACTCTCGCTGCGGCTGTCGTTAACGCCTCATTTCGTTCCTCATCCAATGCGGCCTCCACGGCTTGGTCGAAATTGCTCGGCTTGCGCGAGAGCACGAACCGGCGCACGGGGTCTTGCAGACCAGCCACGAACAAAGCGGTCATTTCCTCTTTAAGTAGATCCTCCGCGTATTTCTTCCTTAGCTGGTCTCCTTCCTCCTCCCTGCTTAACGTATCGCGTGCTAGGCGCTGAAGCCGCGACGCAAATGTTCGCACGTCCTCCCCTACCATCTGTCCGGCGTCACGGAACCTCTGTACCCGCACGTGACGTGGTTCAGTGTCGAAATGCTCAAACGCGAGCTTCTTAAATTCCGCAAATGATTTTGTGGATTTTACTTTTTTGTCTCGCCATGCAAAATCATGAGCAGCTCCTGCCATCTTACACCTCGCCATTCCCAGCATTTGAGCATCGGACCATCCCCCCATTTTCCCAATCTCTTCTAGCATGGAAAAGAAATCGCAGATTGGAACCCCTGTCTTATCTCCCGTAAACGTCGGAATGACGCTTCCTAATGCCAGCATGCTTGCTCCGAGCGACGGCTGTAGAGTGGGAGCTCCCTCAGATAAAGACATTTTTTTTTTGTTCAAGCTCTCCGGTGCCTCAAGCCTCTCAAATGGGGGTAAAAGTCCCACAATCAGTCCCGTGATTCCCTTTTGATTACAATTTTGAAGTCATGAATGTCGCAGCATTCAGAGGACATTTGCTTTTGAGACCCCACTTCTGACACCAGTGTGATGACCCCCATAATGCGCAGGTCCACACGGGACGGAGAGGCAAAGAGACACCGTATGGCTCAGTTTAAACAAACAGGTATATTCAATAATTACACATGATTAAGATTATACATCAGAGGCTGGGGCGTCCGAGCTTACGTGCCGACGACTTCATGGGGGCGATGGAGTGGCTCCGGAGTTGGGCTCGAGCGGTTGCTGGCAGAAGCTGCACGCCGTCGGGCTTCGGCGCTGAAGGCCCTCTTGGCGAACGATGTCGTCCTGAGCGTGCTTCTTCCGTACTGCTTGTCCATTTTTATATCCTCTTCTCCACACTCCCTAGGGTGAGCACGCCCACGCCGGAGGGGAAGGAGGGGGGCTAGGGCTTTCACTTGGGCGCACAAACATACCACCCCACTTATGGTCTCGCCCCCTTCACGTGTTGAGTCAGAGGGAAAGAATGTTGTCTTCGCGGTAGCGCATAGCGTCGGCTGTGGTACGGCGCGCTCTGGATCGCTGACAGTTCCCTTGTCCTGGAATGTGCTCGGAAGGGCCGCCACTGGAACCGCCACGCCATTTGGGGAGGATGAAGCCTGTTTCCCCGCGGCGGCGGCGGCGGGTCCGGTTGGGTCCGGTTGGGCTTAAACCCCTTCGTTCTGGTTGTCACTCTCAACGAGCATGGCTGGGTAATTGATGATGCCTGTCATCTGGGTCTCCGTCTACGCCGCGCCGTCGAACGTGGATCCTCGTAGCACACACAAGGAATGTACCTCGTAGCACACACAAGGAATGTACCTCGTAGCACACACAAGGAATGTACCTCGTAGCACACAAGGAATGTCACAAAAGTGGAATGTGCTAGCATTTCCTGACAGGAGAAATAGTTGCTGTGTGCAGGCATAAAAAATCGAAATGTACGCCTTTACAAATACAGATGTTGAAAAACATTAATGCATTGAAGGCACATCGAGAATACAAAATTCCAAGGATGGCAGTACTGGAAACTGCAGCAATAATCACCGCTTGTACATAGAGGACACAGCGCCCGTTGCGTGGCAACCATGTAATTCCGACCTAAAAATATGAATTGCACAGTCCCTCCTTTATAATAATAATAATAATAATAATAATAATAATAATAATTGGTCTTTGGGGAAAGGAAATGGCGCAGTATCTGTCTCATATATCGTTGGACACCTGAACCGCGCTTTAAGGGAAGGGATAAAAGTCCCTCCCTTATTCATACCTTTACGGCGCGCTTCAGGTGTCCAACGATATATAAGACAGACACTGCGCCATTTCATTTCCCCCAAAGCCAATTATTATCACAGGCCCGTGGGAGAGATTGCTAGAATGACAAATGGTGGAGACTGTTCGAATGATAAATTTTTTCAAGCCTCTCCTCAGCAGTCCTTTACATTTTTGTTGCATTTTTTCAACCCTTACTTTCCTCGCCTAGCTTTCACTATGAATAGTACTTACCAGACACGCAGTCTTCTCCTTGTTGAAACGGCCGCCGCGGTGGCTCAGTGGTTATGGCGCTCGGCTGCTGACCCGAAAGGCGCGGGTTCGATCCCGGCCGCGGCAGTTGAACCTCGATGAAGGCGAAATTCTAGAGGCCCGTGTACTGCGCGATGTCCGTGCACTTTAAAAACCCCAGGTGGTTGAAATTTCCGGAGCCCTTCACTACGGTGTCCCTCATAGCCTGAGTCGCTTTGGGACGTTAAACCCCCATAAACCAAACCAAACCTTGTTGAAACTGTTGTCGAAATACATAAAGTCTGTTAAATCTTTAAGCGACTCTTCAATAAGCGGCGCACATGTGATAACGGCATTTCTGTCGAGAGTTCCGCTCATCTTGTTCAACAGTTTGCCGTGATGCTGCTGCGTGAAGCGTTACACGTTTAAAAGCCTTATCACGCGCTGCATAAAACCTGTAAGTGAAAAAATATAGCCAGAAGAAACAAAAGACAGCTAACAAGATGCTAATTTTCAATATCTCATTGTGAAAATTTTTGGCCTTAAGATGTAATCCCAAACGTAACCTGTTCAACATTTTATGATTTTAATGTTTTGACGTCCTCAAGCGACTTGGGCTATGAGGAATTCCATAGTGAAGGGCTTGGAATTATTTTAGATCGCCTGGTGTTGTTTATTGTGCACTGATGTTTCTTAGCACACTGGTGTTTCGTATTTTTCCCTCCATGAAAATATGACTTCCACAGCCGGGATCGACCCTGCAACCTTGGGATCAGCAGCCAAACGCTAAACCCATTCAGCCACAGGAGCGGGTCAAACATGTTATTATAAATCAGCAACTAAGTACATTTGCACAAAATGGCAGACAAAGCGCATCTGTTATATTCGATCCGGGAAATGATGCATATGCACGAGGGCAAATTAAATTTGAATGCATTTATTAGCTGCTTGAGAATTTTCAAAGTAGTTGCCGTCATCCTGCATGTTGTTCCTGCCGTTTGTTCGTGCCAGGTCCTAAAGCCACGAAAGTTGTATGAAAATTTTTAATAATTGCATATTGCAATCATTCACAACTTTTTTGTCTGTAAATATCTTTAGCTCAACCTGCACAGCAAAATGATCTAGCGATGAAGCAAAAAAAACACTCAGCTTTGGGAACCACTGAGTCCGCATCGGTATATTATAAAAATGTCAAAGTGCCACACCAAAAACTGCCATTAAGAATAGATCTTCTTGTTGAGTGAATGATAAAAACATCTCCTTCAAGATTGCATGTAAAAACGCTCAAGTGTTGTACACTAGCGTCAAATACTCATCCACCAGTCTTCTACAAGCTCAATGGCATGCCGTGTCTGCATAAGCCGAGTCATCCCTGCATGCACATTATCATGCTGTGATCAGCATCTGGAATGGACACTGAGTGGACACAAAAGTGAAGCCACGTTAGGCATGACATACTTCGCACGCATTCCTGCAGCCTTAGTTGTATCAAAGCTGAAGATTTTTTAATGGTTTATGGGGTTTAACTTCCCAAAGCGATTCAGGGTATGAGGGACGCTGTATTGAAGGGCTCGACAAATTTCGACCACTTGTGCTTCGTTAACGTGCACTGACATTGCACTGTATGCAGGTCTCTAGAATTCATCTCTATTGAAATGCGACCGCCCTGGCTGAGAACGAACCTACGTATTTCGGGTGAGCAGCTATACACCATAAACACTGAGCCATCGAGGGTGATGAAGGCTGAAGAATAAGCCAATAGAAATCATTAGGCGCTACTTAGGAGGTAGTCAATGAAGGCAATACAAGTATGCCGTGCCGCAAATATTTTTTGTAGCGCTAACTGCTTACCTGACATTCGCAGTTCCAGGTAAAGCACATAATGCAATTATAAAATGAAGAAAAAATGCTTACTCTAGTATGTAGGCTGGTCACAGGGGTCTGCTGAGGACTCGCATGAATTTCTATCAACTGCGTGGCAGAACAGCAGTGTTGTGAAGTTAATTCATTGTAAATGCATTGAAAAAAAAAACTGGTTTAAAAAATAGAGATCGGTAGGTAATAGAGGTTCTCATGACATGCATCACGGAAGCCACCAGTCACAGAAACCAACAAGCATAGAGGATGTTTTACTTGTTTTGGTTAATTGAAATTTAATGTTGTAAATTTTTGTTGGCTTACGGTAATTGCTAAGAAAAGGTTATAGGCACCCAGAAACTATTAGCAAAAACCTGCTAGAAAAAAAACCACATGCCACCAGTGGGATCTGAACCCACGACCTCAGAATGTTCTCCCTGGTGCTGTACCAACTGAGCAATTCGTAATCATCGCCAGCCTAACTACGCCCGCTGCAGGGCAAAGGCCTCTCCCATGTCTCTCAAATTTACACTCTCCTTTGCCAGCTGCGCCCGCCGTATGCCCGCAGACTTCTTAATCTCATCCGCCCACCTTGCTTTCTGCCGCCATCTGCTACGATTAAAAAAATGGCTGTGGTTTAGCTCTGGATAAACGTGGAGAGATGCGATATCTACAGCTGGCCGAGTGGGACTCCGTCAGTTGAATTTCAAAATCAGTCTTTCGCCACTCCGTTTCACTGGGCGTTCCTTTCTCATCTTCGTCCCTGGACCTGGATTCACTCTCTTGCCCCTCTCCTCTCCCCTCCCCCCCCCCGCACTTGGTTTCGCCCCACGCGACCATCCACGGGACTAGCCACGGCACCGCTACGGTGGCCACGGCGTCGCCACGCTGAAGGCTCGAAATGATAGCGTAACGAAGCTATCGCAACAAAAAATCCTCTATGATCCTTGCTTTTGGTGACTGTTGGCTTCTGTCATGCATGCCATGGCAAGGACCTCTTTTTCCTTCAGTTGTCTGCGCAACAGCTTAACGAGGGCCTCGAATCTGGCAGTCTGGATGCCATAAGCAGCATAAGGGGTTCTAGCACAGCTTATGCCCTCGCCATTCGAACACGTTCCTATCTAATACTCGCGGTAATACAAGGCGCACTACGTCTTCTGCTCTGAATGAGGGTGGTGCTCGTGAACACTCTCAAGGTTCGATTACGCTACAAGTAAATACCCGCGAAAGCAGAAGACTGGACAGAAGTCACAGTAGCTGAGTTGGCAGAGAAAAACACGTGGCTTCTGCTGCGACACTTACTCCGCCCCACACAGACCAAATCGGCTCAACGTAATAGACTTGCTCAAGCAGCACACAAATATGCAGGTAACACAGAAGAATTGATCTAAGAACTCAAGGGTAGGTACCTAAACACCACGCAATCCACCATCCCCCTTCCCTGGTATAAGGGCGAGCCGAACCCAGAATTAGACCAGGAATTCAGCACGGCGGAAGTATGGCAAGCCATGACCCAACTAAAAACGACAGCCGCAGGACCCGACGGCGTCACCAACAAAATGTTGAGAAATCTAGACCTTACGTCAATAACTGCCTTAACTGACCTAATCAACAAACTCTGGCAGGAGGGTGAAATCCCTCAAGAATGGAAAAACGCCAGAAGCATCTTTATACCTAAACCAGGCAAGAAGCTAGCAGCCGAAAATCTAAGACCCATCTCCCTTACATCTTGTTTAGAGAAACTAATGGAACACGTGGTTCTAAACAGACTCCAGGGATACGCGGAGGATAAAGACTTCCTATCCCCCTCCATGCTTGGCTTTAGAGCCCAACTGTCCACGCAGGACGTCATGATTCAACTTAGTGAAGATGTAATCCCGAAAAGCAAGAACACGAGAGCTATCCTCGGATTAGACTTAAAAAAGGGCCTTTGACAACGTGTCACACGAGGCCATCCTCACTTACCTATCGAGGCTAAATCCTGGATTCAGAACCTTCAATTACATAAGATGGTTTCTGAACCAAAGGGCTGCAGAGATATTGGTCGGTGGGCTGATCTCGGATCCTATACGCATGGTCTGTCGGGGGACCCCGCAGGGCTCGGTACTCTCGCCGTTCTTATTTAACCTAGCCCTCGTAGAACTACCGAAACACCTCGAGGCCATCCCTAATCTTGGATACACTTTCTGTGCCGACGATATTACCCTTTGGATTACGAAAGCAAATGATGGGAAGATAGAAGAGACCCTGCAAAGGGCCGTCGATACCATAGAAGCCTACGTTAAAACGGTAGGACTAGAATGTTCTCATCCCAAATCGGAGCACCTAATTAAAAGAGATATTCCGAGAGGAGAGAAACCCAGCCTCCCGCCAGCCAACATAAGCATACAAGTGCAAGGAAAAGTAATTATACAGGTGAGTTCCATCCGAATCCATGGAACGATAGTCCAAGAGAACCGCCAAAATACCAAAATAATCGAAAAATTAAACGCCTCAGTTCACCATACCATTAGACCGATCCGACGCATAGCGAACAGAAGAACCGGAGTTAAGGAAAAAGATCTATGTCGGTTGGTGGAAGCCTTTGTCATCAGCAGGATGAATTACGCCCTCCCCTATCTACTCCATTCTACCTGCTATCCTTTATTTCCGCTGCCCCCGCTCAGGTGCTTCAGTATGGATGGTAGATGCCGGGGCTAGCAAAAATCTTTTCCTTCCTTTTTACTATTATTTTAATAAACAACCACTACCACCACCCAACGCTGAGAAACTCAAAATTGAAGGACTCATTAGGCAGGCCTACAAGGCAGCCCTAGGTCTACCAGTCAACACCTCCACTGAGAAGTTACCGCAACTCGGCCTACACAACACGCGAGACGAATTGACTGAGGCCCATCGTAGAATGCAAGAGCTCAGGCTCACTAGAACCAATGCGGGTGAAACAATCCTAGAAAGGCTCGGAATAAACGCAAAACCGCTCAACGCGGATACTCGAAAAATCCCGTCCAACCTCCGAAGGACAATAACGGTAAACCAATACCGAAAAATATGCACCCGGTCCATCACGAAGGAAGACGCAATGCCAGAGCAAAAGCCCTAGCTAAGAAACTTGAGGGCCGACAGGATGTAGTCTACGTAGACGCGGCAGCTTACCCAGCACCCTAGAAAGCATTCACGATGGCTGCGGTGACCGAGGAAGGCCGACTCAGTGAACGCGACAGTAGGCACCAACTCTTCAGAAATAGCCGAAGAAGCGGCAATCGCCTTGGCGTTGACAAACCCGCGAGCAGATGTGATTGTCAGCGATTCAAAAGCAGCCATTGGCAATTTCGCCAAGGGCAGAATATCTCCCATCTCCTTGGGAATTCTCAGGAATTACCCGAAAGACAGGACAGACGTGGAATTGGTTTGGGTACCGGCTCACTCGTCAAACCTGGGGAACAAGGCGGCCCACGATAAAGCTCGAGGATCTATCGGCCAAGCTGTGGACGCTAACTCGGTCGTCGAAATGACGAGACTTCCTTAACACCTACCATGGGATTACTCAGCATTATAGGCTAGAATAGGTAACCTTCCCTGCTCCGCATAAAAGCGTAAACAAAGAAGAGGAGGTACTGTGGAGACAACTTTAAACAAAAACTCTCCCTAATCCACCTGTCCTAAGCCATGTGTACGCGGATAGATTTAAGCCGGAGTGCAGTAAGTGCGGCGGCAAAGCCACCGTAGACCACATGTTCTGGGGCTGTCCGAGAGATCTCCCACCAATATCCCTCAAGAGGCTCGCGCTCCCGGGCCCGTGGGAGACCTTGTTGCTCAGCTCCGACCTAAAAACCCAAGTACAGGTGGTGACGAGAGCCGAAGAGGTCGCCGCCAGTCTCCACTGACTGCCACCCAACAAGATCAACAAACTCATTTATAACTCAAGCCGATAATCCGATAATAAACGTTTTCCTATCGAAAAATACCAAATACCTTAAGCCATCTAATAATTAGAGTATTAATTTCTAATTATTCAACACCAAAACTAAACCATCCCATACACTTCTTGGTTTCAGTGAATGTTGGCTTGTGTCATGGTTTATTATTATGCATATCTAGTTTCTTCTATGGTTGTTCACAATCTGCGGAAGATGCTGGGGACCGATACCTGCAAGAGAACGCATGCAGTCATTTTTAAAAGCAATAAGTTCTTGTGGTTATGTACCCAGATGCTGCGGCCGTTAAATGTATATAGGTCAACTTATAACGCACTGCAAGGTGCTTGAGTATTGTAGCACTTTCAACAATCGCCATCAGCATCAGCCCTATTTTAAGCCAGATGTAGCAAACCTATCCCCACAAATTCCCTAACCTTATCGCTCACCTAGCTGCCTGCATTCGCTCAAATTTATCTTCTCTGGAAACAAACTTCGTTAATTTAACGAATTACCTGTTATCTGACCTACACGTTACATATCCTTCTTTTGTTCAATTTTTCTTCACTTCAGCTAGTCTGCCAAACTTGCGTGCTTCCACAACCCTCATAAAGTTGAATGGCGCCAGGAAACGAACACAGGAAGACACAGAGAGAGAAAGAGTACCTACTACCAACTATGTTTATTGCGGAAAACACCACCTTTATACGCCAGTACATTATCACCATCAGTGCATTATCACAGCCAGGACAAGCTAACAATCAGAAGCAGAAGCACAGAAAAAGATTACATTTATGCATAAAAGCAAGAGACTTGCTACTCTCAGAACAAGGCATGAAAAGCTTATGAACATGATAGCAGGATTCAATGTCAAGGTCTACACATGACCTTCTAAAAAATCCAGTTCCTGCCCGCTGAGTTTGACCGACGAAGTGAATATGCACGTGGGCCCACCTTTCTGTATGTGAAATGCTTCTATAACTTCCCTTTCAACTCGCTCTCTGCCTCTGCCCCTTAACTTTGCCTCTTACAGCACCGGTCAGCAATCTTGACCATCTCTGCAGTGATCAGGGAGGTTTCCCCTTTCATTGTTATTTATTGTCCGTTTGTACTCAATCGCTCTCTCATTGAAACAACGGCCGGTCTGCCCAATGTAGGCACGCCCACATTTGAGCGGTACCTCATAGTAGACTTTAGACCGGCAATTCGTATAAAGCTGCCGATGCTTGATAGCGCTGCCTGTGCTTCATAACGCTGCCTATGCTTGATGGAAGCAATTCTCTGGCTTTTATGCATAAATGTAATCTTTTTCTGTGCTTCTGCTTTTGCTTGTTAGCTTGTCCTGACTATTACAACGCACTGATGGTGATAATGTACTGGCGTAAAAAGGTGGTGTTTTCAGCTATAAACTCAGTTGGTAGTAGGCGCTCTTTCTGTCTTTGTGTCTTCCTGTGGTCGTTCCATTGCGCCTTTCAACTTTATGATGAACCAACTAGTCCAACAGCAAGCACTTCCACAACCCCTTTGCTTCAACATTACTCGTAATTTTTTCTATTATTACAGCACCCACAAGACAACAATGAGCAAAGGATTTCAGATCAGAGAAATATAGGTCTTGAAAGAGACAAAGCAATTAAAGATCATTGACTTCAAGACTCTCCATGGAGCGTTTGCAGCACTGGTGCAGTAGAAGGCAGGCCTGAGAAAAATGAAGTTAAAAGCGTGCAATGAAAAAAAAACACTATTAGACCCATTTTCTGTGAGCTGTTGCCTGAAGTATAGGAAGCAATTGCTTTTATTAACTTAAGGAAAGTTACTTGGCACAGGAGGCACTATTTGTTTTCGGTTTTGCACTATAAATGGTGTTGTAGACTCATCCGAGCCGGACCAGTTCTGTGGTGGCCTCCTCACTCTATTGGACTCGGTTGGTTCAGAGTCAGTATTGAGATCAGATGTGCACTTTATTTTTATACGGTTTCTTCTATGTTGGTCGTAAGTTGCTAAAGGCGATAAAATAGTAGTCTGAGAGTACTTATATCATACCTCATGCCAGCATAAAGAAGAAGCAGCATCCCTAGAAACTGGACATACCAAACACCACTTTTAGCGATATCTTGAATCGCCTCCATGAAGGATCTGGCAGTGTGACTTTTTTACCATTCCTCTTATTCTGTCTCCTTTTGCATGTCCCGGCACATTTTTCGACTCCTACCCATGCAGATGGCGCAACCTCAACCTTGTCTAGTTGCACGAACTCGACAATAACGTACGCCATATCTGCGGAACAAAAGGCAGGAGGTGCCAAGAGTATTTTTACCAGATACTCTTGCAGCAAGGTCTTAACAGCTTAGTTAACACATGAACGCTAATATACAGTGGGATTTATAAGTGTCCTTAGCACTGGGAAGTGGGGTAACCAGGCAGGTGGCTGAAATGAAATGCATGCCTCGCATGAACCGGCCAGCAGTCACGCATTTAATATTTTCTTCGTCATATGTGGCACCTGTGTGTACCAGCATACAACAGCTTGCTGCTGCGATAATGCCTAAACATAAAACACGTGTTTTTTCAACAAGACAAAAACACGTGCCACAAGTGCACATAGAGTGAAGAGCAACCCTAACGCAGTTCATCAACTGACCGCTGTAAGTTTTTCGCCCTTTAATTTCGTACCTCTGCCACTGTTTCATACAATAAATTGTTAATAATGCAGTCTTGATGGAACCAAAAATATGCCTCAACTATTCGAAGGTCGAATGATCGCAAGAAAACCTGCCAGAAACAGTGGCAGTTCCGAGCAGAGTTTTTCTGCCTAGCATTGAGAGCTCTCAAACTTAAGGAAACACACATATTGGCAGTCTGAAGAAAGCTGATTCTCCAGACACACTTGACCTTTATCAAAATGCACACTTACCTTAACAAATATGATCTATAACTTGTCTTCATACAGTATATACAAAAGTTCACAAACCAGAAACACATCACATAGTGTGACGTTCTGGCGGGACAAGAAGTGTTCATCCCAAGGAAACCTCACCATTTTCTTTGCAACATCTGCAGAGGCCACAGCTTTCGTTCAGAAATGACAGACACAACGCAGTTTCTCAGTCTGGAGGATTCAAAAGGCACGAAGTAAAAATCTGCCTTGTTTAGAAACTCTTGCCCTCTTATGCAAGGCTCATTTCAGTCTCTCACTTGAGCGATGTTTCTCGCCAGAATGACATGGCCACCTTGTGAAAGACATTTGTCCCTTTCAGACATGGTTATTGTGAAGCCTTCAAAGGTGATCTTTTGATTTTCGATAGGACAGCATTGCGGCAGCAACATCTGTCCAGATTGATGATAGGTCACTCCACACATCTTTGTGAGACGGCTGCCAGTGTCGGTATGAATAAGTCTGTGACTATCATCCTGTTGCGCAGATGCTCCAAAGCCTTCCCGTGCTTGCGCAGCTACCTCTTAAGAACCTGCATACTGTTTTCGAAGGAGGAAAAACTGAACGGGTATACCTCCCCATGCCTCTTAACATCAGAAACAAGGTGTGGTAGACCGTTAACATTGCATGAAGCATTCCTGTCCCCACACAACGTGCAGAAGCTAAAAACGACGCATCTGAGTTGCGCACCAGAGTAACTTGCATGTTGCCGACATCAAAACGTCTTATCAAGAATGGATAAAGTAGCATGGAAGACCAAACACTTCTGGTACAGCCGATCTGACAGACATTCCAGGAGCAGGATATTTTTTCAGGAGCATTTCAGTATCTGACAAACACTTCAGGATCAAAGGGCCAGTGTAGAAAAATCCGGAACTTAACTGACCTCCAGCGGTCTACCTCCTCAAGTCCTCGAGGCTTGCGAGAAATCTCTCTGGGGACATGAGGAGTGAGCAGCCTGCTCTTTTCATAAAAGGCGCGCCAATGTGGAGGCCCTAGGCGAACGGTAAGAGGCCCAGATATCCACAGAAAAAGCTTTTTTTTTACCACGCCAAATAGCACAATATGCATATAATCTAATGGCAGGTCATTTACACTGTCAATTGGCAAACCCTACAGAATGGATTCTTTCTGCTGCTCAGGATCATGCTGCTGCCTGGAACTTTCAGCTCTTCTTAGGGGAGCTTTCAAGTCAACGAATACAGCCCTGCCATCCAAGTATGTGCCATAAACCGTACATTTTGGGCAGGCACTATAGCCTCCATGACCTTAGGTGATTGTAACAAATTCTTGCTGGAACGTCACACATTTCTAGCTGAACAGCATTGCCATTAATATCTACACCATGTTCAAGCAAATCCTGTAGTTCTTGAACAAAGGCCTTCAGAAATTCGTTTCAAGGCGTTGGCTTAGACTGTCCTTCACATGCACAAACAATAGAGGGTGGCACATTGACACAACCACGGGGTAGGCACTGAATGGGTCAGAGCTAGATATTGGTACTTTTTGATAAGGGCAAGCTATCTACGTTGAAAAAAGAGGATCTACATCTGGAAGCTTCTGCACATTACAAAGGGACTGCTGACGACCTGTAGCAAGCCCAAAATAGCAGTACTACCTTGGTTCCATAACATTAATGGGTAACTGGTTCTGCAGTACGCGAGGAGTGTCAGAAGCGTGCGACCATGCTCCGGTAATTCAGACTATCCTTCAGCATGACTCTTTCACACCTTAGGGAGAGCTGTTAAAGCTCTAAATATAGAGCCCAGTTCAAGCCCTGAACACGAATCATAGTCGTGAGGGGCGTCAACTTGCGCGGGGACAACACGATGAAGCTCGTTAGCAGAGCAGTTTGGTATTTGGAGACGGCTACGGTGGCCATTTTCACTATCGCTATCTTGTAGAGAGCCGTATACAGCAGTCTCTTGCCTTGCAGGTTTCGTATCATATGCACGCAATATCTCTCCGTCCATATTAGCACATCCAAGGAGCTGTGAAATTTTGTTGTTTGCTCCCTCGCAGCTTTTTCGCGACCGCAATCCTTTCGAGGTAGCGACATGGCACTCAACACGCAAGCGCTGAACTCAAGAACAAACTTTAATTTCGGAATTCTGCTACTCAGTGCAATTAAATAGGCTTCAAATGATTAGCAGCAAAAAGTGCACTTCCTAACAAGTTCCACGCGCACTCTAGAGACCCCTTTTGTCGCAAGCAGAAACCGACACAGCATCCGCGACGCGGCGATGCGCTGTGAAACGAAGAGAAAAAAATTATTATGGCCTAGCCCTGTTAGGCCAGGCTGTACGTAGCGTAGGCGCGGCGACATCTGGTTCGAAAGACTTAATATATTCACAACATGCGCCTATATTCACGGTTAAACCTTGAGCCGTCGTGTCGGTGTGGTAGCGTCTGCGCCTGTAACGCCAAAGGCCCTGCTTCGATTGCCAGCCTCGACACAGGGTTTTTTATATTCAGTGAGTGTGCGAGAGGGTTGATGACGTGGTTGGCCACGTGGTCGGTCACGTGGTGCGGATCAGCTGCCGGCGACGCGGCGCCGTGGCTGGTATTGTGGGCCGCCACGCGGTTGGTTACGCGAACAGTCGCGTGGTTGGTCACGTGGTGCGGTTTCCAGAGGATGTGCAGACCAGCGAGGCGCGCCAGTTGTGAGCCGTGTGACGCCACTGCTCCAGCGCATGCGCAGCACGGCTCTCCAGGAGTCACGCGAAACTCCTCAACCTCGGCCAGTGCAGGTTACGCTACAAAACCACGAAACATGCGAAGGCGCGAAGCGCGCGTCTCTGTGATGACGATGGCCATCGGAGGTCAGAAGACACGAAACGGCGCCGCCAGTGCCTCAGCTGACCGCTGCTCACAGTAAACTGCGGAGAATAGTGGCCCTTCCGCGCGCACCCTTGCTAACGTACCTTGTAAATATTCATTAGGCGGCGAAAGTGACGAAATATTCAATAAAAACACCTTTAAAGAATTATAAAAAAAAATGGCTGTGGTTTAGTCCGGTTAAACCTAGAGCGACGCGGTAGCTACAGCTGGCCGAGTGAAACTCGCTCAGTCGAAATGCACAATCAGTCTTTAGGCGCTTCATTTCGGTGGGCGCGTTTTTTTCATCTTCGTAACTGGACGTGTTTTCACCCTCTTCTCTTTCTCTCCCTTTCCACTCCCTCCCCCGACTCGGTTCCTCCGGCACACTGCGCCGCCGGCAGCTGCTCCGCACCACGTGGCCAACCACGGTGTCGCCATGGTGGCCTCGAAATGTAGCGTAACGTAGCTATCGCTAGAAAACTCGAGCTTAGTGGCAGGTGTAATTACCTCATTTAAAAAAAGACCCTCCTATCATCCATCAGCCCATCGTATTTAAAATCACCCATATGCGATAATCCCCCCCCCCCCCCCCATAAAAAAACAGTACATCTGAGTTTGACGGGACAACCTTATACGTACGTGTGCATTGTATAACTTGAGTTCTTACTATGGAATAACTTTCAGTTATACGTTCAGCGCCTTCCGTGTGTCTCGTCTCGTTCTCTGTGTGTGTTTTTTAGCGCTGGTTTTTAATGCTATGGATCACCGCCCAATCGCCCAATCCTCAGTTCTTCTACAGCCCATCGTAAGCCGACCGCGTCATAGCCGTCATGTAGTGGTCTAGCTGCACTGTATATTACTTTTGAACGCTTGTTCTCTGTGCCCATCGTCGAGGTGCACGTCTAGAACAGACTGCTGTGTCATTAACTTTGAAATTCACTTCAAGGGTTAATCAACGGGAATTAAGTTCGTCAGTTTTGTATCCCTGCCATATGTTTCCATCGCCAACCACGTGTGCGCCGCCTTCATCCGGTGAACCGGTAGAAGTCTATGCAAAAAATCTATCTTAAGCTAAAAACGTCTAATATTCGTTGACATGTACTGCAGCCCTTGCGTGCATAGTGCACGCATGTATAAAGGTCGACTGCCGATTTTTCCTTTCTAATGCCGGCAGAACTGAAAACTAGCCCTTGAAGCGTCAGAACATCTGCAGCGCGATTCCTCCGAGCACGGCGCCGTCGTCGATACGACCGGCGTTTCAGGCGGCATAATAGAGCATAACAATTGCTGATATAACTCTGCCTGACCAATGTTGTGCCGCGTTATATGTTGAAAGTCAGCTGGATTTAGGTACGGAGCGATCCGGAAGGTGAGCTTGGCAGAGTCCCTGTTGACGCTCATAATTTCCAGTGTAGCTCGCACGGCAAGCGCATTACTGACGGGGATAAGTCTGGCACTGATTTAAAAAGCGTACAGATGGCATTATCAAAGCCCAACTTGGACCATTTAATGCTGGTGCTTAAAATTGGGTTGAAAAATCTAATGAAAACGTCCGAAGTTCGTTGGTTGCAGGATACTGTCACGTAGTGGTGACGGCAATCGAAGCAGCGATGAAGACGTAAAAAAGGGTCTTCTAAAATAAAACTGTTTATTGGGCTGACTTGCACCCAAAATTGACTGAATCACTCGGTGGCGGCGATGCGACAAGCGTGCTCGGCGGTCGTCGAACAAAATGCCCGCCGCTGTCAGCCGTGCTCAATTTAAAGCTCATAGCGAACTTTCAAGATAAAGCGTGCAAAGTTACTAGAACATTCCGGAACAACGTAGAATCAGCTCTGCCTGGCTGCGATCAATCGAGATGAATCTAGTCACGTCCTGCGTCGCAAACAAGGCGATAAGGTGGTGTGGCGGCAGATTTGAAAAACGAACAAACACTGCAAATATTCGCGGCATTACTGCCCTCTCTAAGAAGCATCAACCCGATGCATTAAAACAAATAATGCGACTAATAAGAGAAAAAAACGGATCTTGCGAAAATAGAGCATGGAAATGCAGCGGCCCTTAGCGCGCATAATACGTGTTCAGACGGACTACACGGACAACTTCTGGTCGTACGCGGCGTCACTGGCATGCAGTCATTGCGTCAGGGATGACTTCATAATCCAGTTCACTTAGCCGACGAAGAACCTTGTACGGGCCGAAATAGCGGCGCAAAAGCTTTTCACTCAATCCACGGCGGCGAACGGGCGTCCACACCCAGACTTAGTCTCCTGGCTTGTATTCCGTGTTGCGTCTTCGTAGGTTGCAGCGTCTGGCGTCGGACCGCTGCTGACCTTTGATCCGTAATTGGGCAAGCCTTCGAGCTTCTTCTGCGCGTTGAAGGTAGGCGGCAACGTCGACGCTCTCTTCTGTAACGTTGGGTAGCATGGCGTCTAGCGTGGTCGTGGCCTCCCTGCCATTGACGAGCTTGAAAGGCGTCATCTGGGTGGTCTCCTGCACTGCGGTGTTGTAAGCGAAGACGAAGTAAGGCAGGATGACATCCATGGTTTTGTGTTCGGCGCCGACATACATGGCGAGCATATGGGCGATGGTTTTGTTCAGGCGCTCGGTCAGTCCGTTGGTCTGCGGATGGTATGCAGTTGTCCTCCGGTGGCTGGTTTGGCTGTAACGCAGGATGGCTTGCGTTAGATCCGCCGTGAATGCTGTTCCTCTGTCCGTGATGAGCACATCGAGGGCGCCGTGTCGAAGAAGAATGCATTACACGAAAAATTTGGCGACTTCTGCTGCTGTTCCGTTCGGTAGAGCTTTCGCCTCGGCGTAGCGGGTCAGGTAGTCGGTCGTTATGATGATCCACATATTTCCAGATGTTGACGTTGGAAAAGGGCCAAGCAAGTCCATGCCAATCCGCTGAAAGGGCCTTGAGAAAGGTTCAATGGGGTTCAGAAATCCTGCTGGTCGTGTGGGAGGGGTCTTTCGTCGCTGACAATCTCGGCAGGATTTCCCATAGTGTGCGACATCGGCAGACAGTCGGGGCCAGTAATACTTGTCTTGAATGCGGCGGAGGGTGCGAGTAAACCCGAGATGTCCATCTGTCGGCTCGTCGTGTGAAGCCTGTAGAACTTCATCGCGGAGACAAGCAGGTACAACAAGGAGGTAGGCTGTTTTTCTCGCTGCAAAGTTCTTCACGAGGACCTCATTCTGCATACTGAAGGAAGACAGTCCTCGCTTGAATGAAGCGGGCGGTGAAGAAACCTTGCCTTCCAGGTACTCGATGAGGCGTTTTAGGTCGGGGTACGAGCGTTGCTTCTGAGCAAAAGAGCTGGGGCTAATGGGTCCCAGGAAGGCGTCCTCATCGTCGTCGTCCGGCGGCGGTGTATCTACAG
The DNA here is from genome assembly GCF_052857255.1 of Amblyomma americanum. Taxonomy (NCBI): domain Eukaryota; kingdom Metazoa; phylum Arthropoda; class Arachnida; order Ixodida; family Ixodidae; genus Amblyomma; species Amblyomma americanum. The sequence continues at coordinate 34,295,605 of NC_135501.1, read as the reverse complement.
GGGCTCGTGAGAGGCAATCGGCTTCAGAGTGCTTGCGTCCGGACTTGTAAACGACGGTGACGTCATACTCCAGAAGACGCAGACTCCATCGAGCGAGTCGGCCAGATGGGTCCTTCAAATTGGCAAGCCAGCACAGCGCGTGGTGATCGCTGACCACCTTGGACGGTCGTCCGTACAGGTAGGGGCGGAATTTAGACGAAGCCCAGATGATGGCAAGGCACTCCTTCTCAGTCGAATAGTTAGCCTCGGCCTTGGAAAGGAAACGGCTAGCGTATGCGATGAATTTTTCCAGCCCGTCGCTTTTTTGAACGATAACGGCACCTAGGCCCACGCTGCTTGCGTCGGTATGAACTTCAGTATCGGCGTTTTCATCAAAATGCGCGAGGATCGGTGGGGACTGTAAACGATGCTGAAGTTCCTTGAAGGCTTCTGCTTGCGGCGCTTCCCATTTCAACGGCACGTCTGCTTTAGTCAGTTGGCTCAGGGGCTCGGCGATGCGCGAAAAGTTTTTCAGAAATCGTCGGTAATATGCGCACAGTCCGAGAAATCTGCGCACTGCTTTCTTATCGGCCAGCGGTGGAAACTGTTCAATAGCAGCTGTTTTCTGCGGGTCCGGGCGTACTCCCTCTCTGCTAACGATGTGGCCTAGAAATAGCAGCTCTTTGTAGACAAAGTGGCATTTCTCTGCTTTCAAGGTTAGGCCAGACGACTTGGCGTCTAGTACTGTTCGAAGTCTTTTGAGGTGGTCTTCAAAGTTCGAGGCGAAGACAACGACGTCGTCTAAATATACCAGACAGATTTTCCACTTGAGGCCTGCCAGCACTGTATCCATTACTTGCTGAAACGTCGCTGGTGCGGAACAGAGACCAAATGGCATCACCTTGAATTCAACCAGCCCATCCACAGTGATAAATGCTGTCTTCTCGCGATCTCTTTCGTCGACCTCAATTTGCCAGTAGCCGCTCTTGAGGTCCATCGATGAGAAATATTTTGCGTTGCAGAAGCGGTCCAGTGTGTCGTCGATGCGGGGGAGGGGGTAGACGTCCTTCTTTGTTATGATGTTCAAGCGGCGGTAATCAACGCATAATCGAAGTGCGCCGTCTTTCTCACCAGAACAACCGGTGCCGCCCATGGGCTGTTTGAAGGCTGGATGACGTCGTCGCGAAGCATTTCTTCGACTTGGTCCCGGATGGCTTGTCGTTCTCGCGGTGACACACGGTAGGGGCTTTGACGGAGATGTCGGACCTGTTGGTCTGTTATAATGCGATGCTTGGCAATTGGCGTTTGTCGGACCTTCGGCGATGTCGAAAAACACTCACTGTAGCTTCGAAGAAGATTGCGGATCTGGTCTTGTCTGTTCCGGGGCAAGGCTGGGTTGGTGTCGAAAGTGGGCGAGTTCTCTTGGTCAGGCGAATCTTCTGCGGAGGAGCGGAGAGGGCGAAGGAGTCTCGTACATCGGATATTTCGTCGAAGAAAGCAATCGTCGTTCCTCTGTTAATGTGTCGGTATTCTTCGCTGAAGTTAGCAGTACTTCGGCCTGGCCATTGTGGAAATGTGCGATGCCTCTTGCGATACTGATTCCTCGGTTTAGAAGCAACTGCATGTGCCCCTCGATGATGGCTTCAGCGTTAACGGCTTTCGTGGCGCCTACGGGCACGATAACGCTTGAAGGAGGTGGGACGCTCACTTCTTCCTCCGGGATACTCAGAGCAATGTGATTTACCCAAGTTGTCATCGCAGCGATGGCTTCGTTCATTGAAAGCGTGATCAGCTAGGATGGCAGATTGATGATCGCCTGATGCTCACTAAGGGAATCCCTACCCAAGATCACTTCGCGGGAGCGTTGCGGTAGCACTACAAAGGTCGCAGGATAGGTATGTCCTTTGACAGTCACTCGCGCTGTGCATTGTCCTGATGGCGTAATGAGGTGATCCCTGCGGTGCGAATTTGTGGGCCGGCCCAAACGGTTGTGACTTTTCTCAGCTGCGCAGCAAATATTCCAATCATCACCGAGTAATCGGCTCCTGTGTCTACTAGAGTGGTAACTTTCGGGCCGTCGATATTCACTTCTAAGTCGGAGGTCCTGGCTCTTGCATTGCATGTCGCTCTCGGCGTCGGGTCACGGCTTCGTCGCGGCTGGGGCGTGTGGTCGAAGCTCTTCTGGGTAGCGACGTCGTTTTCAAGGAAGCTTGCGTCGTGGTCGCGGTTCTCATTGTGTGCGGCATCGGTGCAGCGAGTGTCGGTTCTTCATGCGGCGTGGACGGTGGAGGATCTTCGGCGTTTCGCTCGTGAGCAACCTCGCCTCCATAGGCTGCTGCCTTTAATTTCCCCTGCGGGGGCTGGGAGACCTTCCTCTTACCGCGGCTGCGTAGATGTGGTGTAGCGACGGCAAGCGCGAGGTTGACGGCGATGGTGAGCGCGAAAGGCGGTTCGGCGTGTACTCTTCTCGACGCAGGTACTCGTCGATTTCCTGCGGACGTTGTCTGAAGCGTGGTCGTGGGGCGTTAACGGCAAATCCTCGAAGCCCGATACGTCGGTACGGGCAGGGACGAAGAATATGGCTGGCCTTACCGCAACGGAAGCACAACGGCCGGTTGTCGGAAGTCCTCCAGGCGTCGCATTTCCTGGGGCTTGAGTGTCGGTCATAGGCTCGGCGGGCGGGGGCTGGGAGGCGGCGTTGTAGAACAAGTGGCTTATCTCGGGGAGGACGTGGGGGTTGTCGTTGGGGCTGAATAGTCCTTACTGCAGCGGCGTAGGCCATGGCCTGGGGTTCTGTGGCCGTCGGGGCGCCAAGTGCCTGTTGCATTTCTCCCCGTACCACATCCATCAGAGTCGCTGCTTGTGGCGGTGGGGAGGATGGCAGTAATAGGCGTAGCTCTTCTCGGACGACTTCGCGGATAACTTCCCGCAAGCGGTCGCTGGTGGTGGCCGGCGTGTCCGAACGGATACTACAGGCAGAGGAAGGGCGATTGTAATGCCGAGCTTGGACGTCAAGGGTCTTTTCAATCGTGCAGGCTTCTTGCATGAATTCCTCTACTGTTTCTAGCGGCTGGCGGACGAGGCTGCCAAAGAGTTGTTCTTTCACTCCACGCATTAAAAACTGAACTTTCTTTTCCTCGGTCATCTCGGGGTCGGCGAAATATGCGCTTCATCTCCTCGACGTAACCACGGCCGGGCTCATTCGGACGCTGGATCCTGGACTCAAGGAGTCGTTCGGTTCTTTCGTTCCTCACGACACTGGTGAATACCTTCAATAGTTCTCTCTTGAATAGCTCTCATTTCGTAATGGACGACACTTAGTTTTCGTACCACGTGCGTTCGGAGCCATCCGATGAGAAAAACACGTTTCCAATTTTTGCCGCATCATCCCACTTGTTGAATCACGCCAAGCGCTCAAGATGGTCCAACCATTCTTCAGAGTCTTCGCCTAGCGATCCATTGAAAATTGGCGGCACCCGCGGCTGCTGCAGTATGATCGGTGTCGACATCTACGGCGAGGTTGCGGTGCTCGTAGCAGCGTCTTTTCGCTGTCTGGAGCGGTCCGGCAGAGTCCCGAAATCAAGCTGCTCTCCCTTCAGACATTGGCTGGCTCGCTGAGCGGCTGGCTTGTCCTCGGGTGCGAAGCGCTGAGGGCTGGCGTCACGACTTGAAGGGGGCGTCCGGAACATAGAAGGCTACCCCGCACCTCCACCAGGTGTCACGTAGTGATGACGGCAATCGAAGCAGCGATGAAGACGGACAAAAGGGTCTTCTAAAAGAAAAGTGTTTATTGGGATTACTTGCACCCAAAATGAACTTAATCACTCGGCGGCGGCGATGCGACAAGCGTGCTCGGCGGTCGTCGAACAGAATGCCCGCCGCTGTCGGCCGCTCTCAATTTAAAGCTGATAGCGAACTTTCGAGATAAACCGTGCAAAGTTACTAGAACATTCCAGAACAACGTAGAATGAGCTCTGCCTGGCTGCGATCAATCGAGATAAATCTAGTCGCTTCTTGCGTCGCAAACAAAGCGATAAAGTGGCGTGGCGGCAGATTTGAAAAACGAACAAACACTGCAAATATTCGCGGCATTATATATCGGACAGCCGTGTGCTAACTCACGTAGGACGCCTCTGGCGTCGAAATAAATGGACGTTGATGATGCGCGAAAGTCGATGGCCTGTGTTTGTCCCCTGGCGATACTGTTGCGGTTCTGGACGTTCGGATCTAAATCGCCTGTTCACCGGATATTCACAGACCATTGGGCACGCACCAACACACTGACAATCCCCAGGCCATCATGCACACACTTCAGAATACATACACTTCTTACCCGGGTGCCCCCATACTTCTACCCCCTACAGAGGGCCAGCCAATCCCACACTCGACAGAGACATCACGGAAACGGAAGTCAGAGCGGCCCTCCTGACTCTCCGAATTAACCCCGCACCTGGTGCTAACCAAAATAACCAACTACATGCTCTGTAATCTGGATGATGAATCTATAACGCAAATTAAACAGTACTCCAACCTGCTGGAACGAGGGTATTACCCCGCAGTCCTGGCGCTTCTCACGATCAACCATTAATTTAACTTCCACTTGGCAGTGTTGCAGGGTGGGCGTGCTGCCTATTCCGTGTGCGGACCGCACTCAACGTTACAGACGCCAGGCCACGTCTACTTGCCCGATACATCACAGCTTTCACTCTGTGACCAGGTTTAGCAGTAGTTAAACAGCAGCTGATTGTTTTTAGCAGTTACTACTTACTTTTGTCGAACACGCGTCGGTCTGCAATGGTGGTTAAATTGACCACGTGGCCACACTGTATTAAGTAGCAACAGTGGAGGCGCAACACCTAAATTCATACCTATGCTTTTTATACGTTGTTATACGCGCCAGTAGAGCGGCCACCGAAGTGGCGGCTACCCCGGGACCCCTATTTGCATAAAATACGGCCGCCATACGTTCGACACAGAACGCTCGACGTGGTGTCGCTCGAAGGATAACGTTACTAATTAAAATGAAGCCTAAAATAAGTGTGGGGTTTGCAGAACCGACCTTTCGACCCCCAAGCCGTGCATGCCGAGGACTTTCAGATGGCCATTACGGCCTAACCGCTTGTTGCAGGGGGTTCCATATGGTGTCAAACAATTTGTCCTGTTGTGCTTCACATGTTGAAAAAATTAATTACCTAGTACAACGAGGATATATACCTCATATGGCAAAGATGGCTGTAAACCGCCATAGTAGTGCAAATTGCATGAGGAAGATGTCTCCGGCGAGGAAACATCCGCGGATCTTCCGATTTGGTCTTCTCCACTTTTGCTGAGCACGTCGATGTAAACACTTGAAGCTACAGAAGATAACGCTCTTAAGTCGGACACTCAGGCAGTGTTGGCGGAGAATTTTTTCCTCTACTTGCGACATAGTGGGCTGGGCATGCTGGATGGGCTTACGGGCTCGACATCGAAGAGGCCGTGAAAGGTGAACGAGGAGATGGAGAACGCCGTCCCCCCCTTCCTCCCCCCATATTTCAGAGACGCCGGACTCCCTGCACAGATGAAGTCGTATCATTACACCTTCTGAGTTTCATGCTGGGGCAGAACAAAGCATTTGGAGTGATGCCAGCCTGGACTGAAGGGCAACAAGCTTCCATACTTCAATGATAAAATTGTGTGCATGCACACAAAGCGCACTATTCTTGCACTGCAATGAGCGAATTATCAGTGGAGTGGCATAAATGGTGTAATTTATCATATTTGATTTGATTTTTGATTTGAATTATTGTTTTCGTTTTGACAGTACACAGACTGCAGATCGTAGCAGAGCAAGCTAAAGGCTTCTAGAAAGGCCTGACAGAGGCCTGCCCCCTCTCCATGCAAAAAAAACAAAGTGGCACTTGCCAATGGTACAAAAGTTCTCTAAGTAACACAAATTACAATGCGGCGCACATAGCGGCTGCGAAACGATGAGATCAGTCATGCATATTCTAAGCACACCACAACTAACCTCGTTAGGTCGAGAAGACACTGCAATTATCTATGACAGAAATATTCGCCAAGAGCTTCCTGATATCTAGCCTCGGACATATTTTATAATGATAATTCAGTTATGTAATGGTAGGTGTTTAATGTATGAGAAATTACATGTGTTAGTTTTTGGAAACCGTACTTTGTACGAGGTTTGAATGCATGGCATCCAGTGTGCCTAAAACTGTATGCTGTTTCGGCATTGAAATATGTGGTCTCAAATGTCTGCCTGTTTTCTTTCATAAGGTTTCTAACACAATCAGAGAGTTTCTTTTAGTAAGCGGCCGTGATGGTAAGCAATCTATGATTGAGAAAGGAAGGTTCCGTGGCCGAACTGTAATGTAAATTATCAATCGCTCGTATAGCACTTTTTGTAGAGTTAGTACTTTCACAAGATTAGTTGAGGTAGCCGTTCCCCAGATCAGCAAACAATATAGTGCATGCGAAAACACTCCAGAGAAATAAATTTGTAAAGAGCATTTTCGAAGCAAAATTGCGCGAAATTTGTTTAGGATACCAACAGAGCGGCCATTTTAATGCGGACGTAATCTATGTGTTCTGTTCGGAGTAAATGCTCTTCAAAAATAACTCCAAGGGACATTGTAGACTTGACACGAGTTATCAGGGTTTGTGCGAAATGAATTCGGAAGGTATTCGTAATTTTTTTATTTTTGGCTGTGAACAATATGAATTGTGTTTTGCTGACATTAAGTTCTAATCTATTTGATTTTAACCAACTGACAATTTAGATAACCAACTGTTGGAGGCTCCTTGTAAAATATAATATCTGGCTCTGCAAAAAATACGTTCGTATCGTCTGAATAGATTACAATGTTATGTGCTGGACGAAGGTTAACGATATTATTAATACACTATAAGAACAACGTCGATCCCAGAACTGAGCCGTGTAGCGCAGCAGACACAATCTGTCCGGTCTGAGATGAAATACCGTTTATGTTAGTTGTTTGAAGTAGGTTCTAAAGGTAGCTAGAAAATAAAGTTAAAGGTACACCGCGTATACCATAACACCGCATCTTTTTTAGCAAAATCTTATAATTGACCGAATGAAACGCTTTCCTCATATTATGAACTCTGCCAACAATTCTCTGTTAACAATTTACTTTTAAAGATTTCAATGAGATTTCATTTAATTTCCAGTAAAGCGGCCTCAGTGGTTTTTTTTTTGAAATCCCTACTGTTGCTTGGACGTAACATTGTTTTTTTCTAGATACTGTGAAAAACGTGTGTTAATTGCAAGTTCTGCAATCTTAGCAAGAACTGAAGGAGTGTAGATCGGCTGATAATTATTTAAATCTTTATTGTCAGGCCGCCGCGGTGGCTGAGTGGTTATAGCGCTCGGCTGCTGGCCCAAAAGATGCGTGTTCGATCCCGGCCGCGACTGTCGAATTTCGATGGAGGCGAAATTCTAGAGGCCCGTGTACTGTGCGATGTCAGTGCACGTTAAAGAACCCCAGGTGGTCGAAATTTCCGTAGCCCTTCACTACGGCGTCCCTCATAGCCTGAGCCGCTTTGGGACGTTAAACCCTCATAAACCAATCATTATTGTCATTCCTTTGACACCCCCTTTGTGAATGGCAGTGACACGAACTGTTTTCTACTGATGTGGAAATGTGCCTGTCTTGAACATTTGATTTATTAAATGTGATAGCGGTACCGCAATGACATCTGCTACTTTCTTTATCGGGATTGAAGCTATGCCATGAATACCTGGGGCACTATTACTCCGTAAAGAGTGAATCAAGCTAATTATTTTAGAGTCAGTGCATGGTAACAAAAACACTGAATTACCATGTTTACTAGTTATATACACTGAGGCATCTTAATGAAGACCGTCATGTGATTTTGGTGCAAAGACAGATAAGAAATGCCTATTAACTTCATTTGCGAAGTCAGTGTCTTCATAGTTCGATGCATGAATGTGGAGTGAGGCGGGTATGTTGGTTTTCTTTTTACCCAGAAGATCGCCAGGTGTGTTCCATGTTTCCTTCGATTTATCGGACATCGAGAACTTTCTCACGTAAAAATCAGTTCTTGCTTTTTTTTTGGGTCAGCGCCTAACTTACTGCGGAATTTTTTTTAAGTGAAGAAGAACGCCAGTAGCTTTCGCTCTCACAAAACTTACAATTCCCGCGTTTATTTTACACGAAGCGAAGGAAAATTTTAGACACAACTTCAAAGTCTCAGTGTGACTGTTGCATGTTGCGCACTACACCAGGCATTTGCATTGCTGTAGCTGGAGAGAGGTACGGACACACAGGGCACAGGAGCAATGTGCTGCCAACATCGCGTGCAACCTGGCATTCAATGGCGAATATTGTTCTGGCAGTTGCGGTGGCTAGCCAGGTTGCATATATCATGGCATTCGTTGGTGGATGTTGTCATGCCAATTTTTGTGGCTCGTGATCATCAGACATATCTTGGTATAATTTGGTTATTATTGCCCTGGAAGTTGGGGTGGCCTCCCAACAATGTACATATACTGGGCTTGGCTGCCAAATATTGCCCCATCAGTTGCGATGGGTAGCCAGTGAAGCACACATCTTGCGATGCGATGGTCAATCTTGTCCCACCAGTTACGATCACTTGTAAGAAATATGCAAATCTTGGCATATGTTGTTCAACATCGTCTTGCGTGTTGCGATTGGCCGCCGAAATTGCATACATCCTCGCATTCCTTGGTCAATATTCTGCCAGCAATTTTGATGGCTCGTAGAAATTGATCATGACACTACTTGGCCTTTAAGTGTGCTGTCGCCAGAGCCAAGTATTGTAATATTCTACTTCATAAACCGAGGAAACTAGATTCTTCTTAGGCCGCAGTGCCCCCGAAAAAAGAGAAAATAACAGCTGCGAATGCACCTTTTAGATTTGTTGAAATAGAGTTGAGAGTAATGCGGATGTGCGAGCTCTAAAAGTAAACAGCGCCGAGCGCGGCTGAGCGGTTTGACAGGTGTGTGTGCGCAGGTCGCGTTATGCGTATGTGCTTGGGCCTTTGATGAGGAACTTTTTTTGAGCGTGCGCTCTTTGTTCCTGAGTCCGTCACTGTTGCGTCACTGTCGTCGTCGGCGGCCGCACCGCCTTCCACAGGACAGAATCTTCCATTCTGTCTCTCTCGATCGCCATACGCTGGGTTAATTGAGTTTAGCTGAGCCACCCCCAAGCTCAGGCAATATGAGCGCTGTGTGCGCGCGTGCGCTTGCACGCTTTCCAATCACTCTACAGGACGCAGTGCGACCCGGGTCCACCGATGTCCCGAAACGCTGCCCGATGGGTTGCGGAGTGAACTCGGCGCAAGACCCGCAAGTTTCCTGGAAGTTGCGGGGCCGTTGCCTCACCTGTGCGAAGTAGGCAGCTGCGGGAGTGGCGAATGGTCTGCTGGGTGAGGGGATCACCAGTAGAGAGTACCCAACAAGGAGACGCCCTCGACGCATGTACGGCGGAAGGCAGAGAACGGATCCACCGGCGCCCGTGTTCAGAAAGAGCACTTTCCGCTTGAAGATGCATTCGAATGCGCTGCCACTAAATTCTGTGGTTTGGGCGGCCAGCATCTTGTGCCCTCAGAAGCGGCGTTCTGCTTGCGACGAGTTAGTGCAGCGCATTCTGTAATCTCTGCAGTCTCTTACCCAACGAACTTAATTTTCTCGCAAGAATTTCGACTCGAGTGCGTTTGTGATTTTTCGCCCGCTGAAGAATTATGAGCATGCGCTTGAGCTCATAGTGCACGATCGATATATTTCGTCTTAGACACACACACACACACACACACACACACACACACACACACACACACACACACACACACACACACACACACACACACACACACACACACACACACACACACACACACACACACACACACACACACACACACACACACACACACACACACACACACACACACACACACACACACACACACACACACACACACACACACACACACACACACACACACACACACACACACACACACACACACACACACACACACACACACACACACGCACACGCACACGCACACACACACACACACACGCACACGCACACGCACACGCACACACACACACACACACACGCACACACACACACACACACACACACACACACACACACACACACACACACACACACACACACACACACACACACACACACACACACACACACACACACACACACACACACACACGCGCGCGCGCGCGCGCGCGCGCACGCACGCACAGGATATATATCCTTAACTTTCAGGTGGTGTGTGCGATAAGATTAAAACGTATGATAAGATTCATGATACTCAGCATCCAAGAACTCACTTAGCGATCACAAGGACGTCATGGCTACATTAAAATTTGGAACTAAAAATAGAAGCCTGAAAAATTGTTTGCTCGCACTGCAGCTAACGCCAGAACATTCGATAATTTTGCACACGCGAAGCATTGCTGAAAGCTTTTATTTTCTCCATGCAAACTTTTCACGCTACTGTATGGTGCTGAAGTCATTTTGCTTCACGTCGTCATGCGCTATACAGATATGATTTAATTGGATACGGCCACTGGCGCATTTTTTGCTCCTCTTTTTGCCGTGATCGCTTATATGTAAGCTCATCCGTTTAAGTACGCAAGCCATCTACGCGCGCACACGGCAATGTCCATGATCGAGGCGCCTTTTTACCATCTCATTACAACACGACATTTACCGGGCGTTTAAGTGGATGAACAATATGTATTCCATTACTCCTCACCCACCGGAAATTTATTACGTACAGAAATTTTAAAAGCCGTGGGCAAATATTATGAAAGTGTCTCAGTTAAACCATCTTTGCACTGTTGGGAATTGTGGGGCATACAGCTATAGTTTGCTCGTTCTGGAAAATTACTTTCAATGATAAGCCTCAGTGGTTAGATACTGGCGCGGGGAAAAGAAGTAAATTTTCAAGCAGACTTGAAATGTTTTCATTAAGATGGCATTTACGCAGCGTTTTTTTTTTACCCTGCTAAAGGATCTCGCCAACGGATTGGTTAGCAGATTGCTGGCGCATGTTTTGCGGCCGCTGGAAGCGCAAAGCCAATCGAGTCGGGTCAAGGCTGCGCTCCGGAAATTAGCGGATTTTTTTTTGTCAGAGAGCGTGCGTCTTGAGGCGCTAGCTACTGCTGTCAAGCGATTTTCCCTAGGCGAATATCTGAAATAATAGCAAATTACCCTAAACACCTAAAACCTTTTCAGGATGTAAAAATGCTGCAGACTAGGTAACACGGCTCATAGCAGCAGCCAACTATTTGGTTCACACACCTTGCTAGGGCCCTCCTTTCTGATATCTTGGTTATAGGCTTCAGGTTCCAATTAAATCTTACCTGGCATATCGTAAGAAAATAGACAGGCTGCTGCCTTCATTTACGCACAAGCGCAAGAACTGAATTTGCTTCCATAAATGAAAAAATCCGGTAATATTCACTTCTATACACATCATATAAGTTTGGCTACTGAAGCGTGGTCCATTCTATTCTGTCCGCAACTGTACGTTTCACGTATGCCCACGGTCTCTGTTCTTTCTCCAAGTACTCAGATCCATTTATTTTTTTTTCTGACTGCCTCAATCAATCTGTCGCTTTATGTCGGGATCTGTGATCATGACCTTAATGTTATGCCTTTTAAATTGCATTCAGTTTCGCGCATATGCTTGTTCTTAATATACATATATTACTGCAAACATAGTCTTGCTTATGGGCACCGTGCAGGAAACCAGGGGGCAGCACTCTCGGCGAACAGGCAGCGCCACCGGTGGCCGCCGGAGCAGATGCGTTGGGAGAGTCGCGGCCGCCTGGGTCGGGCGCGCGCCCAGTTTGTGGCGGCCGTCGGCAAGTTTTCGAGATTGTTGCAGCGAAGTGGTGGCGATTTGCCTAGTTGGAGTGACACAGCGATAAATAAACAGTGCGGGGACATGAAGAGACCACACAGAGACATGGATGAGCCCTGGCTGTATGCTGGGCGTGTGTTTCCAAGTAGCAAAGCACGAGAAACAGAGCAGACGACACAAGGAGAAGGGTGCCCAAGGGCAAGAAGCAACACACAGCAACGGATTGATGGGAGGGGATAAAAAATACGGTGAAGAAAGAAGTAGAAAAATACATAAGAAGATTTGTGGCACCCTCCACATGTGGTACAACGCGACACAAAGCCACCCACGAGGAAATCGATCAAGCGGCACGGCCGGATTGTTGTGAGAGGCGAGGGCGCACTTAGAAAAAAACTGCGAGAATGAAAAGAAAAAGAACACTGCGAAGGAAGTGGCGGTGAAGAAGGAAGGAAAGGGTACGGAAGGAAAAGAGGAATGAACGGAGGGGGAGCTGAAACGGAGAAAAAATACCAGAAGCTGACGAAAGGCCTGTAAATTCGCGTACGTCGGCCAGCTAGGCTCATAGAAAGCGACATCTCCCTGCCTGTGAGAACAATTGAGATAACTGACGTAGTAGATTGGCAGAATTTTTTTCGAAGGCTTCAATTATCTGTTCGGTGGGTCGGATTCCACTTCTTCTGATGACAGAATAGTTTTTAAAGGACGTACGGCATGTAGCGGTGGTCTCCGCAGCGAATCTCAATATGACGCCCTTTGATCATTCTCGCCACACTGCACTGGTATGCGCACAGGAAATGGCTGATCCAGTATACTAGGTTGACCCTTTAATTAAAAATGTTCTGATTGGAACAAACAAATTTAAATTTTTTATTTGCCTTCAAGATACGCCTTTCTTTAAAAGTTCTCTTTTCGCATCTGTATGATGGTTGAGGAAATCATTGCAACTATAAAATTTCGTATCGTTTATTTAAAGACTGTATTATTATTGGAAAATGGAGACATCTTTTTTTGGCCTGTGTCGGAGCCGAGTGTTTGTGGGGCCCTTCCCGGAAAAAAAGAGTTACAATCAACAAAAGGGAACAAAAGCACTGACAAACACTTGCTGATATCGTGATCAAACCACACGTTAATTGAGTGTTATGTAAAAACTACCTGCGTCGGCGCGCGCCACCACACGCGTTTTGTGGTTCCTAGGGCACGCCCTTTCGTTCTGTCGGGTAGGCTAAATGGGAACACAAAATACAAGGGCCGCATTGCCGAATAGCTCGATTTTTTTTCAGATGGTGAGAAAAATTACGAATGCAGGGGTTCCTGTGTGCCTTCTTTTTATCTTTTGGGAACAACGTCATGCGGCGAATCCTGACATGATTGCCGCCTCACTAACCGTCGGGACAAGAGCCATTCACTGTTCCCGTCGATTCGGATCGTAGAACTTGTTTGGGGACGTGAAAAACATTGTCCCTGGGGAGTTCAAGTATGTGCTATTGTAGACTGCTGCTCAGTAATTGATCTGTGACCACAGAATATCCCCAAAGCAACGAGCGAAGGAAGAATACGACGCGCTCCCGGGCAGTTTTGCTGCATCTGAGTGGCGCGGGCCGGCGCGCGCCTCCCACCCGGTCTGCCCTTTCCGCCGCGAGGGGTGCGCGCATCGCGCCGGTGTTACTCCTGCACGGTGCCTATTGTTTATTTATATATTGTCTTATAGCTTATTTATTCATTAATGTGATTATGCTGACTCATTTCAAGATGTTCTTATTCATTCACTGTGTGTATGCATTTATGGCGTGTCCATTTGTTCTGTCTTGTGTGTTAATTGCTAGTCGCAGCTCCCGTTGCGAAAACAAGTAGCCCGCGACTTTAGCGGGTATCAAAACCTCTTTTTCATGTGCATGTGAAGTTTTAAAATTCAGAAATATCCCACGAAACAAAGATATTTTCTAGCCCTCATGGCGAAGCCGCGCGCTACTGGCAGTACCGCGGACACGTGTTGTTCTGCGAACATTTTCAATGGGCAATCCGTGGCTGCCGCCGCTTGCAGCCCTTTTCTTTGACGACCTCCCTAACTTGCATTGCAACCTCCTCCTCCCGGCACCCCGTGAGGAAACGCGCACGTGTTTACCTCTTGCCCTTTTCCCCTCCTTCCTGGCACACGAGGCGCCCTTTACATTACTATCCCTTAAATCCTCCGCCCTCTCTCCTCTCAACGCGGCGCCTCGTCACAGAGAGGTTAATGCCCGCGCCGCATACCACCTTTACCCCATCGTCCGAAAGAACGAAATTCTTTTCTCTTGACATAGCGAGCTTTTTGTGGATTCTGTGTACTGTCCACCCTCTGCCCGTTTCTCACGGCTTGCCGCGCCCCACTGCAACCTCTACTTCGGGTCACTGCCGGAGCACACAGCCCTTCGGACTGGGTTTTTGCCTTCTGCAGTTGATATTTTTTTAATAGGTATCGCCAGCCATTTGGGGACATCTGGTTGATACGTGGGTACGTTTCTTGTATATTTTAATTTTTGTAGGTATTGCTTCGCACGTACGTAAACTCGCGACCCGCAATCTGCAGAGTACACACCGTTATGAGTTAGCTCACGCAACACTTTCAGCAATTTTTAAAATTGGCTTCTTGAGCAACAATAAAATTATTTATGGCATAGCATTCTCAGTGATGTAGCATATCAGAACGGAGGTAGGATATGCTAACTGCCCGGTTGGTTAACAAATATAGCACAATTAACTTTTTCTCTATTACTGTTAGGCTCCTTAATTATTGAGCGACCGTGAACTCACCTTCAGTAATATTCAAATCAGTTTTTAAAGTTTCAAAACGTGCTTACCCTCGGTGCTCTGGCCAACAACTTTTGGCTGATGTTTTGCTATTTTGGCTGGAGAAGTTGCTTTGCCTAGAAGCTTCTCGAAAGCCCACGTAATTTGGCGCGATGTAGACAAATATATGTTGGGCCAGAGAGCACAGGGTAACCGCGTTTTCGAAACTCAATATCTGATATGGAAGCTATTTACGGTGGGCTACACGCCTCTCAGTAATTACGAAGCTTAACAGTGATAGTTAAAAATCTAACTACTCAATACTATTTAAGCGGTCTACCAATTAGCTGCTTTTAACTGTGATTTAATGCATTACACCACTGTCAAAAGTATGCCGAAAAAGCGCTCTCCTAACTCCTAAAGCCTACTTTAAAAAATTGAACATAGTCAGGTGAAACACCCCCTGCAGGTGAATTTTTTATGTCTATATTCTATCGCTGACAGCTCATGATTTTATTCAATTGCAGAAACCGATTGGTCTTTGCGCACATGTGGACGTTACATATCATTCAAGAAATTCTTCCTCGGGTGTGGCATTTCTCTTTAGATGGGATACAGCTGCCATCAGCCGCTTCACTTTTGCTCTTTTCCTATTCACATCTTGAATGGCAGCAAACCGATGGGTTATTGTGCACCGGCGGACGTTGCATATAATTTTTGAGCTGTAAATCTTCGGCGAAGTTCTTTCGAAGCAGAGAGTTTGTGCAATAGTCGTACAGTTGAAGTAGAATTTTGAAAGGAAACGAAAGTTTGAGAAATATTGACACAACAAGTAATTTATTTTCAGCCGAACATTCAGAGACCAACTCAGTCCCCTCTTGAAGGGTGACTGAAATACGAGCCAGTAGCAGCAAGGAAAAGACTTCGCTTCATTCTGTTAATACATGGCGAAGTATAACAGACCGGCGATGTAACCCCTCTCTAAGTGACGGTGGCTGCGTTCACTTCGCGCCTTCGAGCGTGCTCGCGGCGACGCAGCTTCCGGTTTTCGTCCGGCGGCCGCCGGCGACCGAGGAGGGCACCATTCCTTCGGCCCGTATGTTCAGTCCCTGCCTCCCCGACAGATGGAATGCGTGGGCTACAGCCCGCTGCCGTCTGGTTTTTGTTTTGCTGTTCCCCTTTGCATTTTTTTCTCTTATCTCCCTTTCTATGGGGCATCTATTCTGTTTCCCCTTACGTCCTTTTTTTTTCTCGTCTAGTGTCGAGACACCAGCACAATCAGGGAAGGGGGTATTTTTCTGGCCCCTTCCTTCCTTTCTGACGCTTCCCCTCTGCCTCCAAATCCCGGCCTGTCACACTAGGCCAACAGTCGGCCGACTTGGTCTGCCAAAACCATGTCGTCGTGATGTCTGGCTCTATGTCACACTGCGCCGACTAAAACAGTCGGCCGACTGTCGGCGTCGGCGCCATGTCTCCCACAAGACGGCAGTTGGCCGATGGTCCGCCAACTCCCATGTCACACTAGCGAGACAGCGTGCGAGACCTCCCGCCGACTTGGCCCTTTCTCGTTCTGACTCTTTTGTCATTTCCTGCTATGCAAAATTCATGGGCCGGGACGCTTCATTTTTAACTCTTTTAAATAAATCCCACCATAGTAAAACACTCTTTAACAATCGTGATTATGAACCTAGGCTGAGGGCAGCCCAGTACTGAGCGGCACTTATTTCTGGGTCAGAAAGGCATGGCTCGAAAAAAAAAAAAATCCAGTCGCTCGCGGGTAAACAGGACGGGAGAGATTATTTAAGGCTAAAATAATAAAAAGAAAAAAAGAAATTCTCGTTGACGCGGATTCGAACTAGGAACCTCTGGAATGCGAAGCTACTGCTATACCCACGACGCCATGGAGAACTGAGCAGTATTCGTCCTTCAGAGGTGCTGATAAGAAGCAGTCCGCAGTGTTGCACTCGCGACAGAAGTAAAGCCGGCTACCCATGTGCGAAAACTCGACCGGCGCGATGCACCGGTCGCTGCTTGCGCATTGCAGCCCCACTGCAAGCAGGGACACACGGAGCAGCAAGCATCGTTGCGCCGCTCGACTCAAGCACTCGAGCTCAAAGTGTACGCTTTGCCACCCGCAGCGGTCTGATTACTGCGTGTTGAGGTTCGCACCAGAAAAGACGAAATAGCCATATTATCAGAAAGACCGCCTGCTATACACGAGCAGCGACAAAGCATGCTTGCGCTAGTAGCGAGCTTTCGGCAACGGCACCGCCCGCGGTCCCGCCAGGCGACGAACTGTGCTGCTGCCCGGCGCAGCGGACGCCGCTTCGCAAGTAGCCTGCGCTATATCTCTTAATATCGCTTGGCTGTTAACAGTATAATCGCACCATGAACTAAAATTACGGTCAATTTCCGCGACACCTTCGGCTGCGGAGCTAGCGGACCGCTGCGGGCGACAGGAGAGCCGGACCACAACGGCGGGCCAGCGGCAGCTTGCTGGGCGATTCTGGCGAGAAATTTTGCTCTTATCAAAGTTGTTGCTTTTACCAGCAACTCGGTGTTGATCAACGATCCTCAGAAATGATACATTTGTCACATTTTTCAGTCTCAGCGTTTATTTCTTACGTCAAAAACAATCTTAAGCTGATTTTTATAACGGCGGCGGACGGGATCCATGCTGGCCTGCCGGCGAGCAGGCTTGGTTTACTTCACGTTCGCACAAGAAAAAAAAAACAAACAAAACAGCCATGCTATCAGAAAGGCCGCATGCTATATTCGAGCAACGACACCATGCCTGCGCAACAGCCGCGCTTTCTGCAACGACGACGCCTGCGGGAGCGCCAGGGCGACGAACTGCGCTGCTTCCCGGCTGCCGTACTCGTCGCTAAGCCTAGCTGGTTTCGCATCGATGCCGCAGCTCAGGGAGCTTTGTAACTAGCCAGCGCAGTAATAAAGGAACTCCTCTAGTCACATCAACCTGTCCGATAATAAAATAAAGTTATGCTCGATTTCCGCGACGACTTCAGCAGCAAATCTAGCAGACGTCAGGCGAGCCGCACGAAGCAGCAGCAGCAGCAGCAGCAGCAGCAGCAGGAGCAGGCGGCTATAGGATGAAATTTGCTTGTATCGTAGTTATCACTTCAACCAGCACCTTGGCATTGGCCAACGATCCTCAGTAATGATACCTTTTTGTACATTCATCTATCCCAGAGCTTGTTATGAACATAAACAAACAGTACCATAGCGAAATCGTGTTCGTGTCTCGTGAATGTTTTTGCTCAGCGACCGATCTCGCGACGACACGGTCGGCAGACCGGTTTTGTCGGTGTCGCGGGCGTCAAAGCATGTCACACTACGAAGACATCTGGTCGTCGGACGAGTTGGTGTCGTTGTCGGCCTAGTGTGACAGCTTGGTCTGCCACAGACAAGGTCGGCCGACAGGGTTGGCCGATCTTTGGTGTCTTTGTCGGGTCGGCGTCGGCGGCGTGTCGGGCTAGTGTGACAGGTGGTTGTAGAAAACGGCTGCAGGTTGAAACACGTTTGAGACACGCAGATATGTTTTCGCAAAAAAATAAGAAGGATCGCCCTGCTTCTTCAAGCTCGTTCCTTTTCCTTTTTGCACTGTAAGACTTAACATACATCACCATCTAGCCGAGCAGTTCTATTCTATTTTTGTGACTCAAATTGACATTCACAATTATTTGCTTCTTGTTTTCAGCGCCGGCAGCTCCCCCAGCTAGGGGCCCACAAGCTGCCGGAGGTTGCGGCCAGTGTAGGGAAGGCTTTTATGGGCCTTCCGGACAAGCTCAAGTTCAGCAAGAAAGCCTTTATTTTAACAATGCTCTGCAGAGGGGCTACAGGTGATATTTTTGTTTCTAATCCTTACTGCATGCACTAGCTATCCTAGCTACTATTGTCCAAAATGCATTTTTCCAAATAACGTTTTCCTTTGCTGTTTGTATGTGCAGATGCCATCACCGAAAAGGAGAAGACAGCTGTGTAGGTTGTCCCGGCATACAGCGGAAGGCGGCTGTACGCAGCTTGCAACTGGGGTTGGCGGCCGCAAAAAGCTCATGGCTGAGGTGCTAGCTGCCTGCGATAGCACCTGGGCCTACCCTGAATGCAGGAGCGTACAGGACTAATTGCTTCCGCACAGCCTCCGCTTCCCGCCTAGACCTGCGGCTCTTTTTACGTTTTTATTTAAGTCTCAAACATTAAACTTAACTGCTGGCATGCTCATTTTTAATGCATGGAACAATAGAATGTGGCATTTACAAACTCATTTCATTGACAATGGCTGCCAAAATGAATCATTCGTCACAGATGCATTTGGCAGTGCGACGCACAGAATGCATAATGCGCAATTTTGGGGAACCACTACAGGGGCAGCTAGTGAGTATGCCTTTTTGCATGCCGTGAACAATCAGCGGGTGAACTTAGGTGGGAAATATTCGGTAGCCACTGAGTGGCTCGATGCCTTTGCGAACCTGCTCATTAGCTTGGGTGGGCAATATTGGGTAACCAGCGAGTGTCGCTGGATGCGTGTGATAAACAACCAGTGGATAAGCTTGGGCTTGAATTATAGGATAGCCGTTGAGTTGGGACGGCTGTCTATGATATATACGCCAATGAGGAATCTGGGCTGGCTAATATTGAATAGCCAAGGAGTGCAATTCAGAACAAAAACCTTGTATACCATTTATGGCTGCTAATTGGAAATCCAGTGCGTTGCATTGGTTCGACCAAATGATCGGGTAGCTCCCCGTTCAGATGCCATTATAGGCTTGTATTGTAGCCAATTTTCCCGGTATTCGACCAGTTCCGGGCTATTATCGGTGCGCTGCTGTGGCAACGATTGCCCTATAAGCGACGCCTAGCTTGGTTTGGGATAGAACAAGGCTATGAACCCTTGTCGATGTTGACACGATACGTTGACACTGCCAAATGGCCGAAAAGCTCCGTGCGACAAGTACATCGTTAAATTTTTTCAACCTACTTTTCTTCTTGGTATTTAATATCCTAGTCATTATCATCTTCAATGCGCAAATAACCAGGAAATTTTTCTTTTGTACAAAGTGGCTGTTCTCTTTTCTATTGGAGGTGCCTGTATACACGTTGCCTCAGCTAAGATGGACCATAATTAAAAAAAATTCCTAAGGGTTCTTCCGAGCTGAAGAGAAGTGCCTGTTGTTAGAAGCTATGAAACGTATTTAAAATCCTTCACACACTGACCTCACCACAGCCAGGGATACAAGTACCATCACTCCGCCCGCTCCCCAAAATATTTTAACATATTATACATCACTGCCCTATCATACCTACATCACTGTCCTGTATCATACGCGAACTTGAACTTTGCCTCTAAACATTCATTGTCGAAAATTCAAGCGCTGAGTACCAGCGAGGGTGAACAAACTTGCCTAACTTTCTGCCTTCTGGCAATTAGCCGATGTACAAGTCATACAAGCAACCTACTTCTTGCCTGGATGACCCAGAAAAAGATAAGCAAATGACGTTGCTGGAACAAGCTCGTTCTCTCCTTGGTGGCAATAGCAAAGTTATGAAATCAAGTACTTTCTCTCTCAACAAACTAAATAGAGCATAAACATCAGAATTTTTGCATCTAGCACAGTAAAAAAAATCTACCGCAACAACTGAACATCCACCGCGCGGCGCGACAACACCACCTATTGGACATCATGTGCTTTGACCGGTGTGGGCGGCATCACTTGGTTATGAGGCCGAAAGTCTGATTATTCCTTCAGTGGCGGTTCTTGTCGGCTCTCATTTCCCGCACCGAGATTGCAAGCAATCAGCTGCTGATGTGTGCTCTCGACTGTCGGCATTGGCTTCTGACCACAAGTCACCCGGGCATAAATAGTAGTCGCCGACCGAGAACGGACTAAAGTTCTCTTCCTCGATTTTGGCGACGGACGGCGACGACCGCTATATCTGTTTTTCTTCTAGATGCAGCAAAATAAATGCTTGTTTCACAGAGCACCCGGCGTCTTTATTAAATTGGCCTGTTGACGAAGGCCGTAGCACAGCTGCGTTGATGGCCGCTCAAGGGCTCCCGGAATGTAATTTTTTTCCCTTCTGGAGCGAAAGTAAATAGATAACAAGGCAACACGACACTAAACATCAGTAGTGCGTCATGAGGGCGGGGCAGGCCAATGCTTTTCTCTATTACATCGCCGTTAAGCGAGCACATGGCGCAATCGCGCAATGGCGGATGGCCACAGGGGATTAAAATTCCGCGCTGTGAAGGAGCGAAGGCCTGTTCCGTTTTTTGTTGGCGATTTATGTTCCCCTCATATTCAATACTTGTGCCTGTCCGCTGCGTCTACCGCTGCTCGATTTTATTTAGGACGGCGCAATACATCGCAACGGCCCCTCCCGTAACGCGCGGTTCTTCACGCTGGAGCTATAAGTCATACAGGAGACAGTGTTTTTTCCAGACGCCACTTTTCTGCCGAAATTGTCTTTCTGGCATCGTCTGCGATAGTTGGTTTATATTCATTACAAAGAGTCATATGAACGCTGCTCTAAATAGCTACTATGATATGTAGTCGACTGTGAAGTTTCTTTACAGGTATGCCATCACTATGTGATGATTTGGAAGACGAATCGGAAAAAATTAGACATTCCTGAAAATTTCTTCATGCAGGCAGATAGCAGTGACATTCAACGGCATGAAAGGGCGTCAGTGTGACGAAAAGTTGCCGTCGGCTTCGACGACTTCATCGACTTGCCTCGGCATCGAGTCATAGAGCGGCGCCTAAGCTCCGAACGACAGCGCAGCACTTCCCACCCTTCCTTCGCGGAATGCGACATATGATCCGCTGCGCCACCGAAAAGGCGTCGTGAGGCAACCCTTTTCTTCAGCATCCCCCAGATGTTCTCATTTGGGATGAGATCAGCCCCGTAAGGTGGCAGCCAGGGCAGCTCATGCACGGCGTAACTCTCCAGAAGGGCGCACACAGCACGTCCTGTGTGCACGGGGCTGCTGTCACGCTGGAAAAGGAAGGAACCATCCTGGAACAGCCCGTCAAGGACGTACGGAATGACGTGCTCGGTGAGGTCATCACAATACCAGGTACCGTTGAATGAGCCCTCGGTCCGCAAGAGTGGGCCCATATCATCCCGGCTGATGGCGCCGCTGTCACTAACCGAGCAGCGGCCGCTGCTGAGCATGCTATGGGTGTAGCCGGGGATATCCCAGGGAATATGAGAGAACAAGAATGAACATATGTTGGGCACAATAGAGTGAAGCTACCTCACTCCGCTGCGCACAGAAAGTAAAGAAGCAGGCTAAAATTACGCAAAATTAAGCATTCAACCTATAATGATGTGCACCACACGGAAATGAAACACTTGGTATGCTATACCGCACCTATGCCAAGTCAAGCGGTAAGAGGAGAAATAAGGCGGCACTGCATCGTTGCGACCACGAAGCGTCGCCAACCATCCTGATGTGCTAGCTTTACCCGCGATTACCGGTAGCTGAAAGGGTGCCAAATCATACCTGCTGTTAAACGGACGCCAGCCACGCTGCTGTTGATTCCAGCGTGTACAGGAGGTCGACTCTCCGTGAAAATCACCCCCCGCAACTCCTCGGCTCAACACTGCTTGAAAGCTCGAGAAAGTTCAGACGCTCTTCCCTCTTCTTTTTTGTCATGTGCGGCTTCTGAGTGGCAGCGCAGTTCATGATGCCCGCCCCTCGCAATCTGCTCCCGATAGCCTAATAGCAGCAACTCAGGTACAAAACTCCTCGGAGCTCCCTAGCGTTCAGGAAAAGGTCGACAACAGCGGCTGCAACTATCAATTCGTTCTCTTCCAACATTTTAAGCCTTGGCAGCCCATTGCACTGAACATCAACAATTGTTCCATCCTCATCTCTATAGGCTCTAATAATGCCACTCGCAGATGCCCTGCTCTTCTTGATGTGGTGGCAGATTTCACATTAAAGGACATCTTGGATACAAAGCCGAACGATGCGCCTTCTTTCGTCGATCGGCACTCTTGCGAGGCAGGAAAGCCAATGCGATCATTCTGGTTTTTAAAGTTTTCCTAGTCTGCCAGTGCCCAATGGCAGGACATACTCATATGTGCATGGCAGTGTGCACCGCAAAGCGCTGGGCTACACCGATCGAAAGAACAAAAAAGAAAAATCGAACCCGGGTTTCCCATTGGGTACTGCCAGTCTAGGAAACCTTTCAAAACGAGAATTGTTGCATTTGCCGCAGCCGGCCACGCCTGTTGATAAACAGCTGCACAGCATCGCGCTGTCGTCGCGCTTTCGCTGCTCATCGTCGTGTTGATCAAATTTCATCTTCGGCGCCAACAGATGAGATAAGGTAACCTCGGTCAGTGCTTAGCCTGAATCTAATATCGCCGCCAGACACGCCGACCACCCAGCAAAAGCATGAGCTAAGCAGGCTAAACTCATGCCTTCGATCGTCTACTCCTTTTTTTAATGCATGAACTCTGAAAATAATATAGTCCTATACTGTCGGACTAATTAGCCTTCTTCCCTGTCAGTTGTGTTGCGTGTATCATTGCTGGAACGTACACGTTCCAACTAAATGCCTTTTTTTATAAGCCATCATTAAACAATTTACTGCGAAGGAGACAGTTCCTCCGAATATCGCTGAAAAATTTAAAAGTTTACAATAATTTTGTCGATTTCTATTAAAGCGAGTATCATTCATACTCACACAAGCTCACCGCGCAGAAAAGAATGTGCTGCCATACTACAGAAACGCGCTGTGTTCCTCACAAAGGCAAATTGGTTATACCAGAGGCAGGTAGTAAAACTCACATGTTTGAAATGTTTCTTCTTATTTTTGTCAGATTAATTTTTCGCAAAGGCTGAAGAAACATCGGCAGCATCGGCATCGGCAACTTGCTGTTTACAGACTGCTACGAAAAGTACACTTGGATACCACTTTCCATGTGCAATATATACCAATCCTTCCGCAGTGCAGAGTAGCAGGCCAGATATTCATTTTCAGGATGAAATTGATGCGTTAGTCGTGACACTTTCCCATTGGCAAGCAATCATGAAGCCAAAGACGTGCTGGCCGAAAACGAGTTGCCGTGGACACTTAAACCGCAATTAGTTATAGTTTGTTTCTAAAACTGCTGGTGGAAAGCATGTCTATTGGCGAGAAGCATGTCACTACACAGGTGGGCTTCGAAATCACTCTAATGGGTCGAAATGTTACAAGCAGATGCGCATAATCGACTTGCACTGAACGACTTTGTGCTTTTCAATGCTTTTCACTTCCTACGAAGATTTGCTACAACGAACGCAATGCGCGCGGCCGTCAGGTTCGTTATAAGTGTGCTCTATTGTAGTTTCAATTTTCAAAGAACTTTCAAGTATACTTCTGCTCTATGAATTGTCGACGTTCTCCTCCTGGCTGATTACCATGGTATCAGTTCGGGCTCGTTCGTATAGAGGCGATGTACATAGTATAGTAACCAGTTTAAAATGGTTGAGCTGATGATAACAGTGCTTCCGTACCTTGATGTTGGTGACTGTGAGGGATGGAAATGTATCGCTGGCTTCCAATACCTTAGGGGCATATTTCCAGGCATATTTTTTTTCATAGGTGATCTTTGTATTTCATGAAGTTTGATCACTTCAAAAAAGATGTTGCGCTAGGTATGAATAGAACTTAATGAAATTTTGACGTAACGATGAGCGCGAACTTTCTATGAGGCGAAAAAGTACTTCAAATTGAAAGAAGCTAAGAAAAGCTATATTCGCCTGTGGGAGTCTTCTTTGTGCTGTAGGGTATCTGATGAATGAAACCGCACTCCTTTCCAGGCACCAGGTTCCATCTTGCAGCAGATAATATTTCGCCGTCGCGGCATATCGAGAAAGCAACGTATCTGCATCGCGAAGATTTTTCGTAGCATGTGCTGCTGCATTTACAGAAGCCGAAGCAACTTAGTTTAAAACGCGACAAGGCCTCAAAATTAGGTCGTCAAAAACCAAGATTGTTCGAAGAAATAACTGGCAAGCATACCCTTCCAATGGCGTGTCACACAAATCTGAACTCTGCCTTCTTCGACGTTCTTTCTGAGCTGTGCCATGTCTCTTGGGCCACTCTTGCTAATCGGAATGCTTTCTAACGCAAATATGGTAGTTTGTACGTAGTTTCCTAAGAAAAACATACCCAGCATCCACACGACAAGCATCGGGCAGCGGTACGGAGCAGCACTCATCAGACTGTCAAGAGGACTCCAGCCAAAAAATGTGGAGACCAGAAATAATGAAACGATGGCAACGTTAAAATACTTGTATTGGTACAGAAGGTGGGCACAGAACCTGAGAAGCCCTATTGTAAGCAGAGTGGAATGGGTGACAGTGAGGATGAGATAAATAACTGTGTGCCACGAATCAATCATCGATATCTGGTACGACGCAATGCGCTTGCTGAAGATGCACATCTGGCTTCGAGGATGCTGAGCTTCCATGAATAGCGATGGTTCACTTTCAAAGAGCGCTGGCTCCGGGCGCAAGGTAAAGTCGCAATTTTTGCCAGCACCCAGACTTCGTTTGTTTCAATGGCACGGATGGAGTTGTTTTTCGTCGTGTACGCTTCCAGCGTGGCGAGGACCTCCGGTTTGTTAACAACATCGTGATCAATGCGGGAAGCAGCAGCGACATAGCTTTGTCCTTTTGGAGACCCGCTTTCAAGCTTGTGCCCCGAAGAGGGCTTCGATTGCGGTAGGCTAACCGCTGCGCTGCAATGTATGTATCTGTTCAAGGCAGCATTGATGTCACTAGCAGTCACGCTTGTTACTAGACAAAGAAGGCCTTCAAAGTCCTGGAGGGTTTCCTCATGCGACTTCGAGAATATGAAGAGGTGAGTGTGGGGCATGCGAATTAAGCTTCTACGAAGCATAGACTTGAACTGCATAGAATGGCTCCCATACCACGGAAGAAAGACGACCCTTTCTCATTGTTCCCAGCGAAGAGTTTCTCTTGCATCGGATGAGTCCATCAATTCAACAAGCAGTTTTTTTACGCTATTCTGCAGAAACATTATAATGAACTGCACATCTCCAACCAAACATTTTTAACTTAACCCAACTTTTCGAAGCCAACTCAGCTCCTTCATCAGGGGTGACTGAGGGCAGTAGCTAGCGTCTTATAAGTATGAAGGGGAGGGAGGGGTCAAAGGAACGACAGCTGTGACGCGAAAGACGCGGGGGAGGGGGAGGGGGTTGAGGTTGTTAGTCACGCTGGCGCACTGCAGCGAGGTGGTTAATGGCGACTTTTTTTGTTGAGTTGAAGAGCGAACTCCCTGGGTATATACTGGGGACAGGTTTCCTTTTGTGCGGCTGATATTGCTCGTAGTGGTTTGGATATGCCAGGATTCCAGAAGGAGGCTTTTGTGGTAATTTGTTTCGGTGCCGAGGTTGCGGGTTACTTCGAAGTTGATTCTATGGTCGGGGTCCTCGAAATGTTGGGCTACTGGATTGCGCTCTCTTGCGAATTGGCGGACGTCGTTTTTATTTTGCCGGATTCTTTCTTTGAAATTTTTGGTTTCGCCGATGTAGCTTGCGTCACAGTCGGCGCATGGAATTTTGTAGACAATGCCTTGGGCTCTTTCTCTTAGTGGCCGGCCTTTGGGAATAGGTAGGCAAAGCGCAACAGTGTTTGTGGGCTTGTGCGCAACCTGGAGACCAGAATTTTTCAGGATTCGGGCGATGGTTTCGCCGACACCTCTGACATAAGGTAAAGTGACGTATTTTGGTCGTGGTGTTGGTCTTTGTGCGTTGATTTCTTGACGAATGTTGTGTTTCTGACATCCAATGGTTTTTTGAATAAAGTCTTTTGGGTAGCCGTTCATGATGAGTTGTTTGAATACCATTCGTTGTTCTTTTTTTCTCTCAAGTTCAGTGCTGCAGTGTGTCTCAACTCTTCTGAACAGCATCTTCACCACTGGTGCTTTATGGACTGTCGGGTGGTTCGAAGAGAAGTGAAGATACCGGCCTGAGTGAGTTGGTTTGCGGTATACGAAGAATTAAAGGGTATTGTGGTTTCGGGACACGAGGACGTCCAAAAACGGCAGGAATTTAGCGTGAACTGAATGTCAGGTTCTACGGAGTTTAAATGACGAAGGAAATTTTGAGTCTCAGATCTTTTGATGACGGCGAAGCAGTCGTCGACATACCTGAGGAAAATCTTTGGTTTCGGGTGGAATGAGTTGAGGGCTCGTTGTTCGATGTGTTCCATGGTTAAATTGGCCATGACAACAGAGATGAATGCTCCCATTGGTGTTCCATCCACTCGTCGGTAAAATTCCCTGTTTGACGAGAAGTATGTGTTTGATAGGCACAACTCCAGGAGGCAGAACACATCATTTACACTCAGCGGGGTTCGTGCGCTGAGTGTGTCGTCGCGTTGTAGGGCGTCTCGGGTAGCGGTAACCGCAAGCTTCACGGGGATGTTTGTGAAAAGGGACACCACGTCAAAGGTGAAAAGGCATTCGTCGGGCTCAAGGGTGGCTTGGGACACCAGTTCGATGAAGTGACTGGAATGACTGATATGGGTCGCTGTTTTTCCTGCGATTGGGGATATGAGTTTGTGAAGGTATACTGACAACGAGCGAAGAGGTGAACACCGGAAGTCGACAATCGGGTGCAAAGGGATCCCCGGTTTGTGGACTTTGGGCAGGCCGTAGAATGCTGGAGCCGATCCGTTTCTGAAGTAGATGCTTCTGAAGGTGGTTTTTTTTTGGAATTCATCTCTCAATGCTTTGTTCAGCCTTTTTTCGTCAAGTTTAGTTTTTTTTCGTCAAGTTTCGTCAAGAAATCAACGCACAAAGACCAACGCCACCACCAAAATACGTCACTTTATCTTATGTCGGAGGTGTCAGCGTAATCATCGCCCGAATCCTGAAAAGATCGGGTCTCCAGGTTGCGCACAAGCCCACAAACACTGTTGCGCTTTGCCTGCCTGTTCCCAAAGACCGGCCGCCGAGAGAAAGAGCCCAAGGCATTGTCTACAAAATTCCATGCGCCAACTGCGACACAAGCTACATCGGCGAAACCGAAAATTTCAAAGAAAGAATCCGGCAACATAAAAACGACGTCCGCCAATTCGCAAGAGAGCGCAATCCAGTAGCCGAACATTTCGGGGACTGCGACCATAGCATCAACTTCGAAGAAACCCGCATCTTCGGAACCGAAACAAATTACCACAGAAGTTTCCTTCTGGAATCCTGGCATATCCAAACCACCCCGAACAATATCAACCGCACAAAAGTAAACCTGCCCCCAATATATGCCCAGGGACTTCGCTCTTCAACTCAACGAAAAAAAAGTCGCCCTTCACCACCTAGCTGCAGTGCACCAGCGTGACTAACAGCCTCCACCCCCTCCCCCTCCCCCGCGCCTTTCGAGTCACAGCTGTCATTTCTTTGACCCCTCCCTCCCCTCCATACTTAAAAGACGCTAGCTACTACCCTCAGTCACCTCTGATGAAGGAGCCGAATCGGCTTCGAAACGTTGGGTTAAGTTAAAATTTTTGGTTGGAGCTGCAGTTCGTTACAAGTCTTCAAACCCAACCAGACAGGCAAATCTGTCAAAATGTTTAGTTTTCTGCAGAAACAGTACCAGCAAATTCGACTAGAAAACATGAGGATACATGACGGGCATAGCCCATGGAGAGTAAATGAGGAAGCGCCTCGCCAGAGATACAGAGGCTGGCTGTCCCCTGAGAGAAGGCAAGGAAAAGGACGAAGGTACAAACAATCGATTGGTGGATAATAAATATTAACGCACGGGTTTTCGTAGGGTTTTTACAGCGGCTAGCTAGAACTTGTGCGCTATATAATGCGCTACGTATTCGGCACACGCTGCTTCTTTTGTGTACCAGATGCAAAAATTTCGGACTCGTTGAGACGTTAGTACCGTACATAGGTGATAGAGTGAACAGTTTGTCAACCCAGTTATGCATGCAGACAAATTTTTTTTGTTCTCCATATGTCGCTGAGAATTTTAAAGGGACAGCTGAGATCTGAAATTACAATGAAATGCTCACGAACGAGCTTATTTTGGATTACAACGATGCTGTATACTGTAAGGAATTGCACCGAAACACTGAACGAAGCTCTCCTTGTTAATCGGCGCCTAGTATCATAATAGTTTAGTAGTTTAGATCTGGAAACCGCTTTTCTTAATGGTTAGCATTTCTTGTTTTTTTAGTTTCTTAATAAAACGCCACACATGATATGCTGTAAGCTAGAAGGTGAATGCAGCTGTAACTTTTTACTTTAGTCCTTTATATAAGAAGTAGGCAAAGAGCTGCCACGCACTGGCATCCCGCGTGCATTTTCTGCAAGTCACGGCGGGGGCCGTTGTTTCATTCGCCCCGTGTTCTTTTGATGTAGAGGCAAGTAGCTAATGAATAATATAGAAAAAACGAAAATACTCACTGTAGATATTAAGTACGACCAACACAGCCGGTGCATACGAACGCCACATATATTCTGCACTAATCAAAAACTTTCAGAAACTATGAAAATCAGTGCTTGGCGCCAGATGGTTTTATTGTGAGTGGCGGCCTCACAAAAACGCTTACTTCTTGTCCAGTACATTTCCTTATTACTTATAAAGCCTTATTGAACAGCAGCTCTGCACGATACTGCCCGTATTTTCCTTCATTGTAAGGAGCAAACTTGGAGTGTGCGTGTGTAAATAAATAACATGCCCAATAGTGCCTAATTCTTATTGATGGGCGATAAGAATTTAAATATTCTTTGGGAATCAAAATCCCCCTTGGCGCTTGTGCTATAGTGTTCAGCACTATTCTAATTTTGTATTGTGGTCTATCTAAAACCTGTCTCCCTGAGTTATGCGAAGAATCTAAGTGGCAGACGTCCTCGCATCTTCAATTCAAGGCGTGGGGCCAGTTTTTCTTTCAAGTCATTACGAATTGATTTCATTTTCTTCGCTGCCATTGGTCGCAGCTCCTGCGTTAAATACTGACCTATCGGCGGTTTGTTCCGCGCCACCTATTGGCTAGCAAATTGCGGGTCGTGTTGTGGCAAGGAGTAACGAGCCAAATCGTTTGGTTTCTGTCGAAGGTTTAGTCACTTCAAGCTATGCATGAAGTGAAAAGCTGGGCATCCACTCACCGCTGGCTGGGAGGAGGCTTCGTATTTTTCGGGCATCTCCGGTCGTGAATCTTATAGCCGCATCCTGAGTGCCTTTCTGTCGACTGCAGCTGTATCCTTTTTCGGCACACTTCGTCCTGCTGACCGGGCCTCTTTTTTACTTAGAAACCATTACACAGCTCCCCTTCGGCCCCCGGCGTGATCGTTATTGACAGCATAAGTCGTTCCAAACATAAAAGACGACGTTACCGTAGTATGTAAAAAAACCAATTCTTCTCAAGCTGCGGGGAATTGATCCGAGGACTTTGAATGAAGGAGGTTTCATTTCGGCGTCGGCGGTCGCATTTTCCTGGAATGCGAATTGCTAGAAGCCCGTGCAGTCTGATTTGTTAGTATGCTCTATGCAACCTAAGGTGTCCCAAAATGTACTGAGCTCTGCTCTGCGGACTAGATCGCAGCCTAATTTGAAATTGGACTTTAAACAACATAAACAGTTAACCAGGTCTTGTAACCACCTACGTTCGAAAGAAAACTGGAACCAATGAAGATTCACAGGACTTTTAACAGAACAGATTTTTCTTTCCAGATTTGCTAGAATCAGTAATTTGTTAACTTTCATTTGTACCGTTATTGCGCCAAAAATGAATTCCAACACTGATTTATTAATTTCTTCTAAGAGGACATTTTTAAGCCACAGTAGAGGTTTCTTTTTTCACCTTACTCTCCATTTCCATGCTGAGGGACTCGAACTTGCTGACCTTGACGCAGGACAACGCTGTAGAAGGCTGAAGCCCCCGTATTGGTTTCCGCCCTTATTCTTCCTGCCAGTGTGAAGGCGTTGTCTGAGTGATGGTGTTCTCCAAATGCCTCTGTATTGAAACGTACGTAACGAAGCGTGGTAAACACCGCATTCTCTTCCAAATACAAACTGGAGAAAGCTAAATACTTTTCACCAGTGGATCAAATCCTATTATGCTCAGATATATTATACAGAGTCTCTTCAACTAGAGAGCCACTACATTGTAAGAAATATCAAATATTGAGACAAGGGTGATTATATGCACCAGTGCTTGAAATCCTGTAGCGCTATGTCGTAGGACGAGAGCCTTATGTAACCACGAGCCCCAAGATTGTGACAGATGTTAACAATATAATTACCACGTTTTGTATTTTTGCTTTATTCTTTTTCCGTTGCGATCCTCATTGATATCAGTTCAGGGATTTCAAGAAACATGCTACGCTCATTAAATGTTTAAATTTCGGCAAAAAACTTCATTTAATGCATAAAACTATTTAAGAAGCTGTATACTATTCAGATGCCATATTACTTTTAAAATATTATCTCCGAGAAGACTGGATAGGTTTTGGAATAGGAAAAACCGAACGGCTTGGAAAATCTAATTACGCCAGACCTTTGACAATTTATGAAAGCAGCGTTCGAAAATTTCCTCCTTTCCCTATCGTTTCTTTTCCTTAATAAAAAAAATGTATACAACACAAGTAATGTCACGTCCGCGCTTTACCTTTGTTCTTGTATCAGCCACGTCTCTATCCTTTGATGCGGGGGATGAGATGGCCAACGACGATCGGCCATTTATTGTGCTGCTTTCTTCTACCGGAAGAGAATCAGATCTACCCACTTGTAGTTCGCGCGTTAAATTAGTTAAATAACTAAACGTTTCACCTTGAGGTCGCAAATTTTCATAAAATATAGGTCGTCGCTAGATGGTCTACGATATTATGTTTTCGACTGCATATGCAAAAACTGGGTGAAAAAAAATGTCGGTTTCATGTAAGGGGCGTCCCTTCATCTGTTATGAAAATAAAAGCGTGTAGCTCTGAAATGTGTGCACGTTTCAGCGAGCCATAAAACAGGAGAAATAAACGCGTCAGACGAAAGTGGGGTTTTTATTATATTGAACGATCGGTTTATTTGCAATCCTCTGCGTGCTTTTTGTCATACCTAGATTGTACTTATTTGAAAGTAGGAGCCGACATGCTTCTCCTTAGTGATTAGCATGATATAAATGCAGCCTGGTTCATATGGTGCTGATGTCCATGCAAGTTTACAGGCTCCACTGAAGCTAATGAGGTGTAACTTCCCTTTGTGAGAATCAACGTTACATCCGATTTGTTTTTTAAGTAGGCGGACGTGGAAATAGTGCTGCAGGCTCCTTATTTTTTCGACAGAGAAAACACTGGATGGTCCATTCAATTTTGCCGCTCCTGTTAATATTTCTTGAAGATCGATCACTAAGAAAATTTCATGCAGTAAAGACAAAGAGAGCTCATTAAACTTTAACTCTGACATGCGGTGAAACGCAAACATTGGCCGTGGCGAAAAAAACTTGATATTAAAACATGGAAAGGAAAGCAGAAAAGAAAGACAGAGGCAATGCTGACCTCTACGGGTTTTTTCATCCCCTTATAAGATACCTTATGCACTAGATCTCTGTGGCCGCCAGACAGAAGATTACAGCTGGCAGCAGACATTATTACGTCGTGGCTCCACATCGACTAAGCAACGTATCTGATGCGCGCTGATTCCTCGTTGCATCTGCTGATTTGCCGGTACTCCTTGCAAGTTCTACGCAAGTTCCATGCAAGCAGCACAAACTACGTAGAGTGAACCCGAGAGCCTCCAGGTACTAAACTGGCAACCCCATCCCTCCAGAAGTGTGCTACACAGAACCAAACTCTAATTTTTTCGGGCTTCTTTCTGAACTGAGCCATGTCCCTTGGCAAGCTCTAGTTTATCGGTGCGCTTTCTTTTGGAATGGTCGTCGTGTGTAGGTAGTCGTCTGGGAGAAGCATGCCGAGCATCTAGACGACAAGCATCCATCTGCAGTAGGGAACCGCAGTTTTCACACTGCCAGAAGGGCTGCTGCCTAAAAAGCTGGAGAGAAGAAAGCAACGATGCATAGCAACGCTAAAACCCTGCTTATTGCGCAGAAAGCGCACACTTCAAGCTGAAAAGTCCTATTGTAAGCGCACTGTAAATTGTATGGCCGATATCTGATACGAGATGCTGAATCTTGTGAAGGTGCACGTGAATTGCGCAGCCTGCTGAGCTTCCAACTGTAGCAGCGTGGTTAAACAGCGCTAGCTTCGGGAGAATTGAGAAGAAGCCTCTTTTTCTGTGCAGGCAGAGAGAGTTGAATTACGGTTTCATTGGCACGGACTTGATTTTAGATGTGTGCAGTTCCCACGCAGTGACATCTGGGTGGTTAGAACCATACAGATCAATGGCCCAGCAGCAGCAGCCACATATATGTGTTGTATCGGAGGTGTATTTTAAAGCTTTTGCCCTAAAAAGCACTGTGACAAAAGGACACTAGCCTAACCGTTGCAATTTTGGTAAGTCTTCGATGGAGGTTATTTGTCGCTTCCACTTATATACGTTTCTTACTTCACAAACGATATCGGAAAGCTTCTCAAAAGTATGTCCTCGTGTGACTTAGGCAATATGAGGAGACAAATTTGAGGAATGTGTCTTACGCTGCAGCGAAGCAGCGATCACGGCTGTTAAATTGGTTGCAGTGCCAGGGTAGGAGGGCGAGCCATACATACTGTTGACTCTTCGCCCATACTAGTAAACGATCTGATGACCTCATAAATACATAAAAGCTATTTATTTAAGCTGTTATTTTTGAAAAGTACTCGAAACTACAGCTCTAAAACTAGTCGGCAGATCAGTGGGGCGTCATAATGGGGAAATCAAAATTGCCTCGATAGGGTTTCCTTCGAAGACGATAAAATAGAAAACATTCATATTTTGAGCTTCATGCTTTTCTGTGAGTAGTGAAGGAAGACACCTACGTTCAGACATCGCATTTGGCGCTTCACAAACTGTAGGGTGTTATTCTTTGAAGGAATGACTGAAGGGGATGCCTACAAGCTATGGATAATTTTGCGCATGGGCTGGTGGCACTCGCTGCTGCATTTTTAGCGCTGAAATCAGATGGCTTGTAAGGGTATTGCTGCATAGTAGAGAGAGAATGGTTTTGAAATCTTGTCCTACTGTATCCAATAACGGATCAGTTTCATAAGGTTGAAACAGATCAGGGTATTTTGGAGAGCTGCATTACCTGTGCGTGTTCTGTGTACCATTCAGAGGGGATGTTAAAGCTATTGCTTGCAAGATTTGGGCAAAAGACAAGAAAACGTCCGCACAAACTGAAGTTGAGGGTCTGAGCAGGTGGTAAAACGAACGTCTACTGAAAGTTTCTATGACCAGTTCCATAATTTCGTACATCATCATCGTCATTTAATATCGCTTAAAGGGCCATAAGTGGGGTGTTAGGGGGGGGGGGGGGGGGACAACATCGATAACACATATACCAATGTTCAGGAATAGAAAAACATCAACAGGCATTACAATACAATAATACACTACATATATATCAATGGTAAATAATAGAAAAACGATAACAGACTCTACAATACAATAATGCAATAAAAATACCAAGATACCATAATTTGTAACAAAGTAAAATTAAAAAACTCCTAAAACCGACTATAGGCATGATAAGTGCACTATTACGAAAAATTCAACACGACAAACAATCACATATGCATGAAAGAATTCGCGAAAAGGAAATCCTTGTAGTCATTTGTTCGGATGGGCAGCTTGTTGAGTCCTAAATTTAAGTGCGTCACGCTCGGAGGCTATTGATTAGGGTAATTCATTCCATGCTGCAATTGTGTTGAGGAAAAATGACCTGTTGAGAGCGTTAGTGCAACCATGAAGACGCTTTACACTCGTTGAAATAAAATTTCGGCGAAAAGTACGTAGTGGCGGCTGTAAGAGAGAGTTTGGTCGATGAGAAAAATGATAGTATAGTTTATAAAACAAAGTAGTGCAATTTTTCTACGTGTTTACAGTGGGTGAATTTTTAATGTAATCAGTATGCAGTATATAGAGTCGGTATGGACAATATAAAAACACGTATAGAACCTAACGAACTCCATATGATGTCGTGTGCAATGTACGGAAATTGTATACAAGTTTTGTGAATGCTTATGGACTCCGAACAGACAAGATACGAACTTCGGTCTATTTTTTCATATCTTATTGACTTCATTTTGTCATAATTCTATATGAGCAGCTCTTACGGAACGTTTCAGTAGTCTCTGAAAGTCACCGGTTTTCCGTTTCACGAGAGTCAGAGCGGCACTATTGGAGTGATAATACGATAATAACGCAAATTAAGTGCTAATTGAAAAACAGGAAAAAAAGAAATGGCGACTGCTCCGCCTTCTGACGAAAAATTGAGGGTACGACGGCCACGTCTTCCGAAAAATCACAAGCTTTTGAAATTTATGGAAGTCTTTAGGCAATCACCAGCTGTTTTTTTCTTTGAGTCGCTGCCTCGAAAAATACCTCGCTGCATGCAGCATCCGTTTCCTGCTCCCAAAGGAAGAGAAAAATTGATCAAAACTCAGCGTGGCATTATCGTTATTGTTTTGCATCGGTGCTGAAAACATACTTCTGCAAAAAAATATAAACAGTATAAATAGAAACATGTATATGGAATAGCTTTAATAAACTGCGCAGGTGTTTGAGAGATTCCACAAAATTGATCTCATCTCTGGGAGTGAGAGGAGCCTGGCACACTCTGGTGTCTATGGAAAAAATATTGTGCTGTGACTGTCAACCATTTTTCAGTGTTGTACTTTGCTTCATTGAACGATGTCCCTCGATCTGTTTTCTTCTGTCTCTAAGTGGGTAATGGTCTTGTATCTGTAATCTGTTTCATTAGGCTACGTGCGAAGGAAGGCAACAATCGCCGAAGCGAATGAGTCGAGGTGAATTTTTCCTATTTTCGTTATTTTTTGTCCTGTTCACTGGGAATTTAAATGTGCAAAGAATAATTTCGAGAAAACTAATAGATCTCTATAATTAGCGACCTACTTTCCGTTGATTTTGTTTTACTAGCTGCCATTTAGACGCGACTCCGTGATTCTGTCACTTCTCAGCGGTTAGTCACAGCGACACCGATTGGACTGCACCAATAGCGGTTGTGTTGAGGCGAGGAGAAATCAAGCATAAATGTGAAGTCCTATTTAAAGCTTTATTTAAAACTCTGCCTGAAGGAGGAAGCTAAACATTCTTTCATCTCTGGGTGGTCAAATACTTTGTGTTCGTCTTTTGGGCCGTGCCGTGAACCCGGTGCGGGCATCTAGGGTTGCCCTTGGTCTGCTGCGGTCTTTTTTTTCAGTAGGCATGTCTCGGTGGGCGAGGTCAGTCGTTTAAAACATTACTTCTTAACTCGTTCCTCGGCATCTCTCCGTTTTGTCGGCGTCCGAAGCCACGGTACGCAACGTATATTTTGAGGAAGATAACGCACATGAATCGCCAGCCACGCGTTTTCATCAACCCTTATCACAGGTGCACGAGTCTCTCGTTCGAGCTGTCTGATCTGCCTTAGCTCCTTCATGTGCTAGTGATCTGTTGACCGTCACTAAAACGCATTTGCAAATAAATTAATGTTTTGAGTGTCTCAGCTCTTCTTCTACCTCGCCTGTCAGTTCATCCGCTATGCGAAGAACAAACTTTGGCATCGAGTCAAGATGCTGTGCGACAGTAACCGTGCACCGGGTTTAGGCTTAGACAGGAGAGACAGCGTGCCATACCAGAAATATGCGACAGCGCCCAGACAATGGTGTTACGTCTAGTGGTCGATCATGCTTCAACGGGAGGTGACTCCGTCATAATCTTTCTCACTTTACGCATGATGTCGACGCATATTTTTCAATGTTAAAAACCACACGCCTTGTTTTGGGAGACAGAGGAACTGGAAGAGCTTGTGCCGAGTTCGTGGTAAGCCGGCTCGACAATACTGCCAGGACGGTGCTGCGGCTGGATATGGCGATGCGCCTGTTAGACGGAGAGTAGAGACTATGCGAAATCTCGGTGACCACACTCATGTTGAAGTACATGCGTCCGAGCATTGAAGGCGAGCCATGTAGATTAGGCCTGCAAACTATCGAAATTGTATCGCTTTCACGCCAGAGCTGAATCTGTAGTATTCGCATTGCATTCGCATACTCGCCGTGCGAGCTTTGTGGCGTCTTTATTCCCGGCCGTACCTGCAAACCACTCCGCCACTATTGGTAAGACTATTTTTAAGGTAGCGACTTTTCTCCCTGGATCTCCATGGTACTTCCCCATGCCAGCTTGTCGCGCTGTGGCCTTATTTAGTGCAGCAGCGCCCTGAGAGCGGCACAAATTGGTGATGCACGTGCTAGTTCGACTCCCTGCTAAAAGAGGGCCCCGCGAGACAGTGTGTCCTATAATTCTCAGCGCACATGCTAGGAGGGCGTAGCGCCTTCTGCAACAACCACTTTAATCGTTCGAGATTTCGCAATGAGACCTCTACACCTCGAGGTACAATTTCCGATTTCGATGTGGATGAGACAATGACCTTCAATAAATGACAAGGTCAAACCGAACACAACAACTTCACGGTATGGCCTTAGCTGTGGCAGTATGGCCACGTGATCATATGACCATGACCGTTGGATACCTGACCTTTACCCTTGACCTTGGCATTTGATTTGAAACAGTGGGCAGTACATCGCCATTGACCTTCATATCCTCACAAGGTGAAACCAAACTTAACTGCCTGGTGGTATGGCCCGAGCTATGGTAGTATGACCATGTATTTATATGGCTGTAAGCATTAGGCACCTGACTTTTGATCTTGATTTTTGATTTTCAGAAAGTGGTGCCGACCATGCTAACAAAGCTTTCGCTCACATAACAAGGTTCAGGCCTTGTTGAACCGCAGCCATTTTTTAATGCGTTCACATTGAAAACACCTTTTCGGAAAAATCTCTATTCCTATGTCCATGTGAAGGCTCCGTTGGCTGGTGGTAAAGTGGAAAGAAGAAATTCCTCTTTGGGAGGAAGAGGGAGTATTGGAGAGGGAAGAAGAAAAAAATGGAGTGAGGCGTGGGTGGCGTGCGACAAAGTGAAGAGAGGGAACTCTCCCTCGCGAATTTCAGTGGACAGAAGTGAAAGGAAAATTAGATGAGGGAAGAAACACAGAGGGTGAGAGGCGACGGGTGGCGGGAGTAGCTGAGTGGAATGAGGGTACCGCCTGTCACAAGGTGGCTGCTGTGTTGGATCCGGCGACTGGAGTATTGGTAAAGCGCGTCGCACTGTGATTGCTAGACTCGATTACACCACCCGCTCGCGCGCTCTGAAACGGTCAGCGGGAGCACCTCTTCCGTCCAGGAGGAACACTGATGCTAAAGCATACTCTGCTGCATGCAACGAAGTGATCGTGTATGCTTTCGTTGGGGCGGCAGATACCGGGGTGCCTAATTAAAAGGGTGACCCGCTAGTGCAGCCTTCCATGCTCTTCTCCAGGGCAAACCAGAGGCACACACAGGCGTCCTATGCCACACACCCTGTGTGCCAGGCGCTGGGGCGGTTTCACACGGACCATCTATACTTTTGCGAAGGAATCCTTAATGCTGTCACATTAAACCTAATCTTGTACATTGCAGTATTAATTCCCGAAACGAGACAAAGGTCACCAGAAATGCCGTAGTCAAGGGAGCTGGAAATTATTCCAGGTGGGTTCATTAATGTCTGGTCACAACACACAGCATGTGCACGTTTTTTTATTTTGTCTTTATTTAAATACGAGCCTCTACGGTTGGATAATGTCGTTACGTAGTTGTGACGGCAGTGCAGACAGTAAGGAAGACATCGAAAGAAGGTTTCCAAAAGAAACCGTTTATTGACCTGGCCTGCTCTCACAACGAGCTGAATCACTCACGGCGGTGAAAGCAACGAGCGTGCTCGGTGGTAGTCAAAGTGAATGCTTGCCGCTCTCGGCCGGGCTCAATTTAAAACTGATAGCGAACTTTATAGATACGCCGGGCAAGGCTACCACAACAGTCTGGAACAATGTAGAATCGGTTCCGCCTGGATGCGATCAATCTAGAATAATACCGTCACTTCTTACATCACAAGCAAACCTATAAATCCGTGTGCCGGCAGTTTTAGGAATGAACAAAACAAACACTACTAAGATCCGCGTCGTTACTCCCCTCTCAAACGAGCATCGACCCGATACCTTAAAACGAATAAGGTAACTAGAAGCAAAAACAGTCTGCGCACAACAAATACCGAGAGCAGAAACTAAGCATCCGTAGCGCGGATTAAAGGGCTTTAGACGTGTCCCACGTGCACGTCTGGTCGTTGGCGGCGTCGGTGGGATGCAGTTATTTCCAGTTTACCTAGCCTACGAAGAACCTTGTATCGGCCGTAATAGCGGAACAAATGATTTTCACTCAATGCGCGGTGGCGAATAGGCGTCCAAACCCAGACTCGGGCTCCTGGCTTATATTCCGCTTAACGCCTTTGTAGGTTGCAGCGTCCGTCGTCGGTCCGCTGCTGGTGTTTGAACCGTAATCGGGTAAGTCTTCGGGCTTCACCGCGCTGAAGTTATCCGGCCACGTCGACGTTATCTTCTTCGATAACTTTTGGTAGCATGGCATTTGGCGTGGGCCTAGGTTCCCTGCCATGTACTAGATTTAATGGCATCATCCTAATGGTCTGCTGCACCGTGGTTTTGTAGGCGAAGACTATGGAGGGCAGGATCAAGTCCCAGGCATTCTGTTCGGCTTCGACATACACGCCGATCACGTTTTGCGATGCTCTTGTTCAGGCGCATTCTCCGTCCGTTAGTTAGCGGATGTTTGGCATCTACAGGAGCTCGTGACAGGCAGTCTGCGTTAGAGTGCTCGCGTCTGGACTTGTAAACGACAGTGACGTCAAACTCCTGGAGGCGCAGACATCATGGACCGAGGCGACCGAGAGGTCCTTCACACTGGCAAGCCAACATAGTGTGTGGTGATCGTTGACCACCTTCAACGGTCAGTCTTACAGGTAGAGGCGGAATTATGACTGCCGGTAATGTCTATGGCAAGCGGCTGCTCATAGACACTGGTACTGAGATCAGCTTGGTTCCCCCGACAAAGGCTGACCGCCACTGGGGAACGGAACAGTCGCTCCGTATTGCAGACGCCTCGTGTGTAGCCACGCACGGACTTCGCCCCTCACTCTCGTCTTCGGACTTTGCCGCATTTTTCGATCGGTATTTGTGATCGATGACAATGTCCGCCAGATCGTCTGCTCGAAATTTCTCTCTTACTTCGACTTGGACGTCAGTGTGCAGTGTCCTCGCCTGAAAGACGGTTTGACTCGTCTCTCCATCTCTGGAGTCCTGTCCAAACTTGCCGTCATTGGTATCTGTGCGATGTTGCATTCCTCTTCGTTAGAGAATATCTGCCCTGGGGACTTTCCGGAGTTAATCGAGCCATGCAACCTCACTCAGCCTCCTAAGCATATGGTGACACACCACATCATCGCCCGCGGGCGACGAACAGCCATGTCGTGTGAAGAGAACAGCGTGACTCATTAGCAGACAGGTACAATACAGTTGACCGGTGAGCGACCAAATATGTTCGTTGTTTCCCGCTTTATACACCGGCATGCGTTGATAAGCTTCTAATGTGCGCCGCCTTATTGTGATTGCGCATGCCTGTGTGCGCGCAAGTCAGAATGACACCTCATCCCCCCCCCCTTTTTCCCAAAATGATTGCAAAAAAACGCACTACAAAGAACAGCAGTTGAAAAACGATCGACGAAAAACAATGGAAACCATACGCACCAAACGCAGAGAGAGTACAGCGCAGCTACTGTTCCATGCTCAATATATACACCTGCACGTGTAAAAGCAGGTTTGGTCGCGGTTTGAGTGATGCCATAACGTTCTGGCTTCTTTACTTGGCGACCATAACGGGTTGACACAATCCCCAGACGTTCAACTATTGTCTGATGCAGTTGGAGCAGCACTAGAAGGGGAGGGTGGAGGAGTGGGCAGTTAATGTTCCGTTCCGGAAGTTCCCGCTGATATTCTGCATACTCCTTAGGGGCGCTACAGCTTGCACTGTTCCTGGGAGCTCAGGAATTTCAACCCAGGGGTGGTAGCTCTCTTCTTGTTTTGAAATATACAGGATCAATGCAGGCTGGTTCCTCTTTTGTTCCAGTCCCGCGTCTGTCCTGACGACGTAGGACCGCGGCTGAGAAGCCCGTCTTAAAACAGTGGCACTTACCCGACTATTGTCGACCCACACCCGATTTCCGGCTTGCGACTGTTTAAGCTCTGTGAAAAAGAGCGAAAAGCACTAGACGGCAAGTAGCTGGAAGGTCCGAAACAAACCCTCAAAGTCGTGGGGGAACATGACGTGGCTGACTCCGGGTTAAGTTTTCCCGTCTCCGGCAGTCGGAGCCCGTTGTGCGTGAGCGGGGCCCGTGAGCGGGGCCGCACCGTTGAGCAGTCTTGACGCCCTCCCTATCCTGGCCAGGCAGGCCAGTAATGGAGTCGAGAAAAATGAAGGATCAGAGCAAAAACTCGCTGTCCACATTCCCATCTCAATTCCCAGCACCCGTTCATGCAACCGCCTCCGCTAAGTCCCAGGGGATATCAGGGGAGTCCCCCCCCCCCCCCCCCCGGGCTCGCTCCCTCTGCTGTGGGTCGCTATGTAGCTTTTTACCTCCCCTCCCTTAATTTTTCCCATTTTCCTCACCTACGGGTGACAAAATTACATCATTGCCTTCGGGCATCTTCATTTATTTTCAGATTGAATTAGGCTCTTGTACGTCAGTAGTGCAGGCAGGGACTAATTATTTTTGATTCTTCTTATAATCCACCAGCCTAACAAATGTCTAGCCGTGTGATGGCTGTCGAAGTTACGGCGCTGCTTTTCTCTGCTTTCGCTCCTCACAAAGAATTTTAAGTTTCTCGATTTTGAAGATTTCTGCCGGCTGCGTGCAGCGGTAATGTTGAGCGCGGACGTCTGTTAATGAGTACAGTTCGGCACAGCGTTTGCCCAATAGACATGCAGTGTTCTTTTTTAGCAACAGTGCCAACTATTGATCTTCAGGCATTTATAGTATTCTTTTGATATTTTGGAAATGTGCTCTCAGCTGCACTATCGCACTGCGGATAAACGGGGCTTGACGTAGCACGTGAACACGTACGCTTATGCAAATTTCTTGAATTCTTGTGACGAGAACTGGTTGCCATAATCAGTCACCAATGTTTCCGGTAAGACATGCTTGACAAAGTTTTTCAGCTGTACTATAACAGCAGTAAAATGGGACTACTGTAACAAACCAACCTCTGGAACGCGCGAAAAGTAGTCCACAACAGCAAGGTAGTGCCTCTGGTTGAAATAAAACAGGTCCGCTTCTGGTATCTGACCGAAAAAAGAATGCGACTTCGACGGCATCATTGGGTCTGCCCATTGTACTCTTAGTTTGGCGCACACTAAACAGTTAATCACCCCAGAAAACAATGAACTAATCCCCGGCCACCAGGCAGATTCGCCAGCTCGAGCGCGACACCTTATGATCCGTTGATGGCCTTCTTGCAACGCTGCCAGGATATCAGCTCTCAAGCCCTGAGGAATGAGCAGGCGGTGATCACATATAAGCACCCCGTCACATTCTATAAGACACGCTCGATGCGACCAAAAAGGCCTGCACCCGTTGTTGACATTTGAGAAACGCGGCCAACTATTCCGGCAGTGTAACAAAACCTTCTGGCAAGGAGCAGCGCCTTGTTGCGCCAGCAGCACCTTATTTATATGGGCTGATGACGCAACTTCGGTTATGGAACCTTGAACATATCTAGCCTTTGAATCACTAAGCAGTCCTTCAAAGGGGCTTTCTGGCTCTGACTGCAGTGCCGAAACGCCGACCCCAAGGCGGGGGGGGGGGGGGGTTCAAGCAGACCACTCAGAACTGTCCGTTTGCTCTACAGCTGTTAGACTGCACCGTCCGAGCAGAATACTCTTACTTAGAATAGTACGAGTGTCCACAAAAGCGGCATCGCTGCAAGTCCACCTGATTCTTCTGGACCGGGTGTGCCGCATACTGGCGAACGTGCCTGTTGCAGTAAGTCGAGGTACACGGCGTCGCCTTTCGAGCTACGTACAGCCCAGACTTC
Source organism: Amblyomma americanum (assembly GCF_052857255.1). Taxonomy (NCBI): domain Eukaryota; kingdom Metazoa; phylum Arthropoda; class Arachnida; order Ixodida; family Ixodidae; genus Amblyomma; species Amblyomma americanum. Next base: position 34,252,781 of record NC_135501.1, on the reverse strand, counting down.
GCACTTCGCCTCGGTGGGGCGTAGCTCTCGCCTTTGTCGCTGAACCGTATCCTTGAGGTGAGCCACTGCAAACTCTGTTTCCAAGGTAAGACGAATCCATCTGGAGAGACTATGGGAGTGCAGCATCTGCAAGTGCGACGATAAACCTGTTCCGTACCAGTCGAATCCGGATGGTGCCGAAATCGCAGTGGTCAGCAAGAACATGTAGAGTGGTTACGAACTGGTCGATTGACTCCCCGGGCTCCTCTTGCTTGTGGTTGAGACAGGCGCTTTCTTACACAACGTTCTTTGTTACCAAGAATTGAGCAGAGGACTTTCGCATTCCGTCACGTAGCTTTTAGATTCTTTATCTGAGAGACCAAACTTTTTTCTGCCTTGCCTGCCCATGCTGTACAGCAGCATCCACACTTAGACTCCTTCTGGCCTTCCGTTCAGACCTGTTGCGTATAGGTACTCGTCCAAATCCTGAAAACATTCTGGCCACTCTGTTGTCCGGTAAAAGTTGAAATTTGCCGGCGAAGGAATAGGCAGCGCGGCGGCCGCAAGACCGGGTATTGACGTGAGGGTGTGAGAGGTGCCAATTGCAGAATCCGCTGTCAGCCGAGCGCAGCGGCACCACCCCAATGAACTCGAACCCACTTCTGACATCATGTCGTGGCAAGGAAACGGCGCGACACAGGCGCAGACAGGGACAAGCCAGATGGCAGATGAGGGGCACAGAACCCCCGTTTTTATTTCCCGCTTCCTTAAATACCAGCATGCCGTGATATGATTTCAACGTGCGCCGCCTTATCACGGTTGCCCATGACTGTGTGCCCGCAAGACAGAACAAGACTGCAAACGGGTAGACCACGCACGCCGCCTGTTTGCGGACCATCTGGCTATCGAATAACAGGAGTTCGGCCACATCGTGTAGCTCGGCATCATAGCCCGTCGTCGAGCTCGTGGGCTTCTCTGCTTCATCTAGTGCCCAAGCGGGATCCAGGTAACTGGCGGGCATGCGGGGATTTTCGAACGTTGAGCGCCAGGGCTGTCCACGACAGCTATCCGCTTCCTGGTAGACAGGACTTTGCATTGCACCTACACGACTGCACCACATTTTGCAAAATGGACGTGGTTTAGGTGTTCCACTAGATACTCGTCGAGTACGCCGATATACCTAAGAAAACATCACGACTCCTTGCGTTTATGTTTGTTTTAGTACATGCGGATGCCTTTTTGCCTCTGTAGCTCTGCTCATACATTCCAGAGGCTCGTCGGTAAGGTCACGCGGGACTTCCCTATCGTGCTGGCTCACATCGATAATGTGCTCATCGCCAGCCTTATGCCTGAAGGTCACGAGCGCCATCCACGTGAGTTCATCCAACGCCTACAGCAGTGTGGCCTGGTATATTGGGCAGCGCCAAGTGTTTCTTCGGCGCATATGAGCTCATTGTTTTGAGTCACCAAATTATCATGGCATGGTAGCCGTCCTGTTTTGTCCAACGTCAACACAATCAAGGGTTCTCCAGTCTACTGCACTGCGCCAAATACGCCAATTCAAGGGGCTGGTAAATTTTTCCCGGCAGGTTTTAGCGCACCACATGGGGATACTCCGCCAGCTGAGCTGGCTCCTTCGGTCAACCGTTGGCCCTTCTTCTGCAATCCTGGTCGTCCCAAGCCCAGGCCGCCTTTACCGCTGCCAAAGAAGCTGTCGCGAACGCCCTGCTTCTTATTCATCCGCGCAGCAACGCTTATCTTTTGGCTGATAGTTGATACCTGCGGCGCGGACGTCTCAGAGAAACATATTAACTCCAAGTGGTGGCCTTTGTCCTTTTGTTGTCGGAAGATACTTTCTGCTGGAACCACCTACAGCGTCTTCCCCCGCGAGCTACAAGTCATTTGTGCTGCTATACAGCACTTAAGGGATTCTCTTCAAGGATGCCAGTTTGGCTTCCTGACCGATCACAAGCCATTGGGTGCGTCCTGCGGAACGACTCATTGAAGTACGCGTCCTGCGAACTCCGCTATCATATTTATTTTTGGAATTTATTAGCAAGATCTGTCACGTGAAGGATTTCGACCACCCCCGCTCTCCCTGACTGCAGCTTGTGATCCATCAGTGCTCGCCTGAGCCCATATGGTGCGATGTGCCAGCAGAACTTCCCCGCCTTTTTGTTCCGGCTTCACTATGTCGCAACATTTTTCACTCGCTTTACGACATCTGTCACCCACGCATACTGCCTTCTCACCAACTCCACCAGCGCTGTCTGGCCCGGTATTAGCGGTCATGTACACGTGGACTCTCACGGGTTTTCCTTTTCAGGCCTCCTGTCATACCAAGACATCTCCCCAGGCCTACCTTCCGCCCTGCCGTCGTGTCGATTATGTTCAACTAATCATTGTAGGTCCTATACCTATGTCCAAATGTTATTGTTACATTCTCCTCACTGTCGACTGTTTCGCACACTGGCTGGAGGGGTTCTCTTTAGTGGCATCACCGCTGAGATTTTTTGCGCGCCTTCAACTCGGCGTGTGTGTCTCGCTTTGGTTGTTCAGGCACCGTGACAGCAGTACGTGGGCGCCACTTTGAGGCCGGCCTGTGTTTTTACCTCAACCGCATTCTCTGCGCCATGCATTGCCGCTCACCTGCGTAGCACCTAAGCACCAACGGCATGGTGGAACGCCTTCACTGCCAACTGAAGGCTGCCCTGTCTACCCGCCTGATTTGCGCAATGTGGGTTGCCGCCTTGCCATTGTTCTCTTTGGTTTATGGGCCGTCCTGCGAGTACACCTGTTGTGCAGCACAGCTGGTGTACGGTAGAAACCTGCGTCTCCCCGGATAGTTATCTGCAAGAGTATCTGCAGCGTGTTTTGCGCTGTGTAATAAGAACTGCGGCCTATTCTCCTCGCCCTTGCCGCCGCATCGCCATCTTCGTTCACCCGGATCTCGCCACTTCCCCACATGTTCTGGCTTGCCGCGAAGCTGTCGCGCGACCGCTAACCCCGGCTTTTCTGCACACTAAAACTGCCGCCCTCTTTGGAATGGTCGGGAAGAAGCAGCCAGTTTGGACTGCATTAATCCAGAGCACCTGGTGACCACGATTGAGGGCCTCGTAGTGCTTCCGTAAATCCGCAGCCCCCCCGTTCGCCGTCTCCGGCTCCCGTTTCCTCTCCTACTACATTGCCTTGGTTTTAGGTCAAGGTGGGGGGTCCCGTAGCGCTCTCTTTTGGCTGAGCATAGAGCACGGCCAACGTGCGTCCGCACAAAGAAGAAAATCGTAAAGGCGGCGTCAGGCTTGTTGTGCTCGCGCTCCCTTCCTGCTGCTGAGTTCGGCGAAATTGGACATGGGGAGGATTCCCTGAAAACCACCGCGAAGGTGAATGAGTCTCTTGAAGAAACGTGGTTGCAGGAATGTCGGAAGCAGCGACGATAATAGCGTCCCCACGTGTTCGAACAAGCCATCAGACGACGAATTACAAGATCAGTGTTGTCCTCTTCGGTTACGCTGGGGTTGAACAATTGCCCGAGCGCTGCGCCTTCGACACAGGTTCCAAGTTCCGGTCATCGGACGACGAACTACAAGATCAGTGTTGTCCTCTTCAGTCAAGATGGGGTTGAACAATTTCCCGAGAGCTGCGCCTTCGGCAGAGGTTCCGCGTTCCGGTTTTCAGTACAAGATCTTTCAACCCTTGCTGGGAGACAGCCCACATCCCTGTGTCACGCAGGCGCCTTCCTGTTCCACATGGGCGCAGTCCGGACCCACGTGTGCGCCCAACTGCAGGCCGCGTGGACGACAACGTGACCGGGTCCCGTTCCCTTTCCCTCGACCGAGCTGCGAGAGAACATCAGGACTGCCCTGCCGTGGGTGGTACTATCAGTACCATCGTGTGATTGGACATCATTCTTCGAACTTTATTCCCCAGCTAGAGATCTGGGGAATGCGAAGAGTATATAACGAGCTGCTGGTTTGGTACCAGAAGAGAGCCCCCCTCTTGAGAGATACCCTTTACTGGGAGAGACTCCCAACTGCTAAGAAATTTTCTTCCTCCGATCATCGTAGTCTCTTCTACGGCCCAGTCAAGCTACCTGAATTCCAACAACTGGATGGCAGCTGTGATACGTCCACGTGAAGTTACCGGCTCCAACGAACCTCGGCAGCTACGGGACGGACGGGCGTCAGCTATCCTTGGCAGGGTGAGTGCCCAATGTTTTCCGTTCATTTCGCCAGACCGTACTAGCACAGGCAGATGCTAGGTGCGGGTTCCTGTTGTCATGGAAATTGATTTAGAGAAACTGCTATAGCAACTTTACCCCACGTGCTCTGGGACTGTAGCAAAAACCCTGACGGTGCTACCTCCGGAACCCTCCCGCCGCGGTGGGCCGCTGCCTTGCGCAGCCCCAGCCTCGGTGACCAACTCTGGGCCGTCCAGCAGGCCCGCGAGGCTTCGGCGAGGCAACACCTCGACGTCCCCACGCGGGAGACCTAAGGCCCCGTCGGCGAAAGCTCGGCAGGACTTTTTAATAAAGTTGTTACCAACCAAAACTGTTCTGTTGACTTCAAGCTTAGGCTTTTGTTTTAAAGCGCTTGCTAACGCATGGTGGAACTCACAATGGAGAAGTTAAAAGTGCAAGGTCTGCTCGAAATTTGCCAGGAGCTGGGGATTTCGCTACGTTCTGAAAAAAGAAAACAAGAAAATCGCGAGGTTATATGGCAGGAGGAGGTGACTACTGAAGAGGTCGACGAGGGTTGGGAAACGATTGTTGGACGCAAAGAAGAGTAGAACAGACGGGAGCTGTGCGAGCAGAAAGAAAAAGAAGAGCTTCGGCTTGCTCAAGAAAGACGCGTGTCGTTCGAGCAGAAAGAAAAAGAAGAGCTTCGGTTGGCTCAAGAGAGACGGGAGATCTGTGAGGCAGAGGAAAAAGCGAGAGAACATCCTCGAAAAATAAAGGAGCTCGAAATCGCGTCGACCGGAGAGAATATGGCGTGTCTTAGCCCTGTAGCTTCGGTAGAGGAGCAAGGGAGGCAGATATTGCAGGATATCGTCTCCTCATACCGCGCGGTGGGCGATATTGCACTCTCTTTGGTAAATTTCGAACGTACATGCGGGAAGGTGCACATCGACAAGAGCGCTTGGTCGTAGAAGTTACTTCCTCTCCTTCCGTGCGAAGTGACCGAAGTGGTGACTCGCCTCTCACGGGAAGAGTGTGATGACTACGAAAAGGTAAAGAGCGCACTGCTTAGAAAGTACCGGCTTTCTACTGAAGCCTTTAGGCAGCTATTCAGGCAGGCAAAGAAAGGCGGAGAGTCGCATATTGACTTCGCGTACAGGCTTAGTCAACTTAAACGAGTGGCCTAAGACAGCTGAGGGGAACGGAAGTCATGACAAGGTACTGGAGTGCATCGCACTAGAGCAGTACTATAGCGCAATTCCAGATGATCTCAGGATATGGCTGCAAGATAGGCTAACAGATAAAGACATAGACAAAGCAGCACAGCTCACAGAGGAGTATTACGTTCGCCGAAACCTCCAAAGCAAGGCAGGGTATGATAACAGGTTAGGAAAGGGAGAGAGAATCCCCGACCGAAGGGTGCCACCAGCACGCTGGGATCACCTCGCAGAGGATGCGGGAACAAAAGGAGGATGCAGCGAAAAAAGATTGAGTCACCCGAGTCTGCCGATTCGCCGAAACAGCAGGCACATGGAGCTCGCGCGTTTGAAACGCGAAAGCCCATTGTCTGCTATAATTTGAACTAGGAGGGTCACATCTCATTGAACTGCAATTAGGAAACGATGGCGTTCGCGTGCATGCGAGAGTCGGAGGAAGACCTTAAATTGCTGAAGCCATACATGTGGGACGTGGTGATAAGTGGCTAGAAATTAAGAGCACTGCGGGATTCATCGGCTACCATGGATGTTGCTCACCCGTGCTGTGTTTCCTCCACGGACATCACCGGCGGATGCGCCTGGATTAAGCAGATCGCCGACGAACAAAGTGCATGCTTGCCTATAGCAAAGGTGACTCTAGAGGGGACTTTTGACAGGCTAGACACAGAAGCGGCAGTTAGCGGTAACTTGCCGACACAGTTGCCCTACCTGTTTTCGAACAAATCCAAGCAGCTGCTGAAAGAGAAAGGTCTCTCTTTCACCTCGGGCTTGGCTTGCATGGCGCTAACACGTTCTCGAGCGCGAGAGCTGGCAAAGAAACTCGACTGCGCTCCGAAAATGAGCAGGCACCAAACCATTCTCTAGACCAGCCGGGGGATCCTTGCAGGAAAACTGATCCGCCTAAACCGCATGAGCATGACAATGAAGGTGTTCCCGAACCAACGGTAGCTCATGAAATCCAAGGAACTGCCGATTCCGTAGAAAATAGGGCAAAAGGAACCAACGCGAAAGGTTCGACTTTAACACCTGCTTCGACTTGTTGGGAGGAGTTGTCTAATGTTGATAGGAAATCACTCCTTGCAGAGCAGAAAAGCGACCAAGCGTTAAGAGCTCTAGCCAATAATGTGAAAGAGGGAATCGCCAGAAAGAACATCAGCTTTCGTGAAAAATCAGGCCTTCAGTACCGGAAATACTGAGACTCCAAGGGCGCGCATATGAGACACTCCTGGTGCCTGAGAAGTACCGCTGGCAGCTTCATGAGCTCGCACACAAAAATGCATGGGCGGGCCACCTGGGCATAAAGAAAACAAAAGCAAGATTAGCTCTCGAATATTACTGGCCTGGCTGCCGGAAATATGTGGAACAGCTTGTTAGATCTTGCGACACCTGCCAGCGGGTCGGCAAGTCGACGGATAAATGGAAAGCTAAGGAGCTAAGTTCCGCATGTGTTGTTGACGCCCTTTTGACAATTTTCTCTCGCGTGGGGTTCCCTGCAGAGATACAAAGCGACAACGGGAGCGTGTTCACAAGCTGCTTGACAACAACGTTCTGTGAACGGTGTGCGATTAAAATAATCTGCAGTTCCATTCACCACCCTCAGTCAAATCCAGTCAAGCGTACGCGCTCAGTGCTAAAGCGGATAATTAGGTCTCTGTGTTTTGAGCATAAGGGAGATTTGGAAGGCTGCATTCCAGCAGCACTCTTTGCAATTAGATTCGTTCCCCACGAAAGCACAGGATTTAGCCACGCTGAACTAGTCTACTGGCGTGACTTGAGGACCCCGTTGCGCATGCTGAGAGAGCCATGGGAGGCTTACGGAGAGGATTCCTGTGTAGTGGATTACGTTCTAAAGCTACTGGAAAGACTTGCAAAAACCAGAGACCTCGTGGAAGCAAATGTCAGAGCAGCGCAGTCACTGTCTAAAGTGTACTACGACAAATATGCACGCAAGCGCACCTTTCAATCTGGCGACCAGGAGATGTCGCTGCGTCCGTCAAAAAGGAACAAGCTTGAGGTGCAATGGGAAGGGCCAGCTAAGGTGATGTCCAAGCTTTCGGGTACCAACTATGAGGTAAAATTTAAGAACAAACACAATCGGATACTCCACAGTAATTTGATGAATCCTTATGTACAGCGTCAGGCCATGGTTAACATGGCGCTGAACATGCCAGAGGGAGAGATCTCAGACATACCTTGTATCCCTCATGAGGACGAGGAAGCAGTGAATGAGCTGCTAATTTCAATCGACAGAGAGCCACGCTTGACGGAAACTCAACGAGGAGACATGAAAAATGTCGTCCGCGATATCGAGGCGGTGTTTTCAAACAAGCCAGGAAAACAACGCTCATCGAAAACGACATTCAGCTGTCCAGCGAACAGCCGATCAGGAGCAAACCGTACCGTGTCTCTCGAAGACAAAGGAAACAATTGAGACGGAGATCCGTCGTATGTGCGAACGTGGCGTCATAGTACCCTGAAAAAGTGGCTATACGTCACCAATCATTATTATAGAGGTTCCTTGCAAGGATCCGAGACCTTGCGTGGACTACCGTAGACAGAATTCATTCACAGTGGACCAGACCTACCCCATTCCGAACATCTAGAAGAGGGTTGAAAGAGTCACTAAATCAGAATATATATCCACCCTGGATTTAGTTCGTGGTTACTGGCAGGCGCCACTCACTGAGCGCGCCAGCAAGTAGGCAGCATTCGTGTCCCCCGGGGGCACGTTTAGCCCTGTAATGTTGAGCTTCGGCTTGAAAAATGCTCCGTACTGTTTTTCAATGTTAATGAACCAAGTGCTGCAGGGACTTGCAGATTTCGCTCTCCCTTACCTTGACGACGTGGCCGTTTTCTCACAAAACTGGGAGGAGCACATTGAACACCTGCGTATTGTGTTGAGCCAACTGCTTGAGGCCGGTGTAACGGTAAGCGCGGGAAAATGCCACCTGGGGTGCGCCGAAGTGGACTATCTTGGGCACGGGGTTGGACGAGGCCAACGCAGACCTGCAGAACTTATACGGGCTGCCATCGTGGAGTACGGTCGCCCAACCACAAAATCGGAACTCAGGGCTTTTCTTGGCCTAGCAGGCTATTATCAACATTATCTAAAGGACTACTTTGATTTAGCCAGCCCCCTGACCAACGTGCTGAGAAAAAGTGAGCCTACCAATCTTTTTTGGGACCAAAAGAAAGAGAAAGCATTTCTGAGTCTGAAAACGGCCCTAGGCGAGTGCCCAATACTGGTAGCGCCAGATTTCTCGAAACCCTTTATCATACAATGTGATGCCAGTGACCTCGAGTTAGGCGCTATTCTTTGCCAGGAAAGCGATGGCAGGCACACGCGGCCTGTCCTTTACTTGAGCTGCAACCTCAGCACGCGGGAAAATGCGTGTAGCACGTCTGAAAAAGAATGCGGATGCCTCGTTTGGGCTATAGACAAACTGGCATGCTACGTCTCCGGGTCCCGTTTAACAATAGAAACGGACCATTGCCCTCTGACTTGGCTGCAATATATATCGCCCAAAAATGGTCGTATACTGAGGTGAGGCCTGGCACTCCAACACCACAGCTTCGAGGTTCGCTACAAGAAAGGCAAGCTCCACACAAATGCCGACGGGCTAAGCCGAGCCTTTTAGCTGGTAAAGATTTTACCCAAAGGGGATGTCCCCCAAATTTTTGTTTCGGAGATTTATTTCATATTTTCTTCCTAATGGAGAGCATATATCTCCCGCTTTCTTTGCAGTAATGTTACTCATAATCAGATAACATACCTAGGAGCAGGTGTTCCTTCTTTCGGCCAAGGATAAGTAAGAGCGAGTGGTCTAATGTACCTTGATTCTGAGGTTTTGGGGCGGGCAAAATTGAACAGCTCGTCGGCCAAAACCAGTCACCCATTCACGTACCGCGTGCTCATTTAGCGACTTTGTTTTCTTCCGAGTGCACCACGAACGGGAGGACACACCTTGGACAGGTGTCATGTCTAAACTAATCGTCGGGAGACACCATGTGTTCATTCAGGCAAAACATTTGATCTCTTCAAGTTTAGGTCGTAGTTTTTTAGCTAAGTGCAGTTTTGACCCTGATTTTTGGTCTGTCGGGATGAGTGGGTTCTGAGGGCACTTGCTTTTGTCAGGGTGGTTTGGCGTCTGTGATGTCTTTTGGCTAGAATTGCAGAGAATTTCCCAAAACGGTCATCCAACGAGAGGAAGCGATGCCGAGCTTCGGCACTGAAGGTCATTCGAAGACTCCCAGTGAGCATCTGGTTCCTGGCACGCCCAGTCAGCCGAGCTACAAACTAGCCGTTCAGCTTCCGGGCGCAATATGTGACGGCGGGGGTGCTGTTGTGCTCGCGCTCTCTTCCTGCTGTTGAATTCGGCGAATTTGGACATAGGGAGGATTCCTTGTAAACCACCGCGAAGGTGAATGAGCCCTCTTGAAGAAACGAGGCTGAGGAAATGTCGGAAGCAGCGACGATAATAGCGTCCCCACATGTTCGAACAGGTCATCAGACGACGAAGTACAAGGTCAGTGTTGTCCTCTTTGGTCAGGGTGGGGTTGAACAATTGCCCGAGAGCTGCGCCTTCGACACAGGTTCCGCGTTCCGGCCATCAGACGACGAAGAACAAGATCAGTGTTGTCCTCTTCCTGGGGTTGAACAATTGCCCAAGAGCTGCGCCTTCGAGAGAGATTCCACATTCCGGTCATCAGACGACGATGTACAAGATCAGTGTTGTCCTCTTCAGTCAGGCCGGGGTTGAGCAATTGCCTGAGAGCTGCGCCTTCGACACAGGTTCCGCGTTCCGGTGATCAGTACAAGGTATTTCAACCCCTGCTGGGAGACAGCATGTATTCCTGTGTCACGCAGGCGCCTTCCGGGTCCACATGGGCGCAGTCCGGTTCCACGTGCGCGCCCACCTGGAGGCCGCGTGGACGACAACGTGACAGGGTCCAGTTCCCTTTCCCTCGACCGAGCTGCGAGAGAACATCAGGACCGCCCTTGCCGTGGGTGGTACCATCAGTGCCATCGTGTGATTGGACATCATTCTTCGGACTGTATTAAGCTAGGGACTGTATTAAGCTAGGGACCAGCTAGGGATCTGGGGAATACTAACAGTATTTAACGAGCTGCTGATTTGGTACCAGAAGAGAGCCCCCCTCTTGAGAGATACCCTTTGCCGGGAGAGACTCCCAACTCCTAATGCTCCCTTTACTGTGAGGCACTCTCAGTTGCCCTTACTTGCACATTATGTAAATAGTCGTTGTGTAAAGTTTTCCAAGTTTTCTTCCTCCGATCGTCCTCGTTCGCTTCTCCGGCCCAGTCACGCTACCTGAACCCCAACAGGCTGTGGCATCTGAAGCCACGGCTGGTGTTCTGTTATGACTTAAAAGAGTCACGATTATTCTGGTGGGTAGTCAAACATGACAGGAGTAGCAAAAACGCCTGTATAATGCAGTCAATAAGTCATGCACCTGCCTAACGACAAGTTTCAGTAATCAGGTTTATCGCCTTCAGGAAGGGTTACCCGAGGTATCTCGTAGTAGCAGTAACAGAAAGCATGCGCAAAAAAACAGAAAGTTGACGGATAAAGAAGAAGGTCCCCACAAAATTGTATTAGTCAGATGGGTCTTAGCGCTCTTGAAATCTATCCCGTCCCTCACCTCATTCTGTTGGAAAATTCATGTTTCCAGCGGTTTCAACATACTTCAGCCAGCTTGAATGATCCCTTTCTCAATGCCGTGGATTTTCATTCTTCGAATATGCGGTGGTGTAAATCAAGGCTCTGTGAGGTTTCAGTGACGCTTCTGCGATAGAGGATCCCTCACCTCAATTTGTACTCATGCAGATGCGAGTTCGCTGTGACAAACTTTTTTGTCTCATGTTGGCAAGTTGAGGCAATTGATCATTACATCCACTATTGCCGGCGGTTCGCAGTACAAAGAAAGCAGTGTGTGGAGGTCCCTCTTTTGAGGCTTGGACTCCCTCTGTCTCTTCGAGTTCTTTTAAGGGATTCCCATTAAGCAGTTTTTGCGGCTACTTTCATCATTACATAAGTGCAGCTGAAAGATTACCTTCTTAGCTGTATAAAAAATTCGGTCGCATATCAAAAATTCTTTATTCTATTCCCTGTAATTCATATTTTTTTAATTAGTTTGAATTTTTCAATGTTATCTTGGTTCAATCTTCTCACGTCTATTTTACCAAGCGCAAATACTTCATTGGCACTCTCCACTGTACCTTGGCAAACCCCCCAACGTGCGTAGCGCCATATCTACATAGGCGAAGAAGAAGTAATGCCTTATATTCACAGGCGTCCCAACAGCTTCATAAAGATTAACGAGAAAATTGGAGCGAAAATTTCTATGTCAGCCGCAGAAAAATTGCCCCGCATGTGTGAGGAAACATGTCCAGACCAGCAGGATAGAAAGGCCGGCCATGTAAGGCATCAGAAGCTCTTTACAACTTGCAGCGATAACGTGTTTTACACGTTGCAGCTTTCATGGGGCAAGTTGCATATCCGGCAGACATGCCGGTGCCTGAATAAACGACTCAGCGAGCACTACAGATATTTTACAGATAAGGGGCCAGGTAATTTGGTTTTTCACTGCCGTGTTCACAAGTGCGCCCCTAAGTTTGAGGAGTGTTCCGTGTAAGAAAAAAATAGCCATAAAAAAACGAGGGAGATAATTGAAGCTACGGGAATAGCAAAAGGAGTATTGGAAAATCGTTTCAGTGATACTTCGGTTTCATTACAAAGAAAAGACTTAGATTTCTTAGGTTCTACGCAGTGGGCGATTGTGTGAAACCTGCTGATTGATTGGTGGTTTTTTATTGTGCTTTTTGTTCGCATTGCCTGACCCATCATGATCTTGACATGATAATCGTTTTTAGTTGTCTATACCTGTACCGTACGTGATCTTCATGAGACTGTCAGCACCAAATAAAGATCTTTAAGTGGCATTTTAAAGCTCGTGTTGTGTCTCTCGAATCTGTGTGCTATGGATCTCTTTGTGTTATGGCCCAGACTCGAGTCAGCTATCTCGTTCATTCGCTTCTGAGGCATCCATAGGCCGAAACCTTATTTGGTTTTCATTTTTATTTATTTTTCATGTTTCTTTTCCTTTCTAATGAGACACCTACTCATTAATATACAGACGTAAGGAAAATCTTAAACTAGGTTCACCTTAGTTCAGCAAGAAGCTGAACGGTTTTTTTGCCTTTTGGTTGCCCGCTCGATGCAGCTTGAAAGTCCTCAGTTAAAATTCCACTGCAGCTTCGGAAAAAAATTTCATTTTTCTTCGATACCACCTTGACGCCACCTGGAATTTCTGCAACCAGATTTTCGGTCAACGACGGCAACGCCGGGTTCCGCTGCAGATGAAAAGTGCATTAGAAAAATGTCAGGGCAAGCCGAGAATATTTCACTACTGTAATACTGCTGCAGTGGACGAAAAGATGCACAAGATGAGCGCAGAAGATTCGCGCTGTAATCTGCCGTGAAAATACAAAGCCCGTTCCCAGCCAGTGGTGAGTGAATGTCCAGTTTTCCTTTTCACGCAATGCCTGGAATCTATAAACTTTAGACAGAAGCTGAACTCACTGGCTCGTTTTTCCTCGCCACAACACCACCCTTAAGCTGCCAACCAAGCGGCGGTGTAGAAACAAACAGCCAGTAGGTCAAGAATTCCGACAGGAGCTTCGACCAATGGCAGCCGAGAAACTGAAGTCAATTCGAAATTACTGGCAAAAAAAAAACACTGCCCCACACCACGAGATGAACATGCGGTCCCGTCTGCCATTTAGAGCCTGCGCAAATCTGACCGAAGGGACGTTGTTCGATAAGGCAAATTTCAAATTTAGAATAAAGCTGACGCCCACAAAAAAAGTGTCAAGGGAAATTATGATATACAAGGGTAATTTGGATTCTTTTTCCTTTGAATGTGAATTAGCCACTATTAAGCATGTTTTTCTATTCGAAGCCACACATATATTTTATTTTTCACTAAGAAGAAATCTATAGGCAATGTCATGCAGAGTTGCTGTTCCATGTTTGAGGCCTTGTTGTTGAGATGCAAATCGACTAGACACGAATCAAGCATTTTCTTGCAACAGCCATTCGCCAAGGGAGTTATTTGGCGACGAGCAGTCGATTGCTATATTTTCCGAACTTCTTCATTTGTGCGGTAAATATGCGGCCGTAGTACTTACCGGCTTCCTTGGTGGTCCTTAAGAGATGCTGTCAGTGCTTTTTTCTTAACCTTTGCTTTTTTCTCAGCGATGTACGTTTCGATCAATGGATTTTGCAGTGAATACAACGTTGGACATTGCCGTCACTTGCAGAAAAGACACCAGGGATGTCAGTCCGCTACAGGTCTTTGGCTACTTAGTATCTAAACGACTATCGCATAAGTCGCTCTGATTCCTTCTTGTTGTTTACACCATTCTCTCTGAGTTGTTTTGTTATGCGAGGGAAACAACCGGGAACTGCTGACTGTTTCCGAGACCGTTTTTATGAACTAGTCATTAGAATATTTTAATACTAGGTGCCGATAACGAAGGACTGGCCCGGTAAAAGTTCTTGTGCGATTTCGTATGGTGTCGTGGAAAGTCAGGTCGTTCTTGACCATTTCTTTGGAATGACGGATCTCAGCTTTTCCTTTGAATCCTGAGCTGCAAACGGCGCCATAAATAAGTTTTAGGCATAATTAGGTGTATATTACGTTTTACCACTAATCGGAGCCATTGGCGTTATCGGTCACAATAGTTGCTTAACATATAGAGCGAGTAAAACGAGATGGTAAGTTGTTTTGTAGCCCTAAGCCGATCAGCCGTTCATTCTGTATTTGTAGAGAGATTTACAATACACTGGCCCACACCTTTCAGCCAGCCGTTGTAAGTAGCACGAATGGAAGCGTAACATAACACGCTCTAAAATCGGCATTCTCTATAGAAATCTGACTTCTTCTACACGAATAACAATCACCTCTTTTTGATTGAAGCGGTCTGAAATTTCGGCTTCATTTCTTGGAATTTTTACTGTATTATAGTGTCTACCAGTCCTAAGTTTTTATATCTAAGGAACAAAAGAAGAAGCATAATTGCACTGCGGTTATAGCTGCCCGCTGTAAAAACCCTACGAAGAACGTGCGCGAACGGTGATGAAGCGCCAAACGCTTTTTCTTGCAGTCCTTTTCTTGCAGGCTTTTTCAGAGGGTAGAGCCATCCTAGCAACTTCAATGTTCACAGTTTTGGCCGCGTCGAACGTTCTCTGGCGAGGCACCCCCTGATTTACCCTCCATGGGCTGTGCCTGTCATGTATTCTCATGTTTTAGAGTTGAATTTGCCGGTTTTGTTTGTGCAGAATAGCGTAACAAAAACTGCTTGTTGAATTCAGGGGCTTATCCAATAAAAGAAAATTGCTACACTGGCAACATTTAGCAAGGCTCGTCTTCCTTCCGTGGTATGGGAACCATTCTATGCAGTTCAAGTCTATGCTTCGTAGCAGCTTAATTCGCAGGCCCCACACTCTCCTCTTCATATACTCCAAGTCGCATGAGGAGACACTCCAGGACTTTAAAAGCCTTCTTTGTCAAGTAACAAGCGTTACTGCTAGCGGAATCAATGCTCCCTTGGACAGATACAAACATTGCAGCGCAAGGGTTACCTACCCGCTATCGAAGCTCTTTTCAGGGCAGAAGCTAGCCAGCGGATTTGCAAAAAGACACAGCTATGTCGCTGCTGCTTCCCGCATTGATCACGATGTTGGTAACCAACCGGAGGTCCTCGCCACGCTGGAAGCGTACACGACGAAAAACAACTCCATCCGTGCCATCGAAACAAACGCTGAAGCGTGTGTGCTGGCAAAAAAACGCGACGTTTCTTTGCGCCCGGAGCCACTGCTCCTTAAAACTGCACCATCGCTCTTCATGGATGCTCAGTATCCTTCAACGCAGATGTGCATCTTCAGCAGGCGCATTACGTTGTATCAGTTATCGGTGATTGATTCCTGGCAGTCAGTAATTTATCTCGTCCTCACTGCCACCCATTCCAGTCTGCTTAAACTAGTTCTTCTCTGGTTGCGCGCCAAGCTTCTGTACCAATACAAGAATTTTAACGTTGCCATCGTTCCTTTATTTCTGGCCTCCACATTTTTTGGCCGGAGTCCTCCTGGCAGTCGGACGAGTGCTGCTCCGTACCGTAGCCTGATGCTTGCCGTGTGGATGGTGGGCATGTGTTTCTTAGGAAACTACGTGCAAACTACCATAATTGCGATAGAAAGCGTTCCGACAAGCAACAACGGCCCAAAGGACATGACACAGCTCAGAAAGAACGTGGAAGAAGGCAGAGTTCAGATTTGTGCGACCGGTCATTGGAAGGGTATGCTTGCCAGTTATTTCGTCGAAATAAATCGGTCTCCGACGGCTAACTTTTTGACTGAGGCATTGTCGCGTTGTACATCAAGTTGCCTCGACTTCTGGCAAAGCAGCAGCATATGCTACGCGAAATCATCACGCGGCAGATACGTTTCTTTGTCCATATGCAGCGACGGCGAAATATTGTCGGCTGCAAGTTGGAACCTGGTGCCTGGAAAGGACTGCGGTCTCATTCTTCAGATATCCTACATGCACAAGACGAACCCCCACAGGCAAGTACAACTTTTCTCTGGAGGGCCTTATTACAATTATTTAAATATGCATTATATTTCCGCCTCATGGAAAAACTAGGTTTCAATCACGTCAATGTCATATTAAAATCTCTTTTTACTTACCCGGCGAACTTTTTTGGGGTTACGAAACTTCAAAAAATATAGAGCCGCCGTTGAATGAAATGTGCCATCAAATGGAACCCTAGGGGGTTGGAAGCCAGCCATACGTTTTCCTCACTCGCGCCCCGGTCACACAAATCGGAAGCTCTCTAATTCTTTCAACACTCACTTGAACCTGGTTACCATTAGTTCAGCTTGCGAACTTTCAAGGAGATCGCCTCCATACGAACCACTCTGAAAAGGATAACATGCTAATAGCCGAAGAGCAGCATGTCAGCAGTTCTGTTGACGGAAATACAGGAGACGTATACCACAACCTGCCTACAAAAATGAAACTACAATGGAACCTATTTATGACGAATGTTATGGTCGCGCGGATTGCGTTCTTATATCGGAGGTCCGTAGTAAGGGCTCTTTTCCTGTTACCGCGAAAAGAATAAAGTCGGGCAGCGTAAGTCCGTTGTCGGCATCTGCTAATAGATTTGCACCTAATAATAGAGCCTTCGAAGCCCTTCAGTGTAGTAACGTGCTCCTCGCTGATAGAGTTTTTACACACCACCTGTTAGGTAATCAGCATATAACTAATTGCAGTTTAAGCTTCGGCGCCAACTGGTGGTCTGCCTCCCGGTACTCGTCTTCACTCATGTCTGACAGGGAGAGAGTGTTCGTACTTCGCATATTAACATTTTCGTCCGTTTATAACTATCCGATGATGGAGGCATCTTCCGCACCAAGGAATTTATACTATACGGCATCAGATCGCGCGAGTTAGGCATCGACGACGCGTTGCCGGAGCTCCGCATGCATCCATTAACTTTGGTGTTTGAGACCTTCCTCCCGCGTTCCATACAACATGAGCTCGTCTCCTTGAAAGCACTTCTTGATAAACCCCTGAGTCAGTTCCATTCACGAGAACTAAATCCATGGTGGTGAGAAGAGAGATACGAACCCGGACGTCAGTACTTTGCCGTTCGATTGTTGTCAGTATGCGCCGCTGACGCAGCACAAATGAGACAACTTGAGCGCTTAATTATGCCGTTGTGAAGTTGCCGGTTTTGCTCGTCGCTTTCGGTGGGAGGAGAGCGTGCGCAGCATAGTCAGGGAAAGCAGCAAGTCTTGTGCCGCACGATTGCGGAGCAGAAACAAGACCTCCCTATTTTCGCTAACCACTCAGCGGAGAAGTAGCCTGCGATACCAATGCGCCCAGAAATTTATGCATACTGGAACAGTCTTCTGAGATCCTAGCCGCGGTACAAAGTTATTCAGGCGGGTTCACACCGGCAAGTCGCGGAGGTCGCGCGTCAGGTTCAAATCGATTTGTAACGCTCGCTCCCTGCTTTCTTAGTACTCTGGAAACTGCAATTAATCATCTGAAATCCCTCGCCCGACGTTTGCGACCCCCCAGTGTAAATCCGCCTTTATGCCGTGGTCACAGCTGTAGCGTGCGAAAACTCATCTTCAGAGCAATGCGCCTCGCAAGTCATCCAAACCTCAAATAGTGACAGCGCCTCCCTGCCGTTCTCGCTTGTGTGCAGAGAAGCGCCGGTAACGCGAAGATTACTGCACTTTCAAGCAGCGAGAGGATCGCCTTTCAACGCACTGCGTTTTCGACGACGCCATCTGGCAAATTTTTTTTCGTCCGCATTTGATTAGATTAATTTCTTTTATTTAAAAAAGAACACCTCCATCGCCAGCAAGCATTATTGTAGGAGGTGCAAGGGGGTCACGCAACGGCAAACGTTTCGCCAATATGCACTTGAGTACACCAGTGAACAAGAACCAACACTAAAATCAAAAATACTTGAAAACATACAGAGAGTTCTAACATAGGAACAGCTCACACAGTTGTATAGGCTAAAATATAATAATAAAAACATCGAGAAAAACTAAATGAATAAACGTCTCAATAGAATTTTTAATACCAGGCGCATCCATCACTTCATTCGGGAGCTGATTCCTGTCGTTAAGCGTGTTAGGAAAAAATGATATATAAACATTTTAATACGGCAATGATAAGGTCTAATTTTGTTAGCATCGTCCTGCCTGGAGGAGACGTAATCTTGCTGTTTCATGTACGCTGTTTTTTCAATACCGGTTTTGTTCCTGTATATATTGTGAAGAATTTTCAGTCTAGGTATTTTTCTGCGCGACGCCAGAGTTTTCCAACCCAATCCTTCAAAAATTACGGATCCCGTAACTGTAACATTATAATTTCCTGTTACAAATCGTGCGGTATGTTTCTGGACGCGTTGTTTTTAGCAATGAGGTTTTTTGTGTATGGAACCCTGGTTACGCATGCATATTCTAAAATAGGCCTGATGCTACTGAAATACAAGTTTGCTTTCAGTGATGACAGAGACTGCATATAATTCTGGTGGAAAAAGACGCGTTCTATTTTAGCTATGAGGTTGTTTTTGTATGGAACCCAGGTTACGCATGCATATTCTAAAATAGACCTGATTCTACTGAAATACAAGTTTGCTTTCAGTGATTACAGAGACTGCATATAATTCTGCTGGAAAAAGTGGAGGAGACGGTAAGCTTTCGCTGTAACTAAGTCAATGTGATTGGACCAGTGAGGCGTTTCAGTAAACGTAACTACGGGGTCCTTAACTTGTTCTGTGGTTTGAATTTGAATGTTTTTCATGTAGCATGCACTTCAAATTTTCCTTTTCCTTCGTAAACTGCAAATGTAACTTTCACGGGTATTAAGAGTCATTAGCCACCGGTTACAGCAGAAGCTACATTATCTAGATCATCCTGCAAAGCAGATACATCGTTAAGGCATTTCTCGGATAGATACAAGACACAGTCGTCGGCAAAAAGTCTAACGTCAGATATAAGAGCTTTGGAAATATCATTAATATAAACCAGAAACAAAAGCGGTTCAAGTACAGAGCGTTGAGGCATGGCCGATAGCACATGCATTGGAGCTGATGCCACCCCGGTCAGAACAACCTGCTTTTTTCGCAATTGTATATAATTCCTTAACTAGCCAAGAATGTTTTAAAGAATGCGTAAGGATGATAAATTTTAAAAAATTTTGATTGTGCGGCACGACATCAAATGCTTCCTGAAATTTTTTGACAAGTGCATATATTTTTTTTCATGGTGCGCAAATTCTTCGTGGTGCGCAATGCCGTGCGCAAATTTCGTCAGTTGTGTTTTACGCACGAGAAAGCGGGGCGAAAACCATGTTGAGCTGAGGTCATAAAGGTATTTTCTCTAAAATGCTTCATTCGATTAGAGTAGAGGACGTGTTCTAGCATCTTACAGCAGACGAACGTTAAAGATAACTCGTCTGTAATTGCTTACATGCGTACCATCGCCCTCTTTAATTATCGGCGTCACGTTGGCTGTCTTCCAATCGTCCGGTTGTTTTAAATTTCTGGGAATTTTTTTTAATAACAACACTAATAAAGGAGCTACCTGCCTTGCGCACCGTTTCAAAATGTGATTGTAAATTTTTTTCGAGAGCATGTGCTGATACAGTTTCAAACTGAACAAAAAACCTTCCACTCCGGTCTCTCTCAGGACAACGGTTTTCATTTCCGGGAAATGTATCACTGGCTCTGAAATAGCAACATTACAGGGTTTTTAGAGCACTGAATGAAAATACTTGTTGAAAAATTTGTTTTACATTGTCGTCTGTTATAAGGTTTCCATCATTTTTGATGGCTGGGATGCCAATGCGGTCCTTATTGCTTTCATTATGCCGCCAGACCTATTTGGGATTGGTTTTGATTTTATCGGCCATGGCTGAAAGAGGTGCATTTCTCGCAACCTTTAATTCGTTATTAAAATTTACGCCTATTTTCCTTGCCTTCGAGTACAAGTTAGGGATTTTTTCTTTCGGTACAATTTATAAATACGACATTTTTTCTCGATTCATATACATAAAGGCTTATTAATCCAAGGTGTCTCTTTGGGCGGCCTTGATGAAGCCTCTTTAGACGAAATAAAATCCAAAACTAATGACAGCAGTATTTGCTAAATATAGCCAACAGCCTGTCGATGGTGCTGAATGAACTATATAGCTCAAATACAAAAAGAAAAATTTTCAAGTCATTAGAGATGCCGTCATAATCACCCTTTTCATAAAAAAAAATATTTTTCGCAGCCGCATTTGGGTAAATTTTATTTTCTTGCAACCAATGGTGCCTGCAACTACTTCATGATCACTAATCTCTCGTACTGGTGCAATTGATTCTATAATATTTTATTCTCTTTCTTCACTTTCTTTTGCGGCGGTAATATTTCCTTATAAAGATTAAAGACTGGGATGAAGGTGGTGTTATATTGCTGGCTTGGACCTGCTCGTAGCTCTCCGCTCGTGCAACAAAAAGATTTTTTATCACAGAGGCCCAGTTCACAGCGCCTCTTTGTTCGCTGTAACCGACTTGTGCGGCCAAAGTTATTCATTGTATCTGAGATGCAATGCAAGTGCCCTTGTAGAGATTTTGACGGTAGCCCCACCATATTTTTTAATAAGCGAGCGCATGCAAAAATACTAGATTTCTGTCTCTTCTCATGAGTTCTTTTTCTGTCATTTTCTCGTCTACCTAAAATTTGCACTCATCTCAAGCGACACTATTTTTATAAATGTGATAGTATTTTCGTAAACCGACTGCAAAAAAGTTTCCGTTCTCTGTGCATTTCCTGACTCATAGAGAAAGGTCACGCAACATTGCGAGTTCATCATAACCGGCCCACCGTGGTAGGTAGGAGCCTCCCACTGGACTGTGAGCAAACTGTCCACCGTGGCAAGTGGCAGTTAAAAAAAATCATTGGTCGAAAGAAATCATGTGACCTTGCGTCGTCTTCTAAACCCGGCCACGACAGCAAATAGCAACCTGCCCACCGCAGTTGTGAGTGACCGCCTGTCTTGGCAAGTTGCGATGTAGTAATATTATTAATTAAAATAAATTTCGGTTTATCACCTTTGCGATCCGCATGAGCTTTGTAGGAGCCTGGGAAGTACCCCATGGGGCTCATACGCCCGGCCGGTGTCTGTGTATGGAAAAGCCAACGCCTGTCTAGTGACGCATTGTTTAACCGCTGCACAAGTATTTGGATTTGTCGAAATTTATGAATGCGATATGAGCGTTGTGACGTCATCAACCATACGCGAACCCCAGAGGACAAATCACAGTTCACCGGCAAATATTCAAATTTTAACAATTCCGAAATTTCCCAAAATCTCGAACAGCCCCCAGAGCTTAGAAAGTAGGCCGCTAAGGAAATGAATTAGGTTGGATTAGTGGGGATTAATGGATGTCTTACGATGAATTAGTACATCAGATTCTTATAACCCCATAGGATAATCCAATAGCTTTTACACAAATATTCAAGGCGTGATCACTCATGCATGCATAAGTGCAGTGGGACCCATTCCAACTGGATTTATGAGCGAGGAAATCGCAATATTCTAATGGACTTTTTGTAGACGCCACAGCAGGAAACTTAAATAGTATAGAATTTTTAAAAAAATATTTGAGAAGATTCTCAAGTTTTTTATTATTTCTTTTGATGAAGCGGCGCCTTTACATGAGAGCTACACGTATTCTCTTAGTTTTTATCCTACAGTGGAGAATACAATGTGCTAGAACGTGCGTTCGAATACACTTATTTTAAGACCAAACACTACAGAATTTAAAAAAGGATCGGCTTTTCGTGCTAGAGGAGTGATTTTCTTGCATAGGATTATCAGTGGTGTAGCACATCAGAATACACCTAAGACGCGGTAAATAGTAGGCTCGTCGACTTATATTTATTAGTTAACTATTTAACTGTTACTTTCGGGCTCTATAATTATTGAGAGGCGTGCGGCACAATATAAGTGATATCCAAGTCAGTTTTTAGAACATCCAAAACGCGCTTATCCTCGGAGTTGTGGCCCGGCAACTGAAAATAAAGTCGCTTCCGAAAAGCTTTCAGGCAAAGAAACCTCTCCTCTGCAATGTAACTCATCGAAATACCCAATACTTATTGATGCGGAGCGCCGAAGGTAAGTGTTTTAGAAATTCTAAAACTTACATAGATATTACATATGGTGGGCTGTTCGCCTATCAATTATAATAGTGGCTAACAGCCATAGTTAAAAAGTTAACATTTCTTTAGTTGTTAGCCACTCTGCTAGATAGCACATTTTAGCTTCGTCCTAATGTACTATACCGCTGACAACGCTCTGACGAAAAAGAGTGCTCATCTAACTCAAAAACCTAATCTTTAGAAATGCGTCGGGAATTAGGCGAAGGGCCGTTTATATGTATCACACATGTAATTTGCGGACAGCCGAGCGACCAGAGTAAAATGCCAAGAATAAAACAGTTAATAAAAATCGCTTTATACTCTTTGAGACGTGAGATTATTTTTGGAATCCGGAGAAGAGTACCAATGGGAGTGTATTCCAGCTGCACAGACCAAAGCTGCAAAACAAATAGACGGCCCTTCATGGTCACTTCGGGGTTTGCATGGACGGAGATCGACTAATACGAGTGACACCAGGAAATCCAGTATGCGACAGCTATTAGCCTGTTTCTGATCAAGAGGACTGGCGTAACATTTCGGACCTTTGTTAAAGCATTTAATTACAACATTAATTTGCTGTATTTTTATACAACTGAGATGAAAAGAAACGCAGACGGACTCAGGCAGCGATTTAAAGAACTGAATGCTTGCCTCCACAATCCAAATTACCAAGGCGAGGAACCACTTTGAGGGCGTCTGCATGTCCTAGCAGACACGGCTGGTGTTAAAGAGGTTATTCAAGTCGGTCGCTTTAACAATACGACAGCTTCTCTGGATACTAAATGAACGGTGTTAAAAATAAATCATGCGTCTGATTAGTGCTCCGCCATGGAAAGGAATTTGCGCATTAAAAATTCCCATGCAGGCTCTCATATATTTAACTGCCGTATCCAATTTCTTGAGAGCATAGAAATAGATGAAAATAGCAACGAAAAGGAGAGTAAACCCACAAAATGGAACGGGCGAAACATATCAGTGATATTTATAAACACTTCATGGGGAGTCTCTAAACGTACCACCAGTTCCTATAATTAACGCGCTAGTTATACACGATGTGTCAAATAGTTATCCTTGTCCAGCCGGTACTCCGCATAGACGCCCGTGCTTGGTTGCGCTTCAAGACGGTCAACGAAAGGCGCACGTCCACATCACCAGCAGTCCCAAGAGGGCTTCCCACTCGAAAGAAGATGAAGGCTTAAACCTATTATAGAGCCAGCCTTCTCTACAAATGTCGTACGTGAGAGTCATCCAGTTCGAGCGTTATGAGACGAAAACTGTGGTGAGGTGAGAAATATTCAAGTTACGTCGTAATATGTATACAGTTTTTTTTTATTTCAGTGCAAAGGCAGTACGTACGCACGAATGTTAGAAACTAGAAATTCTATCAAACTAGCAGAGGAATAAGTGCTTGAGATAATCCCAACGGGGCCTCTCTTGATTCGTTATATTTACATGTCTAAGTTTTCTAGGGAACGGCCTCAGCGTGCGTAAGACACGAGAAACACCATATCCTTCAAGTCACGTATAATATTGCATTATAATTTAAGAAGCATTATTGAGTCGTCCTAAAGAGCCTGCACAACTAGAGAGGTTGAAATCTGGGCAGTCACGTGTGATGTACTATATCTGCTTGGCCTCTGACTACTGTGTATTACTCAGGGGCTGTGAATAAATCATTGTCCCCTCCTCTATTTAATTCTCCATTTAGTACGCTGTTGGGATAAAAAAATTGCATGCGACGGTTGGCGCATACCTCAAATGATCGGTAACAGCACAAAAGGCAAGGACGGATAAGAAGGTGACAGTGTTCTTCATTTTTAATCAGCGCGTGTCTGTTGCAGCTTCTTTCTTGCCTTCTATTTTGTTCTCTTTCAGACCTTCTGAGATCTAGTGCGCAACAATTCACTGACATCGTTTTCAATTAGCTCACGCTAAAGCTTCACACACCCTCGAAAGGCAGGTTCATGCGTTGCTGAAAAGATATAACCTCAAACAACAACTCGGCAGGCGATTTTTGAGACGAGAAAAGCTTGACCGTGTTCGCATAGGAAGGTCTCTTGTCGTGGTCATGTTCGAGAAATAGAGAAAAGAAAACTGCTTTTCAGGTTTGAGCGTTCTCTCAGCGTTAGAAAACGTGCCATGTGCGCGCTTACAGACGAATTAGAGGAGCAATGCCCTGCATCCGTTTACATACGGCGCACTTCACAAAAACCTCCATGCGCTGCCTTGCTCAACAGCGCTCTTCATGCGCCTTGCACGCGCCCTCCACATCCATTCTCAACTTCCTTTTATTCGACCAACGCTTCGTTTGAAACAGGAGATGGTGTATTTTTCTTTATGTGATCGACTTACATGCGTTGTTTAGTCCAAACGCCTATGCTAATTTTTATATCCTGAACATTTTAAACTTTTAAATGCACAAATAATTTGATATTTCGTTACCTCCTCTTAAGCGCAATCAACTTATTTCAATTTTATTTCACTGGGAAGCGTGTCGCGCATTTGATTCTTTCACCTAAGTACTACTCACAAGCTTGAACAGTATAATTTTAATACTTTGATATAGTGTCGTCAGGGTTCTAGTTCATTTCATTTGGTTTGTTTACCTTGGATGGTTCATATTCCTCTACCTTTGTATGAAATTGTGCCCTCAGGTTTGCGTAAAAACCTGCATTAAATATTTTTCACATTCTGGGCTTATATAAATGTTCTGAAAGCAGTTCAAATCTATGCTCTCAGCTGATTTACACTCTGTTCTCTTTTTCGCAGATACCAGCACCGCCGCCTTATGGCTATTGCGGAAGCTGGACTGGCAGCACGCCATGTGCCCCCCGTGGTTCGTCTCACCGACCAACAGGTGGGCCGGGCTGCCATGCACATATACTTTGTGTTTTACGCACTGGGCTGCTGCGTTGCACTGGTTTCACTGCTCTGCGAGCTGCTATGAAAAACGGGCGGGGACACGCATTTGTGACCTTGTGTCAGCTGCCGAGGTGCAGTTTGTGCCGTTTCCGTGCCTACTGACGCATATAGTATCAAACCACAAATGAACGCTTAAACTTAAATGAACGAAGCCAACTTCTCAGGTGGACGCAATGTTATGTTTTGTTCTGCGCTTCGAAATTTTTTTTATCTACTAAATAAATCGCCTGTATTGACAAATATTGAGAAACATTTCAGTAGCCTTCATTTGGTGCATATCATATTTATTGATTGCCAGGTAACGACTACTCTCTTGCCCGGTACAGGCATCCAAGCAGCGACTGCACAATGGCAGTTGAATGCAAGTGTGCGACCATATGCTATGAATAAGACTAACGGGTTGAATTTCTATGATTGCCCATGCATATTTATGTATTGCCGTTCCACTGCGGAAATGTGGGTTTAGAGAAAGCCCGTTGCATACCATTACACGAGTGCTCAACACCTATATTGTGTGCTCTAATGTTCAATGTGTGCCTTTCTCACCTCGTGTGTTTGGTTCCAGCTTGGAGCTAATAATAAATACCCATGCCTTCAGTACTGTCTTGTTTCATCGCGTGTAATTTCATCTTTACACTTCGATGACCGCGAATAAAGCGCTGCCTACGTTACGATGGAATATCTTCACAACAGTTCCGCTGCTGTTTTCATATCCGAAGTACCCAACACCTATATGCATACCGAACAGTTGAGATCAAAAACAATTTTGAGCAGGAAACAGTCTATGAGCGAAATTTTCTTGATGTAACACAAGATTTAAGTATAACAATCTTTTTATTCGCCGACCACCCGTCGGTAGTAGAGTTTTTGCTATGCTCATAAGCGCTCCCAATAGGTTTTCTAAGGTGGTTTTAACTGCTTGAAGTGATCTGCAGAAATACGTTAAGAAATGTTTGCACAGATCAGAAGAAAGGACCACTACTTTAAATATTTCCACAGCGGTATCTTACACTTTTTCAATGCTCAAAATATTTTTGCGAGAATGTTGTTCATAACTACAGTGAAAAACTTTAAACAGTACGCGGCAAAGACTTTTCAGTATGCACATTCTATTGTAACGAATCTTTCAGTTTCTCCAAAAATTATATGTTAGACATCTGTAAATGCCGCCCTTGCTTAAATAGACCTAGTTATTAGCGTTCTTCTCTACCTGCCGATTCAAATTTTGATGCCATATTTGGTCGCCTAAAACTCTGATACACTTAAGAAGTAACATTTCATCTTAAAAATGTTTTCAATAATCGGCAGCCAAAACAAATTTCAAAATATGTGAAATCTGTTAAAATTGAATTTCATGGCGAACAACATTAATGGCTTACTCTTGCGGAGTACATTCAGAAGGGAGGGGCAGAGATCAATGATCGTTAAGCAGATTACTCGGACCTTGACAACTAGCGTTCGAACAAGTATAGAGAGCGCTCCAAAAGTGCTGTTGAAATGTTGTTTTCGAAGCATCCTTTAATGCACACTAAATTTACTGAATGCCGCTGAGGATTTGTAAGCCGCTAGAAAAAACAATCAAAGGAAATAAGAAAACACTTCAAACACCAAAGATGAATTACCTGTGTCTGACAGCGATTCCTTTATTATTTTGTTTGGAACGCTTCGGTAGTACGACAGCAGATTCATTTTTGCACAGTGAGATGATGTATGTATGAAAGGTAGATTTCTTTCACAGAAAGCAACATAATTATTCAAAACTTTTTACCCTCTTTTATGATATTATATGAACACCTCTTTTTTTTGTAAATGGCTTAACTATGGCGGATAAAAAAGGCGCAGACTCTACGAGGCGTAAAACTGTACAACTCTACAGGACAAACTGTACAGGACTTTATTTTGACAACCCCGCGTACTGTACAAGTCCACTCGGGACGGATAGGTATATAGATGCCGTTTGGCTCAGAACAAAACAGACCTATTCAAGAAGTGTATATTATTGAGTAAATGGTGCAGCGTTGGTGCACTCAAGTTTACAAGCTGCTGCGTTGCGCCCGGATTCTTCGTCAGAAAGAAAGGCGGGGCTGCGGAGTGGACCATGTCGTTTGATCAGGCTTGTCTTCTTCCTCGATTCTCGGGGCACTTAGGTCGCTAGAGGACCGACTGCCAGTGGGGTCGTCTCAGCTCTTCCTCGCCACGCCCACTACTGGCTTTTTCTCCTTTCTTTTCCCGTCTATTTGAGCGATCCTTCCAGGCTTAAGCGTCTCCATTGTGCTCCCCTCAGCGCCGGTGACAGTGACATTCATCGTCTTCATCCGCATCACCCCACTGGTTTTTGCCTTTTCTTCTCTGGCAGGCGCCACTGTCACTCTTGTAATCAAAGTGTGATTACTCATTGCCATCCCCGTGTGCTGTGCGATGTCAGTGCACGTTAAATATCCCCAGGTGGTCGAAATTATTCCGGAGCCCTCCACTACGGCACCTCTCTCTTCCTTTCTTTTTACAATCCCTCCCTTATCCCTTCCCTTACGGCGCGCTTCAGGTGTCCAACGATATATGAGACAGATACTGCGCCATTTCCTTTCCTCCCAAAACCAATTATTATTACTCATTGCCATCCAGCCAAGCGTAGCTATACGGGTACAAAGAAAAGCTATACAGCTTTCTGATGAACTTCGTAGTTCGAGGAAAGCTACGAACCAGGACGAATTTTTCTTTAACTACAACGTTTCAGTGAAACCTGTAGGCGTGTGCCTGAGCTTGGGTGGATGGCAGCGAGTACTTACTCCCTAATTACAAATTTACTCCCTCTTGGGGATTCTCTTAAAACATTTAACCAACACTGTCACTCTTACGGGTATGTGCTTGATCAGAAGCCAGGCCGGGCACAGACAAACATGCTGATGCGAATGTCACTGAGACACACGTTGATATTTTTTTCGGACAAATTTTCTTGTTTACAAGTCCCCCTCGGTGAGAACAGGAACCATCCTGGTGATTTACGGTGAGGTTAAGATGGCGGGGCCGTAGTAGGACTTCAAGCGTTGTATAGAAACTATCTCGCATCAGCGGCTGCGAAGATCGGGAGATGGCGTGAGGGGTTCCACGACGTACTTAACAGGAGATGTCTGCTTAAAGACGTAGGCAGGACTGTGGTATTTAACAAAAAAATTTGCGGACATTCCGGTGTCCAGAGGCACACAAGTGAGTGAGGAAAGTGTGGCGAGGTGTGAGCGTTGTCGTGGCTGGATTTCTGGCAATACTTGGTGTCAGTCGTGAGTCAGCACACAACCGACAGTCTTCGGCATGTTGCGCGGCTTGAGAAACGGGTATAATATGACACCTGAGATTGGTAATCAAAAACGGTATCGGTAGTGAAAGACGGATGACGGCCGTAAATAATAGAAAACTGGACTGCGTAGCGGTACTGTATGCGGAAGTCACAAAGAGAACGAAATCTCTAATGGAGTATTTAGATGCGACGCACATTAAGAGCATGTCCCCAGAGGAGAGCTCAATTGCTCAATGAAGTCGTTGGTCTGCGGATAACATGCGGAGATGGCTCGAGGAGTGATGTTGTATTGGGTGAGTAAGAATAGCAAGAATTTGACGACGTCGGACAAGAATAAGCGCCCTTGGTCAATAAGTAGTTCCCGAGGTGCACCGAGACGAAAAACGAGGCGCTCCGAAAGCAAGGACGCGACTTCTGCCATTGTGGCAGCCGGAAGGGTGGCAGTTTGGGCATACTTATTCAAATGGCTGACCGCAACGATAGCCCAATGGTTGCCGACCGTGTGTGTGGAAGCGGGTCGTAGGCATCAATGCCGATGTGGTCAAGTGGGCGTGGTAGGCAACAGAGGGGATGCAATTAAGAGATGTCTTGGGACGCTGACAGGCGAGGTATTGTTGGGATTCAGGCAGCATGACTGGGCCGGAGAAAAGACGAGGACGATCGGAGAAAGAAAACTTGGAAAACTTTATGCAAAGACTATGTACATAATGTACAAGTAAGGGCAACTGAGAGTGCTTCTCAGTAAAGAGAAATTCTTAGCAGTCGGGAGTCTCTTCCAGCAAAGGGTTACTCTCAAGAGGGGGGCTCTCTCTTGTACCAAACCAGCAGCTCGTTAAATACTCTTCGTATTCCACAGATCCCTAGCTGGGGAATACAGTTCGAAGAGTATTGTCCAATCACACGATGGCACTGATAGTATCACCCACGGGAGGCCGGTCCTGATGTTCTCTCGCAGCTCGGTCGAGGGAAAGGGAACAGGACCCGGTCACGTTGTCGTACACGCGGCCTCCAGGCGGGCGCGCACGAGAGTCCGGACTGCGCACATGTCGAAGAGGAAGGCGCCTGCTTGACGCAGGAATGTGGGCTATCTTCCAGCAGGGGTTGCAAGATCTTGAACTGATGACCGGAACGCGGAACCTGTGTCGAAGGCGCAGCCTTCTGGCAATTGTTCAACCCGAGCGTGACCGAAGAGGACAACTCTGATCTTGTACTTCGTCGTCTGATGACCTGTTCGAACACGTGGGGACGCCATTATCGTCGCTGCTTCGGACATTCCTGCAGCTACGTTTCTTCCAGAAGGCTCATTAACCTTCGCGGGGATTTTCAGGGAATCCTCCCCATGTCCAAATTCGCCGAACTCAACAGCAGGAAGGAAGCGCGAGCACAACAGCACCCCCGCCGCCAGATATTGCGCCCGGAAGAAAAACTGCTCGCACGTAGGTCGGCTGACTGGATGTGCCAGGAACCAGATGCTCTCTGGGAGTCTTGGGATGACCTTCATTGCCGAAGCTCGGCACCGCTTCAACTCGTCAGATGGGCGTTTTGGGACATTCTCTTCAATGCTAGACAAATGGCATCACAGACGCCAAACGACACCTGACAAAAGCAAGCGCCCTCAGAACCCACTCATCCCTCCAGACCACATGGTGTCTCCCGACGAGGAGTTTAGACAGGGCACCTGTCCAAGGCGTGTGCTCTCGCTCGTGGTGCACTCGAAAGGAAAAAAAAATTCGCTGAATGAATTCAGGTTGGTGCTTAGAGGGCACGCGGTACGGGGATAGGTGACTGTTTTGGCCGACGTGGCGTTCAATCTTGCCCGCCTCAATACCTCAGAGTCAAGGTACATTACACCACTCGCTCTTACTTATCCTTCGCCGAAAGAAGGAACACCTGCTCCTAGGTATGTTACCTGATTATGAGTAAAATTACTGCAAAGAAAGCGGGAGATATATGCTCTTCATTACGAAGAAAATATGAAATAATTCTCTAAAACTAAAATTTGGGGGACATCCCCTTTTGGTAAAATCTACCAGCTAAAAGGCTCGTCTTAGCCCGTCGGCATTTGTGTGGCGCTTGCCTTTGTTGTAGCGAACCTCGAAACTCTGGTGCTGGACTGCCAAGCTATACCTCAGTAGACGACCATTTTTGGGCGACATATTGTGCAGCCAAATCAAAGGGCAATGGTCCGTTTCTACTGTGAAACGGGACCCGGAGACGTAGCATGGCAGTTTGTCTATAGCCCAAACAAGGCATGCGCTTTATTTTCCAGACGTTCTATACGCCTCTTCCCGCGTGCTGAGCTTGCTGCTCAAGTAAAGGACAGGCCTTGTGTGCCTTCCATCGCTTTCCTGGCAAAGAATAGCGCCTAACCCGCGGTCGCTGGCATCACATTGTATGATAAAGGGTTTCGAGAAATCTGGCGCTGCCAGTAAGGGAGCTCGCTTAGGGTCGTTTTCAGACTCAGAATTTCCTTCTCTTTCTTTTGGTCGGAGAAAAAATTTGTAGGCTCACTTTTTCTCAGCGCGTCGGTCAGTGGGCTGGCTAAATCAGAGTAGTCCTTTACATAATGTTGATAATAGCCTGCTAGGCCAAGAAAAGCCGTGAGTTCCGTTTTTGTATTTGGGCGACCGTACTCCACCATGGCAGCCACTTTAAGTTGTGCAGGTCTGCGTTGGCCTCGTCCAACCCCGTGCCCAAGATAGCTCATTTCGGCGCACCCCAGGTGGCATTTTCCCGCCCTTACCGTTAAACAGCCTCAAGCAGTCGGCTCAACACAATACGCAGGTGTTCAATGTGCTCCTCCCAGTTTTGTGAGAAAACGGCCACGTCGTCAAGGCAGGGGAGAGCGAAATCTGCAAGTCCCCGAGGCACTTGGTTCATTAACTTCGAAAAACAGTACGGAGCATTTTTCAAGCCGAAGCTCAACATTACAGGGCGAAACCTTCCCGCGGGGACCCGAATGCTGCTTACCTGCCGGCGCGCTCAGTGAGTGCCACCTACCAGTAACCACGAATTAAATCCAGTGTGGATATATATTCTGATTTAGCGACTGTTTCAACACTCTCCTCGATGTTCGGAATGAGGTAGGTCTGGTCCACTGTGATTGAATGCAGTCTCCTGTAGACCTCACAAGGTCTCGAATCATTGCCTGGAACCCCTACAATAATGATTGGTAACGTATAGTGACTTTCGCAGAGCACTATGACGCCATGTTCGCACATACTGCGGATCTCCGTCTCAATGATTTCCTTTTATCTTGGAGAGGCACGCTACGATTTGCTCCTGATCGGCTGTTCGCTGGACAGCTAAATGTCGTGTTCGATGAGGGTTTTTTTTATGACTTGTTTGAAAACACCGCCTCAAAGTCGCGGACGACGTTGTTGATGTCTCCTCGTTGACTTTCCGTCAAACGGGGCTCTCTTTTCATTGAATTTAGCTGCTCATTCGCTGCTCGCTCGTCCTCATGTGGGACACAAGGTATGTATGAGACATCTTCCTCTGACATGTTCAGTGCCATGTTAACCATGGCCTGACGCTTCATCAAATTACTGTGGATTATTCGATTGTGTTTGTTCTTAAATTTTACCTCATAGTAGGTGTCCGAAAGCTTGGACACCACCTTAGCTGGCCCTTCCCATTGCACCTCAAGCTTGTTCCTTTTTCACGGACGCAGCAACATCAAATGGTCGCCAGATTGAAAGGTGCGCTTGCGTGCAGATTTGTCGTAGTACATTTCAGACAGTGACTGCGCTGCTCTCAGATGTGCTTCCACGAGGTCACTGGTTTTCGAAAGTCTTTCCAGTAGCTTTAGAACTTATTCCACTACACAGGGATCCTCTCCGTAACTTCCCATGACTCCCTCAGCATGCGCAATGGGGTCCTCAAGTCACGCCCGTAGACTACATCAGCGTTGCTAAATCCTGTGCTTTCGTGGCAGACGGATCTCATTCCAAAGAGTGCTGCTGAAATGCAGCCTTCCCACTCTTTCTTATGCTCAAAACACAGAGACCTAAGTATCCGCTTAAGCCCTCAGTGCATGCGCTCGACTGGATTTGACTGAGGCTGTTGAATGGAACTGCAGATTATTTTAATCCCACACCGTTCAAAGAATGTTGTTGTTAAGCAGCTTGTGAACACGCTCCCGTTGTCGCTTTGTATCTCTGCAGGGAGCCCCACGCGAGAAAAAATTGACACAAGGGCGTCAACAACACATGCGGAACTTAGCTCCTTCAAGGGAAAGGCCTCGAGAAATTTAGTTGGCACGCACAGTGAGGTCAGAATGTAGCGACAACCACATTTTGACGCTGGCAGCGGGCCGACAGTATCTATTACAAGACGCCGATAGGGCTCTGTAATCATGGGAACTAGTGTAATGGGCGCTTTCTATTTATCCGTCGACTTGACGACCCTCTGGTAGGTGTCGAAAGATCTAACAAGCTGTTCCACATCTTTCCAGCAGCCAGGCCAATAATATTCG
The DNA here is from genome assembly GCF_052857255.1 of Amblyomma americanum. Lineage (NCBI taxonomy): Eukaryota > Metazoa > Arthropoda > Arachnida > Ixodida > Ixodidae > Amblyomma > Amblyomma americanum. The sequence goes on along the minus strand of NC_135501.1, from coordinate 34,219,924 downwards.
AGGGCTAATCTAGCTTTTGCTTTCTTCATGCCCAGGTGGCCCACCCATGCATTTGCGTGTGCGAGCTCAAGAAGCTGCAGCCGGTATTTCTCAGGCACGAGGAGTTGCTCATATGCGCGTCCCTTTGAGTCGCAGTATTTCCGGTACTGATGACCTGATTTTTCGTGAACGCTGATGTTCTTTCTGGCGACTCCCACTCTCACATTATTGCTTAGGGCTCTTAACGATGGGTAACTTTTCTGCTCTGCAAAGAGTGCTTTCCCATCAATCTTAGTCAACTCCTCCCAACAAGTCGAAGCAGGTGCTAATATCGAACCATTCGCGTTAGTTCCTGTTGCCCCATTCTCTATGGAATCGGCAGTTTCTTGGATTTGATGAGCTATTGCTGGTTCGGGAACACCTTCATGGTCATGCTCATGCGGTTTAGACGGATCGGTTTTTCTGCAAGGATCCCTTGGCTGGTCGGAAGAATGATTCGGTGATTGCTCATTTATCGGAGCGCAGTAGAGTTTCTCTGCGAACTCTCGCGCTCGCGAACGTGTTAGCGCCATGAAGGCAAAGCCCGAGGTGAAAGAGAGACCTTTTTCTTTCAGTAGCTGCTCGGACCTGTTCGAAAACAGGTAGGGTGTGTGTGTGCGCAAGTTTGCGCTAACTGCTGCTTCTGTGTCTAGCCTGCCAAAAGTCTTCTCTAGAGTCACCTTCGCTATAGGCAAGCATGCACTGTGTTCTTCGGCGACCTGCTTAATCCAGGCGCATTCGCCGGCGTAGTCCGTGGAAGAAACACAGGACGTGTGAGCAACATTCATGGTAGCCTCTGAATCCCGCAGTGCTCTGAATTTCGTGCCATTTGTCACCACGTCCCGCACGTATGGCTCCAGCAATTTAAGGTTTTCCTCAGACTCTCGTATGCACGCGAACGCCATCTTTTGCTGTTTGCAGTTCAATGAGATGTGACCCTCCTTGTTACAATTATAGGAGACAATAGGCTTTCGCACTTCAAACGCGCGAGCTGCTGGTGCCTGCTGTTTCGGCGAATCGGCAGATTTGGGTGACTCAATATTTTTTCCGCTACCTCCTCTTTTTGATCCCGCGTCCTCTGTTCGACGATCCCGGCGTGCTGGTGCACCCTTCGGTCGGGGAATCTCTTCAAATAGGTTTCCCCCTTTCCTAACCTGTTATCGTACCCTGCTTTGCTTTGGAGGTTTCGGCGAACGTAATATTCGTCTGCGAGCTGTGACGCTTTTTCTAGGTCTATATCTGTTAGCCTGTCTTGCACCCATATCCTCAGATCTTCTGGAATCGTGCTATAGTACTGCTCTAGTGAGATGCACTCCAGTACCTTGTCAGGACTTCCGTGCGCCTCAGCGGTCTTAAGCCGCTCCTTTAAGTTGACTTTAAGCCGGTGCGCGAAGTCAGTATGCGACTATCTGCCTTTCTTTGCCTGCCTGAATAACTGCCTAAAGGCTTCAGCAGAAAGCCGGTACGTTCTAAGCAGTGCGCTCATTACCTTTTCGTAGTCATCACACTCTTCCCGTGAGAGGCGAGCCACCACTTCGGCCGCCTCCACGGAAAGAGAGGAATTGAACTTCGACCAAGCGCCCTGATCGATGTGCACCTTCGCACATGCACGTTCGAAATTTACTTAAAAGATTGCAATATCGCCTCCCACACAGTATGGTGAGACGAGATCCTGCAATCTCTGCCTCCCTTGCTCTTCTATTGAAGCTACAGGGCAAGACGCGCCATATTCCCTCCGTTCGACGCGAGCTGTTTCATTTTTCGAGCATTTTCTCTCGCTTTTTCCTCTCCCTCACGGACCTCCCGTCTCTCTTGAGCCAACCTAAGCTCTCCTTTTTCTTTCTGCTTGAAGGACACCCGTCTTTGATGAGCCAACCGAAGCTCTTCTTTTTCTTTCTGCTCGATCGACACCCGTCTTTCTTGAGCCACCCGAAGCAGTTCTTTTTCTTTCTGCTCGCAAAACTCCCGTCTTTTCTGCTCTTCTTTGCGTCCAACAATCGTTTCCCAAGCCTCGTCGATCTCCTCAGCACTCACCTGCTCCTGCCGCATATCCTCGAGAATTTCTTTTTTTCTTTGCGCAGAACGTAGCGAAATCCCCAGCTCCTGCCAAATTTCGAGCACCTCCTGGACTTTTAACTTCTCCATCGTGAGTTACACCATGCGTTAGCAACCCCACTAAAACAAATGGCCTAGCTTGAAGCGGACAAAACAATTTCCCTAAATCAATTTCTCAGACAAGAGGAATACGCACCTAGCATCTGCCTGTGCCAGTACAGTCTGGCGAAATGAACGAAAAACATTGGGCACTCACCCTGCCAAGGTATAGCTGTCGGACCTGTAGCTGCCGTGATCCGTTGGAGCCGGTAACTTCATGTGGACGTGCCACAGCTGCCACTCAGTTGTTGGGATTCAGGTAGCGTGACTGGGGCGGAGAAAAGACGAGGACGATCGGTGGAAGAAAACTTGGAAAATTTTATACAAAGGCTATTTACATAATGTACAAGTAAGGGCAACTTAGAGTGCTTCACAGTAAAGAGAGCTTCTTAGCAGTCGGGAGTCTCTCCCAACAAAGGGCATCTCACAAGAGGAGGGCTCTCTCTTGTACCAAACCAGCAGCTCGTTAAATACTCTTCGTATTCCCCAGATCTCTAGGTGGGGAATACAGTTCGAAGAATGATGTCCAGTCACACGATGGCACTGATGGTACCACCCTCGGCAGGCCGGTCCTGATGTTCTCTCGCAGATCGGTCGCGGGAAAGGGAAGATGACCCGGTCACGTTGTCGTCCACGCGGCTTCCAGGTGGGCGCGCACGTGGGTCCGGACTGCGCCCATGTGTAACAGGAAGGCGCCTGCGTGACATAGGAATGCGGGCTGTCTCCCACCAGGGGTTGAAAGATCTTGTACTGATGACCGGAACGTGGAACCTCTATCGAAGGGGCAGCCCTCGGGCAATTGTTCAACCCAGTCGTGACTGAAGAGGACAAAAGTGATCTTGTACTTCGTCGTCTGATGACCAGAACGTGGAACCTCTGTCGAAGGCGCAGCTCTCGGAAAATTGTTCAACCTCAGCGTGACCGAAGAGGACAACGCTGTCCTTGTACTTCGTCGTCTAATGGTCTGTTCGAACACGTGGGGACGCTCTTATAGTCACTGCTTCCGACATTCCTGCAGCCACGTTTTTCCAGAGGGCTCATTCACCTTCGCGGTGGTTTTCTGGGCATCCTCCCCATGTCCAAATTCGCCGAATTCAACAGCAGGAAGGGAGCGCGACCACAACAGTATGAACACATATATCTGAGAACGAAGGTGTAAATGCCGTGCCAGTAGTAGCGCACCCGCATTCTGTTGTATGTCTTGAAAAGTCCCACGTGACCAGTTGGAGCTTAAGCATGGGTATAGGCGCATATTTGCGTGCGCTGGTGACGAGGTAAAATGAACAACCACTTGCCTGAGCTGTAGCTGCGGCGATATGGGAGATGATTACGAATCGCGAGGTGGCAGACATGGCGGCGGAGAGCGCATGACAGAGAAGCAGCCGTTCGTTTGGAGAGAAAGGCAGGAAGAGAAGCGATACAGTGGCATGTACGTTGCGCGGTGGGCATGTCACTAATGGGAAGCAACGGCTGTGAGTCGTCAAAGGTGGAAAGGTTACCGATCTCGACTGGTAGTGGGCAGCGGGACATAGAATCAGCGTCTTGATACTTGCGGCTAGAGCGACATAGACGCGGACATCATACTCCTTCCTGTAGTGGAATAGCCGGCAAGGCGGCCGGATGGGTTTTTCAAACAGGAATGCCAACGAAGCGCATGGTCGTCAGTCACACTGTCAAAAGGGTGGCCATAGAAGTGAGGGCGGGATTTTGGGATGGTTCATACGATAGAACCCGCCGCGGTGGCTCAGTCGTTAGGGCACTCGGCTACTCATCCGGAGTGCCGGGGTTCGAACCCGATCGCAGCGGCTGCATGATGGAGGTGAAACGCTGAGGCGGCCGTGTGTTGTGCGGTGTCAGTGCACGTCGTTAAAGGGAAGCTGAAATGGTTTTCAAATTGCATGAAACGATGTGATTGGGAAGAAGGGACATTGTAAATCATGTGTGTAAATTGTTTCTCGATACTGTTTGCAAAATGAGCCGCAATCGCTTGTTGAAAACCCGCCGGCGAAACGCCCTCTTCGCTTCCTGAAGCGCCGAATGGGGGGACGGAACTGGCGGAAGTGACGCCATTCACGGGTAGTCTGCTGGCAGTCCTGCTTTGCTTGCCGCTTTTCGGCCCGCGCTTTGGTGAACGACGGATCCACAATTTGCAAAACACGGTTCTCAAGCCAGCCGAAGCAACGCGCTAAGCAGCAACACAGTCGGTGCTGGCCGGAGATCCCCGTAGATGACGTCACGACGATCCCGGCCATTCGCGGCGTTTGCTCGGCGCCCTGAGACGCTGGTGCCCGTTTTATTCCAAAAAACAGCTTTTTGCGTTTATTTCCGCTCTTTTTGAATGCGATATTCTTTTTCAGAGGAGTGAAAACTATAAAATGCCGCATGGAACTCAATTTTTTCGAAAAGTGCTTCAGCTTCCCTTTAAAGTTCCCCATATTGTCAAATTATTCTGGAACCTCCACTACAGCACCTGTTCTTTTATTCTGTTAGCCCCTTCTTTATCCCTTCTCTTAAGTCGCAGTTCAAGTGTCCGCCGATACGTGAGACGGATATTGCGTTATTTTCTTTTCGGAAAAAAAAATATTTTTTATGTTTTCTACGCGATTGTAAAGCACATGTCGTCATTTAAACATATTTTACTTCAGGCTTCCTGAGCTTACTATTGGCATAGACAGCAACGTAGTGATTGAAGCCAGATATGCGCTTGTCGGGAGGTCATCAAGACTAACACCAATGCCGCTATTATGGACATCGGTAGGAACGGTCGACTCGAATTAGGGGAACATGGGCGGCGCTGTGAGGAGGTGGCGCACGGCGTTGTAGTATTCTTGGCTGGCTTTAGATCGCACCAATAATTATTACCTGCCAGGCAAGAGTTGTGTTAAAGGCGCAGGAGTGGATGCGAAGTTACAAATTAACCGGCGAAAGTACGAGCCCTGACTTAGAAAGCCGCACGAACCTCTGACTGAGGTAGGTTTGGCAAAAGCAGCCACAGCACAGTGGTTGGTTGAGTCAGGAAAGACATTCTTTGGGCACAACGTGGCATGAATTGTTAAGCAGACGTGCAGCAAACCGGGATTTTTTTAGATGCAGGCCGGTGTCAGAGAGCCTGGTCAAGATGGGCTTCAGGTGGGTGAGATGGTGTAAGGGAACTATCATCATCAGCAGTGCTGCGCTGCCTCGGCTCGTGACATGCGCTCGCGCTGACTACATGGGGCCAAGTGCGGCTTAGAATTCATGCAGTTGATTCCTGGTTCCCGTCCTGTCCGCTTCACGCGTGTCGTGCTCCGTTAATTTGTAGAGGACTAGTCTCTGTACCTCTAGAGTTTGATGAACCCGGACGTGGTGGACGGGAATAACGCCGCCACGGCTGCGGCACCCAGGGCGCAGGTCCCGGCTCATAGACCGGCTGCGGAGGACATCGCAAGCGTCCACGGTCAGCTGCCGTCATTTTGGCCTCGGAGTCCTGCCGTATGGTTCGCGCAAGTGGAGGCTGTGTTCGATCTTTGGCGCATCACTTCACAAAGCGTTAAGTATCTCCACGTCGTGTCGACTCTCTCTTCCAAGGTAACTGACAAATTTCACGACGTTTTGAAGACGCCCGACCCTTCCTCCATGTATGATCACTTCAAGTCTACGGTCCTGGTCCGGAAAACCATCTCGGAGCGCAGCGGCCTGCAGCAGTTGCTCAGCACTGAGAACCTTGGCGACCGTCGACCATCTCATCTCCTCCATCGCATGCCACAGCTGCTCGTCGACCGTCCACAGGGCGTCAACAGCCCGATACTCCGTGAGCTGTTCTTTCAGTGCCTCCCTCAGAGCCTCGTGGTCGTCCTTGCTGCAGCAGGTGATGTTAGCTTTGATAAGCTCGCGGAGCTGGCTAACCGTGTCTCGTACTACTCTGGCCTACGTTCTGTGGCTGCGATTCCTTCCACCGTGCCGTCCACTCACGTCTTCCGGCAGTAAAGCCTCGAGGCTAAAATTGACTACCTCACGAGCACCGTTCCCGCACTGCGAGCGTCGATTCCTCGTCGTAACCAGCGTTCCTCTCGCCTACGGACGGGATATCGCTCCAGTTCCAGTCATCGATCGAGCCCAGCCCGTGACGGGTTCTGTTGGTACCACCGCAACTTCGGCGCCGCTGCCCGACAGTGCCGGCAGCCTTGCCGGCAGCCGTGCGCCACACCTTCATGCACCACGTAGTCACTACGGGCCTACCAGTGTTCCGCCGACTTCGCCGCCTTGCTGGTGACCGCCTCGTCATTGCCTGCTGCGAATTCGATCACAGGCTGCAAGTGGGCATCATTCGGCCGTCGTCCAGCAGTTGGTCTTCGGCGTTGCATATGGTGCCGAAACGTGACCATGGTTATTGGCACCCATGCGGTGACTATTGTGCGCTCAATTCCCGCACTGTCCAGGATCGATATCCTTGCCCTCATATTCTTGACACTGTGGCCGCCCTTCATTGCTTGACCATATTTTTCAAGATTTACCTGGTGAAGGCTCACTAAAGATCCCGGTGGAGCCTGCAGACATCCCTAAGACTGCAATTGTAGCGCCGTTTGGCCTCTCCGAGTATTTCCGTATGCCCTTTGGTCAGCGGAACTCTGCACATAAATTCCAACGCTTCATCGAGGAGGTAACTCGTGGCCTGCGTTTTGTGTTCGCATATCTCGATGATCTGCTCGTTGCCGGTTCCTCGCCATCCTGAACTTACGCCGACCTTTCTTGCCAGCATTGCCCGCATTACCCTGCCTCTCACCGATCTCTTAAAGTCACTACATGGTCCTAACACTCCTCTCGAGTGGACGTCAGCTGCCGAAACCGCCTTCCAACCCACCAAGGACACCCTTGCCGACACTATTCTGCTCATGCACCCGCTGGCCGACGCCCCGTGGCGTCTCATCACTGACGCCTATAATGCAGCTGTAGGCGTCGTCCTTCAACAGCTTCAGGACGAATGCTAGTGCCCGCTGGATTTCTTCCAGAAGCTCAAGCCCGCAGAAATGAGCCACAGTAATTTCGGCAGTGTATTGCTAGCTGTCCAACTCGCCATTCGACACTTTCGTCACATCTTGGAAGGAGTCGTTTTTTATGTGCTCACAGACCATAAGCCCTTAACGTTTGCTTTTCTTGTGAATCAAAACTCATACACTGCACGAGAGATCCAGCACCTGAGTTATATTTCTGAATTTACGGTAGATATGAGACACATCGAAGGGCCCGTGAACAGTGCCGCTGATGCACTCTCCCGTGTCGCTGCTGTTGTATCAGGCGCGCTTGATTTCGCAGCGCTTGCTGCCAAGCGTTTGAACCGATGCACAACGCAAGCCATCCCGGCATTCGATCTACGCAGCCGCTCGTGACGGCTAGGTTTGTCTGGCGAAACGTCAACAGAGATGTGCGTCGCTGGGCTCTTGAGTGCTTGCAATGCCAGCGTGCAAAAACAGCGAGCCACACGCGATCGCCTCACTAAGCTTTCCGGCCTCCCGACTGTCGTTTTGGACCACGTCCACGTCGACATTGTTGGCCCTGTTCCTCCATCACGAGGTTTCGAATACATCTTTACGTGTGTTGACCGCTACGCACGGTGGCCGTAAACCTTTCCTCTGCCGGATATCACGGCGTCTACAGTGGTGTCCACTCTTGTCAGTGGGTGGATTTCACGTTTCCTCTGCCACACGGTAGTGACGACGAATCGTGGCCGCCAGTTTGAGTGCGCCTTCTTTCGCGCCCTGACATCTCTGATTGGCGTGCGCCATGTTCACATCATCGCGTATCATCCCTCTGCGGACGGCATGGTTGAACGCTTGCAGCCAAAGCTGAAGGCTGCCCTTGTTGCACGTGAAGCTCGCACCTCTTGTCCCGATTCCCTTCCTTTTTTCCTTCTCGGCCTTCGATCAGCCTTTAAAGGGGATCTTCAGTCCACGGCGGCCGAAATGGTCGACGGGACTACCGTCCGTTCGCCAGGCGAGTTCTTCGTTCCGGCTTGCACCGACGATATCTCGCCTCCTGCCTACGTGGAACAACTACGCCTGCTCTTCAGGCGCCTGCAACGCGTCCCCACACGTCCATCGACTCACCAAGTCTTCGTGAACAAAGACCTCGCCACGTCCACCCATGTCTTTGTGCGTCGAGACGTCATCAAGCCTTCGCTTACCCCTCCCTACGATGGCCCTTATCCCGTCCTGCAGCGGGGAGACAAAAATTAATGCTTTCCGTCGATGGACGAGAAGAAATCTTTGCCATCAACCGAGTGAAACCCTCCTACATTGCACACCTTTCTCTTTCACCACTCCGCCAAGAAATCTGAAGCCCCACTTCTTACATTGACTCGGTACGCGCCGTCAGCAAGCATCTCATGGGTGCTAAGCTTTTGACTGTTATTCTTACTCTCCGCGGAGGGAAGCCCTGTAGCGGCACTATCATCATCAGCAGTGCGGCGCCACCTCGGCTCGTGACAAGCGCTCGCGCAGGCTACGTTGGGCCTCGTGCGGAGTAGAATAAATGCAGTCGACTTCTGGTTCCCGGCCTGTTCGCTTTGTCCGCGTCGCGCCCCGTTAATTTGTAGAGTACTAAGTCTCTGTCTCTCTAGAGATGGGTAACGCAGTCAAGGGAAAATACGGCATTTTATTCGAAGTAGCAGAGGCACATCTTCGACTTCAGAACTTGCAAAATGGTCTCAAAAATCCTTTCAAAGGTTGCAGTGCATTACAAAGGCCGAAAGGTATCGCAGTAAATTTGTACGAGCCGTCCGGGGTCACAAAAACTGTTTTGGGGCGATCGCCTTCTTCCACGGTGATCTTATAATTTTCGGAATGTAAGTCAATGGATGAAAACAGTTCAGCCACCTGCAAACAGTCTACGGCGTTGTCTATGGGAAGGAGGTGAACGATATCCTTGCGCGTAATCTTAATAAGGCGGTGGTAATTCGCACACAAACGTATTGGGCCTTCTTTCTTTTTGACAAGAATAGGGGGAGGAACCCAACGGCTTCTTGAGGGCACAATGATGCCGTTCTGAAACATTTAGTTGACTTGCTCTTCTATAGTGCTGCGCTCGGTTGCGCGCACACGGTAGAGGCGCTGCCGCAGCGGTTCGTGGGCACCAGTGTCTATGCGATGGGTGGGAGTTGGACTATGGCTCAAGGAACTTCGGTGAGAGTTGAAGGAAGAAGGGAATTGATGAAGCGTGGTGAGCAGCTGCGTCCGTAGCAGCAGAGGAAATGCGGCTTCGGTGGAGCGAAGAAATACTTCGGTAGAAGACGGATTGGGCGGTGTAGAACGTGGGCTGAGCGTGGTTCTGCGAATTGTCGTATATCGCAACTATCCTTTCGGAAGGTAAGAGACTACTGGACACTGATGAGAGATTCACCAAAGCGCAAAAAGGTAGAGGAGGAAAATAGATTAGAGACCAGAAATTAAGAACCGATGTGAAGAGAATGTCGAAGATAAAAGCACTTACAGAAAGTGAACAAAGACAGAAGAGTATGGAGGAAGGTCGATGTCTCCGGTGGCGAGGGCTCGAACAAAAAACAACTGAAGGAGTGGCGTCCGGTACAGAATATAAAGCACAGCAGATAGCCCGACTTCGGCTGGAGGACAGTCGATGATAGCGTCGTGGCGCGATAGAAAATCCCAGCTTAGAATAACAGCATGGGAACAGGAAGGCAACAAGACAAACTCTGTTGTGTAGAGGAGGTCCAGTGCCTCAACTCTAGTGATACACACTACGTTCGGCTTCATGCTCTGAGCGCTGGCCCTGCGCAGCGCGAGTGCTCAAATTGCGGTCTTTACCTTAACAAGCGAAAAAGAAGTTTTCAGTACGTAACAAAAATCGCAGCATATTTGTCCAAAATCACCGTGACAGAAACGCTCTTTACAAAAATTTCATTATGTAAGCATTTGTAACAAGAGGCCTTTGAATATTTAACGGGGGCGCACTTGTCGTCTCAGGAACTACGGCCATTATTCTTCCTCTAGACTAGTGTTGGGGCGACATCACGTATGTGAGATGGAGCAGCGTCTCGCAAAGGTGAACGGTGAGTAGAGACTGCCAAACGGTCTGCGGAAAAAGGATAACTTGACGATGGCTCAGCGCACCTCATACACTGACTGGTCAAGTCCGGTACACGGAAGCTTGTGGAGATGGTGTTAATACTCAGAAACGATGACGGAAAAGCCGTGCGACATGACCAGGCAAGCTACAAGTACAGCATATAAGCTCCACAGATAACTGACTCGCGGAGCCGGTGGAAGATAAAAAGCCGCCTCTCGCACAAATACTTCAAGCATATGGTGGGTGGGCGGTTAAATCCTACCGACCACTTTGGCGTATGTCAGCGAGGTGTTGTCACGGAGCGGTGGATGGGCGACGTCGTCAATGTAGATGAGCAGAGCAGCGATTGACTGTGATGAATGGGCGGGCGCAAGAGCTTGAGCAACCTTCTCTGCAATGGCATGCCAGCGAGCCTGAGCCAAATAAGGCGGTGGCTTTATAAGGTTGTGTTAAAGAGAAAGCTGACCCGCCACTTCTTCCCGAACAAAGCCTTTATCTGTTGCAGCAGTGAGAGTCTTAAGCCCAGACCGCAACTAAACATGTCTGGGGGGCAGGCTAGTCAGGATTCGCTGCTCGCGCTGCTCCTCAAAGGTGTGGCACAGAGCACAAGCTTGCAGTAAATTCAGTTGAGCGCGCTCTCGTTCCTTGGTTAGCGTCGACAGCCAAATCAGCGTAGTGGCCTCTCTTAGAAAAAAATGCGTTCTGGAGTGTTGTTATGGTTTTCCGGGATTATCCTCTTTTTTAATGTACCACCTCAGCAGTTAATATCATGACAGTGCGCTGCTGGTATATATAGGGTCGCTATCTCCGGCAATATCCTCTATTTATGAAAATCCGGACGCGCTTCAAGAACAGAGTGTATGGCGCCAGGATTCGTCGGGTGTCGGGGGCCAATGTTCATGACGGGTCTAAAGGGTGACAGCCTGGCCTTCATCTATATTGATCCGCCCACACGCATTGAACTTGTCAACCGAACCCCCACATGAGTGACATTGGGACCGGCCGAAGAAGATACGGCCCACGCCAGTGGGAAAGTGCGGAGAAGTACGGGGATTGCCGCAGTCGCTGGCGCTGAGAGGAGGGTGAGGGAGACGCTCCAGCCTGGATAGAAGTCTCACCTGAATGGGCGGGAAAAGAAGGGCGAAAAAGTCTGTCGGGGGGGGGGGGGGGGAGGGGGTGACAAGGAAAGCTTTAGATGACATCGCTGGCAGTCGGTCCTCCGGCGACCGAATCGCCCAGGCCATAGAAGAAAAGCCGGGACGAGCGAACAAGGTTTTCTTCTGAGCCTCTTCCTTTCCTCTGACGAAGACTCCGACGCCTGCACAGCAGCATGTAAGCTTGAGCAGCCCAGCACCACATCATGTACTCGCTGATATGAAATTCTTGAACATATTTGTTTGTTCAAACTAAGTCAAACGGTGTCTCTATGCCTCTCCTTCTTATGTGGACCTGCCCAGTGTGTGGTGTTGTCAAGCGTAGTGTCACAATTGGAGTCTCAAAAACAAAAGTCCTTTGAATTCTGCGATATTCAGGACTTAAAAATTGTAATCCAAGGAAAATCACGGGACTGACTGTGGGACTTCGACGCTCATTAGAAAGGCCTGAGGCACCGAGGGGCTTGAGTGGACAGAACACTTATACATGAGAAGCCCCCACTCCGCAGCCGGCGCTCGGAGAAAGCACGGTCTTAGGAAGCATTATTATGACATTTGCGGGTAAGACGCGGGTTTCCATCAGCGATTTCTTTTCCATGCTCTAAATTGGGAAAATGGGGGGATGGCCCGATGCGCAACTGCTGGGCATGGACAGGTGCAAGATGGCAAGAGCTGCTATTGGTTTTGCATGGCGAGATGAACAGGCTAAGTCCGCAAAATCATTTTAGGAATTCAAGAAGCTCGCTTTGGAGCATTTCAATACTGAACCCCGTCGTGTGCATTCCCAGAGTCCGGACAGAGTAGGAGAAAACGTGCAATCGTTTGCGTCGCAATTTCAATGCTTAGCACACAATAAGCTGCTAAAGGCCTTTTAGAGGAGAAATACATGGAGGAGCTATTTAAAAAGGAAATAGCGGCTTTATTTGTGGCCGGTTTGCGAGACCTCATGCGCTGATTAGCGCTCTCTCACAAGTCGAGATCTTTCGACCGAGCTGTGGAGGCCGCATTGAATGAGAAGCAAATGGAAGCGCGAATGGTGAGCACAGAGAGATTACGCGTCGTCGACATACCTGATTCGAACCACGAGGGTGCGGTTATGACAGAGCTGCTAGGCTGCTTCGAACAGCCGCTAGAGCAATAGCGGCAATGCAAGGATGAAACGCGGACTCAGCAGCGCCCATTCGTTGGAAACCGGAGGTATGGTGGCTAGAAGGGAGAGGTGTCAGCATCGGCGCGCCGGAGAAGGAGCGAGAATTCATCCAGACGCGGCGGCGCTGCTGTCGGCTCCGAGACGCTCCCCGCGCGCGCGCGCCCGTAGCAGCCGCTTTTTGTCGCAGCTATTTCAGGATACCGCGCGGATTACAACAAAGGCTAGTTGGCACACTTTTCTGACGGCTCGAAGCAAAGCGTGTATAGGCACTGAAAACAATGTTTGAACTTGCTTCCCTGTATATTCGCTGCGTGCACCGGTGGCACCCCGAAGCGCTGGAAGGTGGCGAATCGAATGACTTGCCATGAGTTTGTCACCAAAACAACGTCCGTGCAGTTTCGATTTGATGCTGCAGTGTTATCCATGACGTCTCAATTCAAGTAGAAGCATTAGAAACCATACTTGAACACTTTATTTTGACGACTTCATCGAAAAGCAAGGTCTAGCAAGACATTTATTTTGACACACACAATTAAACGTCAAAAACACCATCAAAAGAAAATGAACAGAAAATACGCATCAATGTAGGTGAGAACTGCAAGTTATACAAAAACTGAGCTAAAAAGTAAACAAGGCAAGTAAAAAGAAGTCAATATGCAATGCTAAAATAGGCATACACACATGGCATTGAGATTTGATTGGCAAACACAGATGCAGTCATAAACCAGCTTACAAAAATTGATTTCTACTTGTGTCAAACACAGCCAAATTGTGACATCAAATTTACTAATGGGACCTTTGTAACAATGAGAATAAGACATTACTAAAAAGTCACAACAGACGACACAATGTAGGTAATGTACAATACCATGAAAAAAGAAAACCTTGTTGGCTGTGTTAACATTATGAAAGTTTGTGGGATACACTGGTATCCCCTCCTCGTCCCCCGCGCCAGCGGCGGCCGTGACTTACACGGGCGCGCTGGCCACCAGGAATGTGGAGAGAAGGCACCCCCGCGACTCTGCTCATTTCCGCCCCAGCACTGACGTGACGTCACGGCAGCGCGCCGCCTTCTGCGGAGAGGGTAGCACGCCTAAGCTTGACGGTAACGATTTGCTGCGAGGGAGGCAATGACCGAGGGGATAAAAAGGGGTGATCGCGCGGCGGGAAGGCCCTCTCGCCGCCGGACCTGACCTAACTACCCCACGGACCCCTTCCGCTGCCCGCCGGCCCCCGAACACCAACGCCGGTCGACGTCAACGACTTGGTGAGCTACTGAACATCTATTTTACGGATAGAACATTCTTCCGCAGTGTGCTTTACCTCGCGTTAGGATAATAAACTATTTCCTAGCGTGCCCTGCCGTTGACTATTTCGTCCGGACCTGCCGTGGCTGCGACTCTGCGCCACGGGTTGGGGAAACGTGTTGCGTGCTTAAATAACGCCTGCGTGTAGCTTGCACGGAAGCTCGCCTTCCCGGCCGGCTGGACGCAGAGTGACCCCATAAGTTATGTAGTATGTCTCAACTTCAAGAACTTCATCTTTTCTCTCTTTCTTTGGTTGCACGCATTTTCTCCAGCAACAAGAAAATGCATCCTTGTCAATGTGAAGAAGCGAATGATTTGATTCGTCACTTCCACTTTGTGCTGCTCACAGCCGACCACATTTAACCTCTTCACAGACAGGCAAGAGATGAGGTCCATGATGCTATCAGTTTTGAACTTATTGAAACTGAAGCAGTAAGTAAAAACATCCTCCATAGCTTTGACCAGGTCTGCTAGGGACTCAGACGGGTACAGGAGGCCACCCCTATTAATGTAACGTGCGAGGCACGACTCTGCCGGAAGCAAGCTCGAGTCCTCCGTGTGAAGCAACAGCCTGCTACATTCGCTGCACTTCGTCTTTTTCAACATGTTCCGGGCCACATAGCCACTGACGTAATAAGTCATCCGGGGGTCACTTTTGCGTCCAACGATTTCAGCGTGCTCAGGGAGTGCTTCACATGCCACAATCATTTCATGAACTTCGTTGATACGTCCCACATCTAGGAGCTCATCCAGCTTATTCTGTAGTTTCATGGAATTAGTGTGAGCGCCCGGACTTAGAAGGCTGCTCAGGACTGCTGAATGAATGTTGCCACTGGAGGGTGACTGCGCTAAGCTGTAAAAGCTGAGGCAATTCAGAGATATCAAAAATTGTGTCGGTGTAGGGTGATCGTTAGAGCCAGACATTTGCCTCAGTATCCCGAAGAGGTTTTCAAGCGCGTCTTGGCTCAAACGAGAAGTCATCAAGTACTTAAACCCCAGGGTTTGCGTGACATAGAGCAGGATGGAAAGTGTGCTGGTAAGAGTAACACGGAGTCCTTCGGCTGTTGATTCGCTCAAGAACCCACCCTGCTTAGGCAAAGTTTTTTCCCAGGTCGCTAAAAACTCCAGAAAGCGTTGCTGTCTGGTCTTAAACCTCGCTTTGAGTATCTCGATGTCATGGCATCGATGAGGTCTCTCATCATAGAGACAAATGCAGAAGTAGCCTTGGTACAGCCAGTGCCATAGCAGTGTTCCACTTGGCTGTTGTAGACATCCAGGCCCCTTAAAACTTCACTGAAGAAGGTGAACGCCAAGTTGACCCGCATTTTTTTGAAGCCATTAGGCTGACAAACAGCCATGGTGACGTGTGGCATTGCCCTGAGTGTCACTGAACTTGAAGTGTCGCATTTGCAGGCCTCCTTTACATATTCGTTGCCAACTCGACCATCTGGTGTTAACAGCCCTTTGGAGTTTACAGCGTTACGCACACATTTCACCAGGTGGGGGAAATCTGAGAAAAAATGCAAATACCGGCTTCGATCCACTGGGTGCTTTACTTTGCACACTGTCTTTTCGAGCTTCCCACTTACGCCGAAAATTTTCCACATGCTGCGGTTCCACACAGCCCCGTCGCATGTCACAAAATCCACGAAGAGCCCCGATTTCTCGGCACAAATCATAGCGTCAACAATGATTTTGGCCAGAACATCTGCCTTTACATTGCTTCGTGCACCAAAGCACCAAACGCACCGAGAATTTGTTTCCATGTGCCTGTGAATGGCTGAAAGAAAATTACATGGACATGGTCACATTGAGCACCTTCTTGCCCTGGTGAGGTGTACTTGTCGAGGTCAACGAACCCTTGGACTTGCCCTTTGCGGTCTACAGTCAAGTTTTCAGACAGTTTCATTTCATCCACGAGTATGCCGCCGTGTCGGTGATACGGATCAATAGTGCGTGCTTTCTCTGCAACAGCCGTGAGCACTTCATTAAAGCCAAAACCACTTCTATATTTACGGACATAAGTACGCAGGCACGAAGGGCTTGGCACAACCATGATCTTGAGCTTACGAATGTGCTCGTAACGACGCGGGCTTTTCATATACAATGCATTCAAGGATCAACTCTTGCTGAAATACCATTCCATTGGTTTTTCTCCTTTTAGATGCTCCAAAGCATTCACGTACCTGCACTTGCTGCTTTTTTGGCAGGCTTTGCAACTTCTCTTCAAAACTAGAGCTGCTTATAGCTTCGTTGTCCTGCTTCATCTTTTCCATGGTCTCACTCAACTTTGCAATGCTGCGCTTTTGCCGTCGCAGCTGCGCATTTTTTCGCGTTAGCTTCTGTGTGAGGTTACCTCTTGCCTTTCTCGCTCTTGTACGCTTATAGTATCCCTGATTTATCAACAGCTTACGAAGGTATTTGCACTGCAAGCATCGGCTTCTATTTTGCACTGTCCCACAACACGTGAGGCTGTGCAGTTTCCCTCCATAGAGTCTGTGCTTTGTTTTTATTTGCCCACTTTGCATTCCTGTTTCCATTTCAAACCCCTCGCAAGGAATCATGGCATCCATTTCGAACAGGAGGTCCTTAACATCACTAATGCTGTCGACATCCACTGTTTTTACAAGAACACCCTGTACATATGCCGTGCAATGAAAGGTTGAGACATTACTTGAACACAAAAGTAACTTTTCAAAGCACAGAGTTCCACCACTTGAAGCACACACTGAGACCGCCACAACGTCCGTATCGTTTGGGATTACGTGTTTCGCCCAGTACTTACTTGGAAGGTCGTCTTGCGTCATACCCTTCAAGATATTGTAGCTGCCGCTACAGTTCGAACTTGACGGAACGTCGGTTTCAGCACTCAGCGGTTCGTCGTGAATGGAGTAAACCTTTCTTCGCTTTGAAGTTGCACCTCCATTGGACGACACCGTCTTTCATTTTGGAGGCAGCTTTTTTGTGAGGTAAGCAGGCACATTTGGAAATATCGTGGGAATCGCATCGTCTGTCAGTGTAGGGTGATCACGAGGGATTTCCATAAACTCGCCGTTGACATGCTTGAAGCTACGGACGATGAATCTCTCGTCGAAATGAGCCTCGCACACAACGCAGTTCTTCTCCAATGGCTTGTCAGCACGAGGAATTGCGCGCTCCCAGGCCCTGCGTCGTTCATGGTCGACGGTAACAGCGAAGAGAGACGCCTTCTTCCCTTGTTTGCGGGCCGAAACATACCCCGCTTTGCATCCAGGTGCGAAACAGTGTCTTTGTTGTTTGGACATCACTTTGGCATGGCCACATCAGTGCGTAGCAATCAAAAACAATTTAAAACCAGTACACCGCAGACGCTGCGGGAACACGTGCCTGTACTTGCCTGTAGGCGACGAAACGTGCGGCGACGGCGGCTGGCGGGTGCTCTCGACGGATCTCGGTAGCGACGGGCGCGCCGCCCCGCGGCGGCATGAAATACCAGCGCGCCTCCGAACACGGCGCGACCGCAACGATGCTGACACCTCTTCTTCTAGGCACCATACCGGAGGCTTACACAGAGCTTCAGGCGCGCCACGAGAGATTATGAAGAAATCGTGCGCTTCGCTTCCCAGAGTCATGGACAAATTGCAAGGTTCTGCCCAAACGTGCGCCGATGGGAGCCACAAATAAATCATGTGAGAGCCGTCCAAAGCAGGCGTAGGGAGAGGTTATACGTGCTGCTACTAAAAATACGGAGCCGTCACCGCCTGAGCAGCATAGGGAGGGAACAGTGCTAATGAAGCGCTGTGGTTTTTGTTGCCGACGTGATCTCCCTGTTGTGTGCTGCAAGATAAATGACTGCTGCCTTCAATGGCTGATAGACACGGATTCAAAGGTGATCTTGCTTAAGGAAAGTGGTTTTGAACACGCTTCGAAGGAAAGGAGACCGCGAGTTGTTGGAAGCATCTGGCAGTGTTGCAACCAGGTTTTAGGCATAACAGGGATCCTCTCGGTATAAGCTGGCTGCAACGATTACATGTTTTTCTCAGCGTAGTTGCACTAGATTATTCGTGCGACATGTGCCTAGGCAAAGCCTTTCTGCAAAAAGAAGTGTCGTGTATCTTAGAACAGGATATTTTGAAAAGAGGAAAGGCATATGTCTCATTATTGGAAGAAGCGGTCAGTGAGCAGGGCACTCAAGTTCCATTTACAAAAAGAAAAATGGCTGAGATTTTCACTACTGACAATGATACCCAACACACCCTGTAAACTGAGTTGCCGCAAGGCTCTTCGATGAGACGATGAAACCTTCCCTGGTAGGAGAACGTTTTGTTTGCTTGAGTGCCTTCAGATGTAGAGAACGGCACCGTGGAAGAGTTTGAGCCGATAGATCTGTTAGCAATAGCCTGAAGGCAGCTGCGTGCCGCGCGTCTGGTAGAGGTTACCTCAGAGTGCCTCTGCGGGTGGTTAACTGCCGGCAGCAGCGACTGAGCCTCTGCAAAACCAAAACCTTACCTTTTTTACCGCTGCGATTGCGAGACATCAGCCCACCGAAACGCTACACTCCGCTGTAGGGCATGCTGGTTTTTCGGTCGCGCCAGCCACAAAGCTTTGTTCGATTTTTCTCCAATGAGAGGAAGGCACTGACTGCCCTGCTGCTCAAAATTTCGGAGGTGTTTGCCCAGACCAAGTTGGATTTGGGCTGCTGTGGCGTTGAACGGCAAAGGATAGAAACCGCTACATTGGCGGCCGTTTACCAGCACGCGTACCAAATTTTCTACTCCCACCGCGAGGAGGTGGAGCGGCAGATAAGGATCTCACAGATCGCGGCAAATAAAAGTCGCCATGGGGGGCACCGGTCCTACCCTTGTAGAAGTCAAATGGTTCCTACCGACTGGTAATGGACTATAGTAAACAGAATTCCGCAACTCGGATCAACCCCTACCCCTTCTCCTTAATATTCAGGAGAGGCTTTTACCAGGAACATACCGAGGAACAAACTTCGTGTCGCAGCTGATGAGGAGAATATGCGAGCTGCTTGAGGTCAATAGGAAGCTGAAAACACCATACCGTCCTTATTGCAACAGCGCTGTGGAGCGAATAAACCAAACCGTGACCGTGTTCCTGTGGCATGCGTAACCTGCACTTATGGCTAACGTATGCACTGCATGCATATAATTCCGCTATTTCCCCGTCGCGACCCATACACCTCAGTGGAGGACAATAAGGTGGAGCTGGAGTCCCGATTGCAGATTGCAAGGTACATCGCAATGGAAACATTAAAGAAGGCTGTCGATGAAGAGAGGGAAAGAGAAGCATGATCGTGGAGCCAAAGACGCGCCGATTTGTCAGTTACAGGGCGGTCATTGACAACTACCAACGGCAGACAAGTTAACCAGACAGCTCCAGGAAAAGTGGAGAGGACCATGTCAGCGTGTCGCGACAATTTCGCCAGTAACCTTCAAAATTTATCTGCTTTTCTGTCTTATGCTGTATTTTTGTTTGTTCTTTGTTGTGTGTTCGTTAAGGGGCTGAAAGTGGGAGCTCCTTTGTGAATATGGTACTGTTTATATCGCCTAGCTTCGACTAAACAGAGCGACTGAGGAGCCGTATTTCAAGAGAGTATTTGTGCAAGTTGGATGTTGGTATTTTATTCGTACAGTTGAGACTACCGGACCGTGGTATTATGCGAAAATGCTATGAGAAGTGAAAGCGGGCTCTCGGACACATCGTACTGCTGCGAAGCTACTTAAAGCGGCTTCAGTTTATCGACACGAAATGTTCGGAAAAACATTTTTTTGGAGGGCGAGCGAATGCAACAGTGCGCTGCGGGTCTCCGGAGGTTCGCTATCGCCGGCGCCATCTTCCATCTGTTGCTCCCCGGGCACGCTTGAACAACAAACTCTAGGGCGCCAGGGATCGTCGGTTGCTGGCGGCGAAGGCTCATTATGAGTATCGAGGTGACAGCCTGGCCGTCATCTTTATTCCCACAGCTATAAGCATTCATTTGGTCAATGCACACCCCCGCAAGAGAGACAGCGGTGATGACCGGAGAAGAAAAGGCACAAGCCTGTGGGGCGATGCGGAGGAAGACGATGAATGTCATGGACGCCCGCACTGAGAAGAGCGCAATGGAGACGCTTAAGCCTGGAAGGAAGGGTCGCTGAAATAGGCGGGAAAAGAGAGGAGAAAAAGCCAGTCAGTGGGCGTGACGAGGAAGGGCCGAGACGACGACCCCACTGGCAGTCGGTCCTCTAGCGACCTAAGTGCCCCGAGAATCAAGGAGGAAGACAAGCCTGAGCGAACAACAAGGTCAACTCCGCATCCCCTTCTTTCCTTCTGACGAAAAATCCGGCCGCAACGCAGCAGCATGTAAGCTTGGGTAAACCAACGCTGCATCATATACTCTATACTATACAATTCTTGAATACGTCTGTTTTGTTCTGAGCCCAACGGCGTCTATATGCCTATCCGTTCCGAGTGGACCTGTACAGTACGTGGGCTCGTCACAATATAGTCCTGTAATGTTTGTTCTGTACAGCTGTCCAATTTTACGCCTGGTGGAGTCTGCGCCTTTTCTATCCGCCATAGTTAAGCGATTTACAAAGAAAGAAGGTGTTCATGGAATATCATGAAAAAGGGTAAAAAGTTGTGAATAATTATGTTGCTTTCTGTGAAAGAAATCTATTATTCATACATACACTAGCTCACTGTGCAAAAATGAATCTGTTGTCGTACTACCGAAGCGTTCCAAAGAAAACAAAAAAGGAATTGCTATCAGACACAGCTAATTCAGCTTTGGTGTTTGAAGTGTTTTCTTATTTCGTTTGATTCATTTTTACTAGAGGCTTACAAATCCTCAGCGGCATTCAGTAAATTAAGTGTGCATTAAAGGATGCTTCGAAAAGAACATTTGAACAGCACTTTCAAGAGCGCTCTCTATACTTGCTCGAATGCTAGCGGTCAAGCTCCGAGTAATCTGCTTACCGAACATTGATCTCTGCTCCGCCCATCTGAATGTACCCGACAAGAGTGAGCCATTCATGTTGTTCGCCATGAAATTCTATTTTAATAGATTTCACATACTTTTAAGGTTGTTTTGGCGACCGATGATTGAAAATGTTTTGAAGATGAATTTTTATTTGTTAAGTATATCAGTGTTTTAGGCGACCAAATATGGCATCAAAATTTGTATCAGCAGGTAGAGAAGAACGGTAACAAATAGGCCTCTGGTGACATTTACTGATGTCGAACATATAATTTTTGGAGGAACTGAAAGATTCGTTTCAATAAAATATGCATACCGACAAGTCTGCCAGGTACTGCTTAATGTTTTTGACTTTAGTTATGAACAACATCCTCGGACAAATATTTTGGATATTGAAAATTTGTAAGATACCGCTGTGAAATAATTTAAAGTAGTAGTCCTTTCTTCTGCTCCGTGCAAAATTTTTTTAACGTATTGCTGCCGATCACCTCAAGCAGTTAAGACCGCCATAGAAAACCTATAGACCTCCTGCATGTTTGTAAACAAACGAGGTGGCGCTGCAGTCGCTAGCGGGCTCGTGGTAGGCAAAAGGCCAGGGAGTGTCGTTGCGGAAAGGCGTTGAGCGCGGGTTTTCAAGGCTTGTAGGCGCGTTTTCAGTTCTGCGAATCACAGCAATGGTTGATGTTTACAGCTTAGTAATTTCTTGAAGTACACCATCTCGCGTTGGCCACGTGAAGCGTATTCAGAGAAATAGATCGCCACTTTGTATTGTATATATGGTGAGTAGTAAACAGAAAGCGTTTCTGGCGTTGATTTCTACGCTAGGCATTGAATTAAATAGGAAATTCTTGACACTCTACTCTAGCCAGAATAATTTTACTTCGGGACAGTAGTGAGAGGATGTGCTGGCGTTCTTTCGGCGGAGCAGACGCGCTCACCGTCTGCTGACATACGTAGGTGTCGTGCTGTGCGAAAGGTGGGGACAGCGTCGTGTCCCCATTTTCCTCTAGCTGTCCCGCTTAAGCGCTGTTTTTATCCGCAGGATCACGCACCAGGCAGGCCGACTTCTCCCCTTGTTAAACTGGTCGATTTGGTGAAAATTTTTGATTTCAGGAAATATTTTCTTTCTTAGCCCTGGGGTGCTCTGTTTCGTGACGAAAAATTATAGCTTAATATTCAGTAGAAATTTATAAAGTACGCTTTCGAGATGCGTGGTCGTCGAAAATTGTGAGGTAATTTCTTTGAGGCTTTCTTTGAGTTCAGGGCCGCATTTCTTTGACCAAAGCGCAAGCGAAGAGGCCAAAAACGAGGAAGTAAACGTTAAGGTTCGTTTTCTGACCTTTCACATTTTCTGCGATTGACATCACTCACACCTTCGTAATTTCGTAACGCATGAAAATAGAATGATTCTATTTGTCGCAAACAATTCCTGCGACGTTGAGGAGTGTAATTTATCTCTCGATTTTTGTTTCCTACACGTGCAGTATTATGTTCGTTATTTTTGTAAGAAACCTTTTCACGTAACTATGCATGCATAAGTACATGACCATCTAAAAAAAGAAGTAATAGCGTCATATGCAGAACAGGGCTTTGTGAACATGCTGAAGTAAAAAATTTGCGCACTTTCTACTCAATTATTTAAGGCCTTGAGGTGACTCGACGAGGGTGTTAATTATAATTACCCAAGAACTGCACCAGGTATAGCTAAAAATAAAAGACATTACTGAAACCAGCGTAGCAATTTCATATTTGCACCAAATTTAGTTTCATATCGCGTGCATAAATAACGAAAACACTTTTTATTGCCGCGCCCCCTCTCAATCTCGACACGTCTGTTAGTATCACGCCTGCGGCTGCTTCTTTCCAAACAACCTTCGCGGTCATGGACTGCATCATGAAACATGACACATGCATGATGCAATGAAAAAGCATGCGGCTTTGAGCACACTTAAGGTACGCTATTCTAAGCATGCCAACGTGGCCGCGCATGAACTTGCCAGATTTCTTTCTACTGGAATCAAATAATTACGTCGGTCATATTAAGAAACACTTTCAAGTAAATATCACATGCCATAAAACGCGCCATTAAAACATGCTGTGCTATTAACAAAAGAACGCATTCCTTGGGGGCGAGTGAACCTGCCGCGGGGGCCCCGTGCACACCGGCTCAGGTGATAAATGCGTGCGCAGCTACATACGTGCTTTTTTTCTTGCGCAGTTATAAGCGTGCTATGCTGATGTTAAGGTGAATGAACGCAGTAACTTACATGCTGTTAAGTACATTGAGTGGCAGTGCCGATCGACTCCCAGACTTCGCGCTTTACTACCGCGGCCCATTCCCCGTTAGCCAGTTTACTAATGCGGTATTTATCGCGAGAAGCCTATCGGGGCTAATTTAAATTTCCTTTTATGCTACTACGTGGATCGAACAGTGATGCAGCTGAT
Organism: Amblyomma americanum; assembly: GCF_052857255.1. Taxonomy (NCBI): domain Eukaryota; kingdom Metazoa; phylum Arthropoda; class Arachnida; order Ixodida; family Ixodidae; genus Amblyomma; species Amblyomma americanum. Next base: position 34,196,677 of record NC_135501.1, on the reverse strand, counting down.
CAATACATGCTGCTTCTGCAGTGCTCAGGCATGATGCAGCCGCCGGTAGCGGCAGCAGCTGAGGTAGGCATCGGCTGGCGGTAGCTGTTTTGCCTACCATGCGAAAGTCGCTGCTGACATCAGCGCCACCGCATCTTCGTGACGTCGCGGGGTGAAGGAGGTCCATAGGGAGTGCTTATGACTATGGCAATAGCTCTACTACCGACGGGTGGTCGGCGAATATAAATATTGTTACTTAAATCTTTTGTTTTATGAAAAAAATTTCGCTCTTAGACTGTTTCCTGCTCAAAAGTGTTTCTGTTATGAATTGTTCATTGTGCATATGGTGTTGTGTCCTTCGGACGTGGAAATTGCAGCGGAACTGTTGTGAAGATATTCCATCGTAACGTAGGCAGCGCTTTAATCGCGGTCTTCGAAGTGTAAAAGATGAAGATACACACGATAAATACAAGACAGTACTGACGGCATAGATACTATTAGGTCTAAGCGGGAACCAAATATACGATTTGCGACAGACACACATTGAAAATTAGCGCGCACAATACAGGAGTTGAGCACTCGTGTTATGTAATGCAACGGGCTTTTTTTTCTAAACCCACATTTCCGCAGTAGAGCGGCAATACATAAATATGCGTGGACAATGATAGAAATTCAACCCGTTAGTGTTGTCCAGGGCATTTGGTCGCACACTCGCTTTCAACTGGCTTTGTGCAGTTGCTGCTTGGATACCTGTACCAGGCAAGAGAGTAGTCGTTACCTGGCAATCAATAAATATGATATGCACCAAATGAAGGCTACTGAAAATTTTCTCAATATTTGTCAATACAGGCGATTTATTTAGTAGATAAAAAAATTTCGAAGCGCAGAAAAAAAACCTAACATTGCGTAAACTTGAGAAGCTGGCCTCGTTCATTTAAGTTTAAGCGTTCATTTGTGGTTTGGTACTATCTGCGTCAGTAGGAACCGAAACGGCAGAAACTGCACCTCGGCAGCTGACACAAGAAGGCCACAACTGCGCCTCAGCGTACGTTTTCCAGAGCAGCTCGCAGAGCAGTGAAAGCAGCCCAACGCAGCATCCCTGTGAGTAAAACACAAAGAACAAATGGATGGCAGTCCGACCCTCCCGTTGGTCGGTGAGACGAACCACGGGTGGCAGATGGCGTGCTGCCAGTCCAGCTTCCGCAATAGCCACAAGAAGGCGGTGGTGCTGGTATCTGCGAAAGAAAGAACCCAGTATAAATCAGCTGAGAGCATAGATTTGAACTGCTTTCAGAACATTTATATAAGCCCAGAATGTGAAAAATATTTAATGCAGGTTTTTACGCAAACCTGAGGGCACAATTTCATACAAAGGTAGAGGAACATGAACCATCCAAGGTAGGCAAACCAAATGAAATGAACTAGAACCCTGACGACACTATATCAAAGTATTAAAATTATACTGTTCAAGCTTGTGAGTAGTACTTAGGTGAAAAAATGAAATACGCGACACGCTCCACAGTGAAATAAAATTGAAATAAGTTGATTGCGCTTAAGGGGAGGTAACGAAATATCAAATTATTTATGCATTTAAAAGTTTAAAATGTTCAGGATATAAAAATTAGCATGGGCGTTTGGACTAAACAACGCATGTAAGTCGATCACATAAAGAAAAATACACCATCTCCTGTTTCAAACGAAGTGTTGGTCGAATAAAAGGAAGTTGAGAATGGATGTGGAGGGCGCGTGCAAGGCGCATGAAGAGCGCTGTTGAGCAAGGCAGCGCATGAAGGTTTTTGTGAAGTGCGCCGTATGTAAACGGATGCAGGGCATTGCTCCTCTAATTCGTCTGTAAGCGCGGATGAGGCCGCTAGGGGGCCAGACGAAGAGAACGCCCTTCGCAAGTGCTCCTGCCTCGACGCCTCCTTACACCCGGCAAACATCAACGCAGTAGAAAATGGAGTACTCCATCGCTTTCTATTGATCAAGCGGAATCCGTGGATACCCGCTTTACATCCGTGAGTCCAGATTTCGCCATTTTCTGCCCGTCGGAAAATCCAAGGCAGAGAACGCCGCGCTAAGCCTACGCGGCGGCGGGCCGTCGGCCCGAAGGAACGCTGCAACAGCTCACGCCGCACCCGTGAGGATGGCGGACGCTGACGCGGCGGCGTCGGCTGGAGCCACGACACCGCTCGAAGAGAATCTTCACAGCGACGACAACGCTACCAACAACGCTACCGACAACGCTACCGACAACGCTACCGACCACGCTACGGACCTCTCGCAGAAGAGAACAATAGACAACGGGGGATGGTTCACTGCCAAATACCAGAACTCGAGGCTGATTGCCGTTCCAGAGGCCGGGACAGACGCGGCGGACAATTCAGCGCTGACCCAACCCAAACTCAAGTGGAATCCCGTTCGGCGAGAGAAGCTACCTCCTTTGCCAAAAAACGACTTCAAAGTCATCCTTAGACCGAAGAATGGACTCAACATCAGCGAACTGAGCACGCATCAGATGGCCCGGGCTCTAACCAAAGCATGCGGAAAACCAGACATCTGCAACGAAGGAAGCTTCCTTATACGGCTGCACAACGGATCCAACATCGCTATACTCAGCACGCCAAGCATGGAGACTGCCAGTGCTGTGCAGTGTATTTCAAGTCTACGCTTTGCTGCAAAGAACTATGCAGTGACAGCTTACGTGGCCGCGCCGGACAATTCGTGCAAAGGTGTCATTCATGGTGTGGACGCCGGGACCACGCCAACTGAACTACTATCGCATCTCCGGGTACGTACCCAAGGAGTCAAAATACTTTATGCAAGAATGCTCGGCAAATCCCAAAGCGCGGTCATTACCTTCGAGGGAAAGATCGTTCCGCGCTACGTCTATTACTACGGCGGCAAGATACGTTGCTACCTCTATCGATCATCGCGGCAAGTGTGTTATACATGCTTAAAGGCCGGACATAGGGCGGACGTATGCCCGACACCTGACGTTGTCGTCTGCTCTAAATGCACCGAGCCAGTGATCGAGGACGGACACTCCTGCAAGCCCAGGTGTGTTCTATGCACGGAAGCGCATCCTACGGGGGCAAAGGAGTGCAAGGAACGCCTCAGGAAACCGAGACCACGGACGAGAAAAAAAGAGGAACCAGGCGGCGGAGACAACGGCGGACGCGGCCGGGCCCGGAAACGCTGGTTCAGCGAGGACTCCAGTTCGAGATCCAAGTCCAGATCGGCATCGAGATCAGGATCAAAGTCGAGATCGGCGTCCAGGACCCGGGAGGATCCAGAAACCAAAAAGAAGCAGGAGCAGAAGAAGACCGCACCAAAAAAGGAGGAAGCAACCAGGGTGAGCTGGAAAGAGCATCTTTTCCCTACCTCTCCCACTGCTCCAAAAAACACAAACACACAGAAAACAGTGATAGGTAACAACGCTAATGGGGAAGCTAACGAGGACGTTCAAGAGCTAAGACAAATAATTCAGACGCTCAGTTCAGAAAACGCCGAGCTGAGACAGAAACTAAACGATCTGATAGACGAACTAAAGGCCCAAAGAACAAGGCAGAACAGCACTAACCCGCAAACAGACGAAGCTCAGGCGACAACTATAGGGCGCCAGGAATTTACAACTGCCATGGTTGCTGTTAACAATGCACTGGCAAATCTTAGCAACCTCATCTCCAACATCCAAGACGAGACGCGCAGGGATAGAGAGCGTCTAGTACAATTCACAGCCATGAAATCCAGAGGAAAACCCTATAACAGGCCATCCCAGTATGGCGAGCAACCGTAAACGCTCGGTCAAGTTGGAAACCCTTGAAATATGGCAGTGGAACTGCCGTAGGATCCGCCGAAAGCAGGGTCTTCTTAAACAACACATCACAAATTGCACCTCTCCGCCAGACATAATCGCCCTACAGGAAACCGGTTGCTCACTCACTCTCGCGGGGTACTCCGTCTACGAGGGGCAGGGGCAAAGCAGGGTCGCCACGCTGGTTGCAAAAGCAGTCACCGCAATCAGACACGACATCGACGGAACGGACATTGACCACGTCCTTATAGAAATCATTACCCAAAAGAGAAGCCAAGAAAGCACCTTCCTACTTAACGTGTACAGCCCGCCAAGCCAGAGGAAAGCCAATTTCAGCTACCTGCTAGGCAAAGCAGAAGAAGCAGCAGGCAAGAACGGTATCGTTATTCTGGGGGACTTTAATGCCTGGCATAAAAGTTGGGGCTACGTTCGGGAATCCCCGAAAGGCAGGGATCTAGCCAGGGAAGCTGATCGTAGAAGGCTCACCCTCATCACTGACCACACCCAACCCACGCGAGTGGGGAACAGCATCAACCGAGATTCGTGCCCAGACTTATCATTTGTCAAAGGGGTAAGGCACGCAAGATGGGAAAACGACGGCGAAACTCTAGGCAGTGACCACTGCATCCTGCGCATCCATATAGAAACCCTCCCGATCAGGCGACAACATGGCCAGGCTAGACTGACAAACTGGGAAGCCTATAGGAAATCCAGGGCACAGCATGAAGACGCTCAGATCACCGACATAGAAGGCTGGGTCGCAAGAATCAAGACAGACTGACGAAAACTAACCCGAAAGGTCGCCCTCACTACCAACACACCCGAGGTGGACAAACATCTCTTACACCTTTGGGACGCCAGACGGGGCCTATTAAAAAGGTGGAAAAGGCAAAAGCATAATAGGCGGCTCAAGCGTAAGATCGCTGAGGTCACCAGACAAGCTGAAGAATATGCGACGAAGCTCTCGAGGCGCGACTGGAACCAAAAGGGCAACGAACTTCAGGGGACTCTAGGTTGGGCCAAGACATGGGCCTTGCTAAGGGCTCTCATAGACTCAACCACCACAAAATCCGAAACCCGTAAGACGACCCAAAGGATCGCGCACCAGTTCCAAGGCACTGACGAGGAAATGCTACAGAACATCAAGCAGCGTTACATCGGCAATGCAACATACGCCGACAGCAGCTTGGCATACACGGGCGAAACGAATCCCGCTCTGGACGAACCCCTTACCATAGAAGAAGTCAGACACGCTGTGATGTCCGCCACAAAGAACACAACACCAGGGAGGGATGGCATCACCAATGCCATGATAAGGAATCTGGATGACAATTCAATCAAAAGATTCACGGAGTACATCAATAAACACTGGAAACAGGAGACCCTCCCGGACGACTGGAGACATGCGGAAATAGTAATGATTCCGAAGTCCAGAAAGACTCCAAACCTGGACAATCTTAGACCCATTTCCTTAACATCATGCTTGGGAAAAGTGTACGAGAGAGTTGCGCATCACAGGTTGTAGACCCACCTTGAGGACAACGAACTCATGCCGCACACTATGTTTGGATTTCGAAAATACCTATCGACACAGGACGTTCTCCTGCAGATCAAGGAGGAGGTGCTTACTTCCGTTCCAAAATATGGAGAAAACATCTTGCTCGCTCTCGATCTTCAAGCGGCCTTCGACAACGTCAGTCACAGGGCTGTGCTGGAGGGGCTCAGCAAACTGGGTTGTGGGCAGAGAATATTCAACTATGTGAAAGCCTTTCTGACTAACCGAACCGCTACCATCGGAACAGGAGGCATCAGGACTGACACCTTCAACACCCCAGAAAAAGGAACACCACAAGGCTCTGTGCTATCACCTATGCTTTTTAATATTGCAATGATTGGTTTAGCAAGGGCGCTCGAAGAAATTGAAGGGATCAGCCATGCCATCTACGCAGATGATATCACAATCTGGGTGACAAGGGGATCCTTAGGCGAAAAACAAGAGCTTCTTCAGCGAGCGGCAGACACGGTCAACGCATACGCCCGACACTGTGGACTTTCATGCTCCCCTGAAAAATCCGAGGTGCTCAGAGTCTACAGACAAGGGTATGATCTGCAAAACTCCATAGATATCTACATAGGGGAAACGAAGGTTCCAGAAGTATCGAAAGTTAGGATCCTCGGCATGTGGGTCCAAAGCAACCGTCGTATTGATCACACGATCAGACAGCTAGCAAATACCACAGCACAGATCACCAGGATGATTGCAAGAATTTCCAACAGAAGAAGAGGTATGAAGGAGGAAGACACATGTAGGCTAGTACAGGCCCTCGTGGTCAGTAGGATCTTATACGGCGTCCCCTACCAAACACCGCTCGAGCAAGAAAAGGAGCAGTTGGAGGCAATTCTTAGAAAAGCATACAAATGCGCTCTCGGACTGCCGGTCAGCACTTCGACGGAGAAATTCCTTAAACTGGGCATAGACAACACAGTACAAGAACATATCGAGGCCCACCTTATCGCGCAGAAAACAAGACTGATGCTGTTCGCAACAGGCAGAAACACGCTGCGGTTGCTGGGCATGAGGGACGCTTTGAAAGAAATCAATAGCACAGCGAGCGTTCCAAATGAAATCAGGAGGATCATTGAGATCAGTCCGATTCCAAAAAACATGCATCCAGATATACATAAGGCGAGAAGAAAGGCAAGATCTGAATTCTATGAAAGAAGCTTCGCCGGGGCAAAAGACGTATTATGTGTTGACGCAACAACATACAGACACCGATATGGCTCGGTAGCCAGCGTGGTGGATCACCAGCTCAGGGAAATCAACTGCGCTTCGATAAAAACCAACAACATACTCGAGGCTGAGGAAGCAGCAATTGCACTCGCCATCACCCAGCAGAGTGACGAGCCCCATGCACACATCATTACAGACTCGCAAGAGGCGTGCAGAAGATACAGCAGTGGACGCATATCCACTGCAGCCATTCACATACTCAAGGCGAGGACAATCACTTTTACGAGATGCTTCATCACGTGGACACCAGGCCATGAGGCTGTCAAAGGGAACCAATGTGCGGACGCCAATGCCCGAGCATACGCCAACCGGGAGGCGCGCACTGAAGGGGAACTGGACGCAGTCACTAGACGGTATGGAGCCATCTTAGAACACCAACGAGCCCTCCGGAGGACCTACCCGCCTCCACACAAAGACCTTAATAAACAGCAGTCGGTTGCCTGGAGACAACTACAGACTAACACATACCCCAATCTGAGTTTCCTCAGCAAAATCTATCCATCCACGTATGAAAACAAATGCCCGCTATGCGGTGAACACGCAACGCTTTACCACGTTACATGGGCCTGTCAGAAAATGCAGGCAGCGCCGATAAACAACACACCTACACCGGAGCAGTGGGAGGCTGCGCTGTCCAGCTCGAAGCCTGAAGAGCAGCTCAAGCTGATCGACAGGGCTCGCAAGGCTGCAAAGGCCGCTGGGGCCCTGGACTGAGGGCTCCACCTACGCTGCGAGAAATAACCCTTATACAATAAAGTTTTTCATTCATTCATTCATTCATTCATTCATTCTGTAAGCGCGCACATGGCACGTTTTCTAACGCTGAGAGAACGCTGAAACCGGAAAAGCAGTTTTCTTTTCTCTATTTCTCGAACATGACCACGACAAGAGACCTTCCTATGCGAACACGGTCAAGCTTTTCTCGTCTCAAAAATCGCCTGCCGAGATGCTGTTTGAGGTTATATCTTTTCAGCAACGCATGTACCTGCCTTTCGAGGGTGTGTGAAGCTTTAGCGTGAGCTAATTGAAAACGATGTCAGTGAATTGTTGCGCACTAGATCTCAGAAGGTCTGAAAGAGAACAAAATAGAAGGCAAGAAAGAAGCTGCAACAGACAAGCGCTGATTAAAAATGAAGAACACTGTCACCTTCTTATCCGTCCTTGCCTTTTGTGCTGTTACCGATCATTTGAGGTATGCGCCAACCGTCGCATGAAATTTTTTTATCCCAACAGTGTACTAAATGGAGAATTGAATAGAGGAGGGGACAATGATTTATTCACAGCCCCTGAGTAATACACAATAGTCAGAGGCCAAGCAGATATAGTACATCACACGTGACTGCCCAGATTTCAACCTCTCTAGTTGTGCAGGCTCTTTAAAAAAGACTCAATAATGCTTCTTAAATTATAATGCAATATTATACGTGACTTGAAGGATATGGTGTTTTTCGTGTCTCACGCACGCTGAGGCCGTTCCCTAGAAAACTTAGACATGTAAATATAACGAATCAAGAGAGGCCCCGTTGGGATTATCTCAAGCACTTATTCCTCTGCTAGTTTGATAGAATTTCTAGTTTCTAACATTCGTGCGTACGTACTGCCTTTGCACTGAAATAAAAAAAAATGTATACATATTACGACGTAACTTGAATATTTCTCACCTCACCACAGTTTTCGTCTCATAACGCTCGAACTGGATGACTCTCACGTACGACATTTGTAGAGAAGGCTGGCTCTATATTAGGTTTAAGCCTTCATCTTCTTTCCAGTGGGAAGCCCTATTGTGACTGCTGATGATGTGGACGTGCGTGTTTCGTTGAACGTCTTGCAGCACAACCAAGCGCGGGCGTCTATGCGGAGTACCGGCTAGACAAGGATAACTACTTGTCACAACTTCTTGTATAACTAGCACGGTAATTATAGAAGATAGAGGTTCGTTTAGAGACTCCCCATGAAGTGTTTATAAATATCACTGCTATGTTTCGCCCGTTCCATTTTGTGGATTTGCTCTCCTTTTCGTCAGTAATTTCATCTTATTTCTAGGCTTTCAAGAAACAGGTTACGGCTGTTAAATATATAAGGGCTGGCATGGGAATTTCTTTTAATGCGCAAATGCATTTCCATGGAAGAGTACTAATCAGACGAATGAATTATTTTTTAACACCGTTCATTTTGTATCCGGAGAAGGTGCTCGTAATGTTAAAGCGACTGACTTCAATAACCTGTATAGCACCAGCCGTGTCTGCTAGGACATGCAGGCGCCCTCAAAGTTGTTCCTCGCCTTGGTAATTTGGATTGTGGAGACAAGCATTCAGTTCTTTAAATCGCTGCCTGAGTCCGTCCGCGTTTCTTTTCATCTCAGTTGTATAAAAATCAGCAAATTAATGTTGTAATTAAATGCTCTAACAAAAGTCCGAAATGTTACGCCAGTCCTTTTGATCAGAAACAGGCTAATAGCTGTCGCATACTGGATTTCCTGGTGTCACTCGTATTAGTCGATCTCCGTCCATGCAAACCCTGTAGGGACCATGGAGGGCCGTCTATTTGTTGTGCAGCTTTGGTCTGTGCAGCTGGAATACAATCCCATTGGTACTCTTCGCTGGATTCCAAAAATAATCGTCTCAGAGTATAAAGCGACTTTTATTAACTATTTTATTGTTGGCATTTTCCTCTGGTCGCTCGGCTGTCCGCACATTACATGTGTGATACATATAAACGGCCCTTCGCCTAATTCCCGACGCATTTCTAAAGATTAGGTTTATGTGTTAGAGGAGCCCTCTTTTTCGTCATAGCGTTGTCAGCGGTATAGTACATTAGGACGAAGCTAAAATGTGCTATCTAGCAGAGTGGCTAACTAAAGAATTGTTAACTTTTTAACTATGAATGTTAGCCACTATTATAATTAATCGGCGAACAGCCCACCATATGTAATATCTATGTAAGTTTTAGAATTTCTAAAACACTTACCTTCGGCGCTCCGGACCAATAAGTATTGGGTATTTCGATGAGTTACATTGCAGAGGAGAGGTTTCTTTGCCTGAAAGCTTTTCGAAAGCGACTTTATTTTCTGTTGCCGGGCCACAACATCGAGGGTAAGCGCGTTTTGGATGTTCTAAAAATTGACATGAATATCACTTATATTGTGCCGCACGAATCTCAATAATTAAAGAGCCCGAAACTAACAGTTAAAAAGTTAGTTATTCAATATAAGTCGACCAGCCTACTAGTTACCGCCTTTTAGGTGTATTCTGATGTGCTACACCAATGATAATCCTATGCAAGAAAAGCGCTCTTCTAGCACAAAAAGCCTTTTTTTTTAATTCCGCCATGTTGGGTCTTAAAACAGGTGTATTCGAACGCACGTCCTAGCATATTGTATTTTCCACTGTAGGATAAAAACTAAGAGAATACGTGTAGCTCTCATGTAGAGGCGCCGCTTCATCAAAAGAAATAATAAAGAAACTTGGGAATCTTCTCAAATATTTTAAAAGAAAAAATTCTATACTATATAAGTTTCCTGCTGTGGCATCTACAATAAGTCTTATAGATTATTGCGATTTCCTTGCTCATAAATCCAGTTGACACGGGTCCCACTGCACTTATGGCATGCGTGAGTGATCACGTCTTGAATATTTGTGCAAACGTTATTGGATTATCCTATGGGGTTATAAGAAACGGACGTGCTAATTCATCGTAACACATCCATTATTCCCCACTAATCCAACCTAATTCATTTCGTTAGCGGGCCTACTTTCTAAGTTTTTGGGGCTGTTCGAGATTTTGAAAAATTTCTGGGGTGTTCAAATTTGAAAATATTGTGGTGAACTGTGATTTGTTCTCTGGGGTTCGCGTAGGGTTGATGACGTCACAACGCTCATATCGCATTCATAAATTTCGACAAATCCAAATACTGGTGCAGCGGTTAAACATTGCGTCACTAGCCAGGTGGTGCCGGTTCCATACACAGACACCGGCCGGGCGCATGAGAACCATGGGGCACTTTCCGAGCTCCTACAAAGCTCATGCGGAGCGCAACGGTGATAAAGCGAAATTTATTTTAATTATTAATATTACAACATCGCAACTTGCCAAAACAGGCGGTCACTCACAACTGCAGTGGGCAGGTTGCTATTTGCAGCCGTGGCCGGGTTTGGAAGACGACGCAAGGTCACGTGATTTCTCTCGACCAATGATTTTTTTTAACTGCCACCTGCCACGGTGGACAGTTTGCTCTCAATCCAGTGGGAGGCTCCTACCTACCACGGTGGGCCGGTTATGATGAACTCGCAATGTTACGTGACCTTTCTCTATGAGTCAGGAAATGCAGACAGAGACCGGAAACTTTTCTACAATCCGTTTACGAAAATACTACCACATTAATAAAGAAAGTGTCCCTGTGAGATGAGTGCACATTTTAGGTAGACGATTGAATGACAGAAAAATAACTCGTGAGAAGAGACAGAAATCTAGTATTTTTGCATGCGCTTGCTTATTACAAACTAGGCTGGGGCTACAGTCAAAATCTCTACAGGGGCACTTGCATTGCATCACAGATACAATGAATAACTTTGGCCGCACAAGTCGGTTACCGCGAACAAAGAGGCGCGGCAAACTCGGCCCCTGTATTAAAAAATACTTTTTGTTGCACGAGTGGAGAGCTGCGAGCAAGCCCAAGCCAGCCTTATAACACCACCTTCCTCCCCGTCTTTGATTTTTATAAGGAAATATTACCGCCAGCAAAGAAAGCAAAGAAAGAGAATAAAATATAATAGAATCAATTACACCAGTACGAGATATTAGTGATCATGAAGTAGTTGCAGGCACCATTCGTTGCAAGAAAATAAAATTTACCAAAAAGCGGCCGCGAAAAATATTCTTTTTTATGAAAGGGTGAATATGACGGTATCTCTAACGAGTTGAAAGGTTCCTTCATGTATTTGCGCAATATAGCTTATTCAGCAGCATCGACAGTCTGTGGGTTATATTTAGGGATAAACTGCTGTCATTGGCCTTGGATTTTTTTTATTTTTATAGTGGCTTCGGCTGGGCGGCACAAAGATAATTGTTTCATCAATAAGGCTTTACGTACATCAATCCAGCAAAAATGCCGGATTTATAAATTATACCGAAAGGCAAAAACCCTTACTTGTACACGAACGCATGGCAATTGGGCGGAAAATTTAAGAACGAATTAAAGGTTGCGAAGAATGCATGTCTATCAGCCTTGGCCGGTAAAATAAAAACCAATCCCAAATATGTCTGGCGGTATATTAAAAGCAATAAGAAGGACAGCAATGGCATCCCAGCCATCGCAAATGATGGGAACCTAATCAGAGATGATAAAAGTAAGACCGAATTTTACAGCAGGTGGTCACAAGTCCCTTTAGTGTTGCTATTTCGCAGCCTCTGGTAGATTTACCCAAAATTGAAACCATCGTCAAGAATGACACCGGAGTGCAAGGTTTTTTTGTTCAGTTCGAATCCGTATTCAGCTCATGGTCTCGACAAAATTTACAATTACATTTCGAAACGGTGTGCAAGGCAGGTAGCTTCTTTATTAGTGTTATTATTCAACAAATCCCTAGAAGTTTAACCCAGCCCGAATATTGGAAGACAGTCAACGCGACGCCGATAATTAAAGAGAACGATCTTACACATTTAAGCAATTACAGACGAGCTATCTTTAACGTTCGTCTGCTGTAACCCGCTACAACATGTCCTGTACTCTAATGTAATGAACCATTTTCACGGAAATGCCTTTTTGACCTCAGCTCAACATGGTTTTTGCTCCGCTTTCACGTGCGTAACACAACTAACGGAATTTGCGCATGGCAGAGCAGGCAGTTTGAACCATCAAGAAGAAATTTATGCACTTTTCAAAGAGTTTGAGAAAGCACTTGGAGTTGTGCCGCACAATCAGATTTTTTTTAAATGATCATCCTTAAGCATTCTTGAAAATATTCTTGGCTGGTTAAGGAATTATTTCCAAATGCGAAAACAGCAGGTCATTTGGAACGGGGTTGAATCAGCTCCAATGCACGTGCTATCGGCAGTACCTCAACGCTCTGTACTGGAACCGCTTTTGTTTCTGGGTTATATTAACTATATAATCGAAGAACTTATACCTAACGTTAGACTTTTTGCCCACGAATGTGTCATGTATCGTTCCGTGAAATGCCTTGCTGGTGTATCTGCTTTGCAGGGCGATCCAGAAAAGTAGATTCTGCTTTGACCGGTGCCAGATGACTCCAAATACCCGTAAACGTTATCATGTGCAGTTTACAAAGAAAACGAAAAATTTCCCAGTGCGAATTACATAAATTATATTGAAATTCAATCCACAGAGCATGTTATGTACCTCCGAGTCGCGTTTACGTAAACGCCTGACTGGTCCACTCTGACATAGTGACCGCGAAAGCTTAGCGTCTCCTCCACTTTTTCCACCAGAATTATATGCAGTCTCGGTCATCAATGAAAGCAAACTTGTATTTCAGTAGCATTAGGCCTATTTCAGAATATGCATCCGTAACCTGGGATCCATACACAAAAAACCTCATAACTAAAATTGATCGCATCCAGAAACAAGCAGCACGATTTGTAACTGAAAATTGTAATTTTACAGTTAGAGCATCCGTAATATGTGAAGGATTGGTTTGGAAAGCAGTCCCGTCACGGAGAAAAATACTAAGACTAGAATTCCTTATTATACACAGGA